>NW_006256828.1:713810-1199200 GCF_000478725.1 Eutrema salsugineum | reverse complement strand
GGAGAAGGTTAATTTAGAAGAAGGAAAGAAGAAAGATGAGGTAAAAGAAGAGAGCTCAAAACTAGACAAGGTTATTAAGGGAGATAAGAAAACAAGTCCACCACAAGAATCCAAAGACACTGTTAAGTCAGATGATGACCAAAGAGGTGACAAACAAGATGAGAAAGGAGATGGAGAAAAGGAGAAGGTTAATTTAGAAGAAGGAAAGAAGAAAGATGAGGTAAAAGAAGAGAGCTCAAAACTAGACAAGGTTATTAAGGGAGATAAGAAAAAAAGTCCACCACAAGAATCCAAAGACACTGTTAAGTCAGATGATGACCAAAGAGGTGACAAACAAGATGAGAAAGGAGATGGAGAAAAGGAGAAGGTTAATTTAGAAGAAGGAAAGAAGAAAGATGAGGTAAAAGAAGAGAGCTCAAAACTAGACAAGGTTATTAAGGGAGATAAGAAAACAAGTCCACCACAAGAATCCAAAGACACTGTTAAGTCAGATGATGACCAAAGAGGTGACAAACAAGATGAGAAAGGAGACGGAGAAAAGGAGAAGGTTAATCTAGAAGAAGGAAAGAAGAAAGATGAGTTGAAAGCAGAGAGCTCAAAACCAGACAAGGTCATCGAGAAAGATGAGAAGAAAACTCCACCACAAGAATCCAAAGACATGATCCAGAGCAAGCCAGATGATCACAGAGAAAATAGTAAAGTGCAGGAAGAAGGAGATGGAGAAAAGATCAAGCCTGCTTTAAAAAAGCTCGATGGAGGAGAAGCAAAGACTCAGAAGTCAGACAAGAACAAGCTTGGAAAGAAAGTGAGCTTTTCAGAAGAAACGATCCAGAAGAAGCCAGATGATCTGAAGAAAGACAACGCAACGGCGAAAGAGATTCATGAATCAGCATCACCATCAAAACCTAAAAAGACAGCTCCCAAGGAATCTGGATCAAGTAAACCAAAAACGTTCAGGTTACCGAGAAATGAAACCAAGAAACTGGGGAAAAGAGGGCAAGAAGATTCAACAATAGATAAACTTCCTACGAGCTTAAAGAAGTTGGAGCTAGAATGTTTCCCTGACAAGAAGCCTCCAAATTGGTTAAATCCCAAAAATCTTGACAGTCTTGAAAAGCTCTCCATCAAAGGAGGAAACCTTAGCAGAATCAGTGACGAGGATCCAACCGCAGAAAACAACTGCCGCATTCAGATCTTACGTTTGAAATATTTGCATGAATTCAAGGCTGAGTGGAAAGATTTGCAGGCACAGTTTCCAAAACTGAAACTGTTGGAGAAATATCAATGCCCGAAAGTCTCATTCTGTCCCACAGATGGTAAGGGAGTCTGGAGGTCACAGCAATGCCAAGATTAAGTTACATAGTTTCTCATCACTGCCATAGCCACCTGTTAAGTTCCTTCTGTTTTATAAACGTCAAGAGCCTTAGTAACTTCTCTAGAGATTATGTATCTGTCTTCTGACACTCTCAATAAAAGTACGTGTGTTTACCTGTATAATCAAATGTTCAGCGTAAACTGTATCTTCTTGCCATAGAATCATCAGATCTTTCAAATAGAAGTGTTATATAATGTATGAGAAAGAACAATCAAAACATAGGTCTCTTCCACTCATAAAACAGGAAACATAACAAACAAACAAAAAAATGAAAACCCGGTATGATGATGTTACAAAGCCGGTCGTTATTCAACACACACAAAGCTTCAGAAACACGCAGAAATAAAGAACGTAAATCATTATAGAGGAAACGATCCAGATGATTTAGTGGTGTAAGTAGATCTTGCTCTAGCTACGTCTGTGATCCTCTCAGTCTTGTGGTGATGCGTCACTGTGATCTACCATAATCCAGTCCTGCAAATACACAGCAGTGTAAAATGCTAAGATGAGACTGAAAAGAGACGAGATTTGATGCAAGACGACTCAAACACTTACGACCTGCAAAAGAGAAAAAAAAATTAATAATGATACTAATGATTTTTGACAATTTGGACTCGTTAATGTTCCTGTCCTGATGAGTAGTTCTGAAGAAGAGATAAAATTCAAGAGAGGCATTGATGGTTCTTGGTCCTAAATGTTCACTCGAGAGGTGATAGAGTTTAATATGATTGCAACTTACCTTGAACTTTGGGCAAGTTTTCTCATCCACTCTCTCTTGCAGATTAGTGAGAGCTGACGAATCGACTCCTCCAATAACATTCTCCAGCTTCTCACAATACTTGGCATGCAGATCTTTTAAGCTGCTAGGCAGCTGAGTTGCATCCGGGAAAAGCGTTATGATATTCGGACAGCATTCTATGCTTAGCTCCTTCAGACTCTTCAAGCTACCTCCACAACTTATAGTCTCCAACAATGGAAGATTTGTAATCGACAAAGTCTCCAGCGATCCCAAGCGTTCCTCATCCACACCAGAGAAAAGCATTTTTGTATCCATGCACATCCTTACCCAGCAACTCTTCACCGAGTTGATCTTGTTCAAGATAGATGTGATTCTTGAGGAGCTACAGTCCACAAAAGACACAAACTCAGCATTAGCCAGGGCTTCCTCACCTGGCTCATTGGTTTCATTGATCTTCATGACTTCCTGCTGACTTGCAGAATCAAAGATTGACAATGTCGTCTTAAATAGAGGCCTGTTTATGAGGACCTGGAGAAGAGGTTCCTTGATTACGTCTCCATTACTGGAACTATCACTGGCGCGAGGCTCATTCGGCTCAATCTCTTTTATTTCTCGGGATTCAAAATTTGCATTCGAAGAGCTGGCCTTCTCAGATTTCTCACTTTCAGTGTTTTTCTTTATTTGGCTCCATTCCTCACCTTTAAAAGACGTTCCATCTGCCAGAGTAATAAGCTTTGGACAACGGAATTTGGTCTCCTTGGGCAGCTCTGGTGTCTTCACTTTGGTGCCAGAGAGATTTACTTCACGTAGGTAAGACATGTCCTCAAAAGATCCCACGATTGTATGCAACTTGGTACAGCCGGAAACATCAATGACCTCGAGATTCATGAGTTTTGAGATATTTGGCAGAACTTCTAGGTTGGTGCAATTCCTTAGTAGGAGTTCGTTGAGACTGGACAGCTCCTCGATGGTGGTAGCCAACTCGCTGAGATTCGTGCCCGAGAGATTAAGAGTTTTGAGTTCCTTCTTATCCTCAAAGCACACTTCAAGCATTTCCACTAAGCTAGTAGTGCCAGAGAGATCAAGAATTTGCAGACCTGACAAGGGCTTCAGGCTAGGCAATCTTCTTAATTTGCTACAATCGCGTAACAAGAGCCGAGTCACGGAGTGAAGCTCGTCGGCCACCGCAGAGTCCTGGAATATAGGTAGTCGCTCTATTTGGCTCTCCGAGAAGTCAAGGAGCTGAAGTCTTTTAAGATGATAAAAGTTTTTGTTTTTGCTTTTGTTTTTCTTTACGCCTTTTGTGTTGTCGAAACAAGTTTGGAGCCCACGAGCACCAGAAATATCAACAACCTCAAGCAGCTTTAATTCCTGTATGTCTGGCAAATCTTCCAATAAAGGGCAGTCCCTGATGATGAGACAGTGAAGATCCTCCAGTTGAGAAATGCTGGAAGGGGAAGATGTGATCTGAAGCCCAGAGAGGTGAAGACTCTGAAGTTTAGACAATGTCTTAAAGAAATCGTCAGAGATTTTCTTCAGGGAGCTAGCGCCAGAAACTTCAAGAGCATGTAGCCCATGAAGATGCTTAAGCTGCTCAATATCTTTGAGTAGATCACAATCCCTGATTATAAGAACCCGGAGGAGTTTGCAACAACGCTCTGAAAATCCCTCGAAAAAAGGGTCCAATGTGGGTACGAACAGGCCAAGTACTTCAAGATCTACCATTTCCTTGAAAAACTTTGTAAGAGTTACACGACGCAGACGATCACCACTAACAAGAAGTGTGAAAATCTTGTCTGCTTTCTTCGCTTGCACTGTTTTAATCATATCATCTATCTGTGTGATTTTCCCTATGCCTTTTTTCTTGTTACCACCATAGACTCTAGAGAATCCAAGTCGAGATGTCCCTAAATGCCCGCGACGTCGAGGATCAATCACATTTCTCATCGCCATCTCTGGTACCACTACATTGTTTTCTTGTATCTTCAGCAACCCACGGTCTACAAGCTCCATCAAGATAACATGACCGTCTTGGTACGCCTTTTCGACAGACCTAACAGGATCAAAGTAGCCTTCAAGTATCCATTGTGTGATCAGGTCACGGTAGTAAACACTGCCACAGTGCTCAAAGAAGTCCAAGCTATGCCAAAAACAATCCACGATTGGAAGATTCAATTCACTGATTGTCAACAACTCGTACGCAAGAAGCAATACTGGATTCTCCTTGTGTGGTTTGATATCGTTCTCCTCCCGCTCCGCTGTGAGAACCCTTTCTATCATTTCTTTTACTAACGTCTCCTTTTCTTTCCGAGAAGACTGATCGGAAGTGTTCTGAAATGTGTACTCTAGTGACTTGACTAGCACCACGATTCCAGCTGGCAAATTCTTGCTCTTTTCCGCCAAGTGAGATATCAATGTCACATCACGCACATGAGACTTCTCAAGCAAAAAATCGGGGAAATCGTTGAAAAAGGAGTGAAATAAATCCTCTGGGTCCTTGTCACTGAAGGGTTCAAGTAACTCCTCCGAAAAAGTCGTGGGATGGATCTCAAGTTTCCCATGACAAAACGTATCCCCCCATAACTCACCCGTGGTAGTGGTTACAGTGTTCACATCAAGATTTGTATCCTTTCCCTTGACTTCCTCACCGGTGGCCTCAGTTATCTCCTCATTGTTAGTGGCCGCATCACCCGGCTCACTTCTTCCTCCACTATCTACGTCCTCACCCTCAACATTGGAATCCGACTCATTTCTCTCCTCAGCCTCCCCACCAGCTTGTGCAGGCTTCTTATTTGCTTCTCTTCTTGTAATAAGGATTTTCCGAGGTGTGTGATTTTGAAGAAAATACTCAAGGCCCAAATGCACCATCACCTCTTCCTCACTGGTCATCCCTTCATCGTCAAGAATCAACAGAAGATATGGTTTTCTTGCAGATGGTGTATTTTTCTTCTCTTCTTCAGCTGGCTTCTCCTCTGGTTTAGCCAGTTTCTCCTTTTCTCCAGCTGGTTGATTCGTATTTCCAAGAGGATTCTTCGGTTTTTTAACAGCCTCTGATTTTTCCCCAGCCAACTTCTTGGCTTTTTTCTCATCCTCCTCAGCCAACTTCTCTAGTTTTGCCTTCAACTTTTTCCGGAGCTCTTCCTTTATATTTTTCTTCATGTCCTCTAGCAAGACCTCCACTTTCTTCTGCTCCTCCTCCTCTTCATCTCTATCACCAACTTCAGTCTCTTCAAAATCAGAATGCACACATAACTGAGAAGCTATGTTCTCGTAAAGCGTCCACTCGTCTTCATAAAGCTTGTTCGCTACATAGCTGTCGTTGACTTTAAACTTCTTGTTGAGATGCAGCCAAATAGTCTGGTAGCACAAGCCATCCTTCTTAGAGACATGTTCGTCTACCTTCTTAGCCATCCATGTCTTCCCGATTCCAGCTTCACCAACCAGAATAACTTTTTGATTACCATCACTTTCCAGAGTTTTCACTATACTTTCACACAACTCCTCAACCTTCTTCTTAGGACCCGTTGGTTCAAAAGAAACTGCCACAGAAAACAAAACAAAACAAAAATTAAAAATTTGGTTCCCTTTTTTCGTTCAAACTCAAAATCAAAGATAAATCCAGCTCTCTCTCTCTCTCTCTATATATATATATATATATATCATTTTCATCATCTCTCTAGAAGAATCGATTAACAAACGCTACAGGATCATCAGAAAGTTCTTACATTTACACATCTAAAGGGCGTAAGAATTACACTATTCCGGAGGACGAGATCGAAAAGCGAAGAAGAGAAGAAGAGAAGAAGAAAAAGTAGTGACCTTTTTTGATCTCCGGCTCCGCCATGACCGGATTCCTTCGCCGATAAGTTTTTTCTGTTCGTTCTCGGGACCTTTGCTTCGCAACAAAGCGAAGTCAACCTCTGCTCTGTGTCTCACTCTCTCTCCCTTTTCTTTCTCCCATCATCTCTCTCCTTGTCTCTTTCTCTGTTATTTCCCCTTAAAACATCATTTTCCCATAATCTCCAACTTATTTATACTTCTTTTCTTAATTACCGACAATTCTATATTTGCTTTTTTTTTTTCTTACTAACCCTGGAAGGAAATAGCGGAAGTTCGTGGTACTAAAGGTTAATTAATACGTTTACACCAAGAATTTTGGATTTCAAAAAAAATTTCAGCATGGTATAAAAAAAGTCGTTTGTGGTCCCAGGCTAAATAAATTTTTTAGAATGATAGATTATTAATGGTAAAATTGTCCTTATAATAGTTCTCCTAATCTATAATAGACGATTAAAAAAAATATCAGGAAGAAAATTATTTTTAAAAATATTATAAAGTTCAAAATATTCAGACTGAGGGTCTCTAGTTATTTTGTATGTTTCATATTAAAAAAAATAAAAGGAGATTTGATTTCATATTCTAAAACATTTATACATTTTGATAACTAATCTATTTTAAAAAAAATTTGAAAACTAACTTTTTACTATTTAAAATTATCAAAATTCCTTAGTAAAATAAAAAATAGGAATTATCATAAAATCTAGTTATATTATTTACATTTCATAAAAATTAAAAAATTGATAATTTAAAAATTTGTGCATTGGTTTTTATATAAAAAATAATATTCTTAAGTTTTAAAAATAGATTTTTTACTATCAAATTCAACATAATTCTATCAGAGATATGATCGCGTAATTCAACAGATAATAAGATATTACAAAAAATAGATATATAAGAGATTTAATTTGAGAAATTTTAATTTATAAATAGACTTGAGTCGAGTGAAAACTGAGTTTTCAAAAAAAAATTGTTTTTCTTAAAAATGGTGCAGATTTTTGGAGTTTATGGAGGTTAGATGATGAGCAAAGAATCATAGAATAATTTATATATATATTTAGAAAATAAAAAAATTAATTATTATATTTGTTATAATTTATTTTATAATATATTTTATTCCGAAAATAAATAAGAAATAAATTATTGTATTTTTTATAATTTATTCTCAAAATTCATGATGAGTATAATTGGTTTTTTATCGAATAAAAAATTTAATTTTAAAAAAAAAATTAAAAACGGGTTAGTTTTTAAAATATACAAAATTTTTAGAATACTAAATCAAAATTTTGTTTAAGAGTATCTTTGTATTTTTGTGAACAAATTCTGCTTTTTATTAGTGTGTTGTTTGGTTTTTATGTTACAAGTATTTGACAACAATCACAGGAATCATTTTATACCGCTTTGTACCGTTTGTGCTATTTAGAATCTTTGTAAATCTAAATGTTGTTCCCGTAAATATTTGTCGTAGTTATGAATGCTAAAAAAATAAACAAATATTATCTTAAATATCATTGATAAAAATTAGAATATCATATCAACTATATCAAATCGAAATTTATATATACTTAATAGGTTAAAATATATTATACAAATTAATATTCTAAAACTGTTAAAATATTGTAGTTTTTTATTCTATAATTTATATATAATTACAATTTAAAATTTGATCATAATAATATATTTTTTCTTATAAAAATGTTATATTATAGATATTTTAATTAATTTTAAGTAAAACAGCTATTACAACCATTGTCAACCAGTTTGAAAATAAGCCACAAACGCATAAATTCAAACAGCTATGCCACTTATATAAAGGGAATCAGACAATAATGCTAAAAACTGTTATATGCTTTAAATTTATTGTATTTAGTGAAGAGTTATGGCATGATGAAAAAAAGCTTAAAATACATTACATTTCTAATCCAAAACCAGTTCATCAAAATAATGTTAACTAACGTGGCTGTCAATTTATTTATTTATTTTTTTATTATTGGATGTCCCCCAAGGTACAAATGTAACGTGGCTGTCATAAATGGATAATGGTGGTAAAAATAGTTTGTCAAAATAACGTGCCCGTTCATGTGTGTCTTTTATTACTCCTTTAGAATGAGTATACCGATCATTTTCCCTTGCACTCAAAAGTCTTCCCTATGAAACGATTTAAATATAACAGTCATGTTGCATTTTATGTTATTTTTTTAAATCATTTCATTTTATGTTATTAATATTGACCTAAATTATTAAAAGACTTACAGCATAGCGGCGTTACAATAGCCAACTCTCTTACACGGTGTCGTTAAAGGTAATTGGTAAGACACACATGACTCTTTTTTTTATACGTTTATGACTGTCTTTTTTTCTGCGGTCTTTATTTATTGAGATCAAAAGTCGTGCAAATCAAACAGCTAATAAAAATTATGTTATTTAATTTTGAGTTATGTGACATATATCAAAAGATCTATACTCCAAAAAATTCAAAGTTTGTTAAAAAACCAAGATTTTCTTGTGAGGAAAGCTTCATCAAACATACATATACGAGATCTTCTCTAGATCATAGTTAACAACATATGTGTTTTTTCAGATAAGTTATGAAAGCTCCGAACCTATTGGTTTATATTTTGATCTGATGTATGTGCCACATCTAAATGGTAAATGAACCCCTTAAATAGATTCAAACTAATGACCATACTAATTCCTCAAAACCACCATCATTTCATTTATGTTGTTCATTATTCAAAACATGATTAGCTGGTAACCTGTACGCATGTACTCCATCTAAGAGTGTATTACCACTATGTGTACTTTTGAGTTATCTAATGTTCAAAAAAATGATTTTTCTGTTTTAATTACCAGAAGACATATTTTTCTACTATTTAGAGGAGACAAATGACTGTTTTAACTCTTTTGTTTAGTTATCTATAGTATTTCTTTATTTAATATTATATTAATATCACACATTCTTCATAATTGTTTGTTGTTATTTATCTATTATTTAAAAAAGAATCGAATAATTATTTTGACACTATAAATTATATAATTTTTTTTCTTAATACTTTGATACCCATTTTCTATTTTTTAACTTAAATTTTTTCGTCGTTTAGTGATAAACACATAGGTATTCATATAGTAGCGTCTACATGGACACAAATATATGGATACATATGCAATTATATAAATAATATATGTATACACATACATATCTATATAGTAGCGTATACGTGAACACATAATATATGGATATATATATATATCCACGTACATAGAGTATAAATGGATATAACTATATAGATATACATATATATATACATGCATATCCATATGCATATATTATAGATGAATGTAACTATATAAATATATGTGCATATTTACATGTGTATCTATATAGTTGTATATATAGGTGGGTTCTGTGTGATTTAATGTGTGAAAACTAATAAATTAAGATGGATTCTATGTGATTTAGTGTGTATAAGCTGATGAATGAATTTAAGTGGGTCCCGTTCGTTTTGGTAAGACAAAAGAAAAAGAAGAGTAAAAAAGTCCAAAAATATGAGCAAAGTAAGATAAGTCACCTGATTCAGAAAATAACTTTTTTGGCAATTACACTTTCAAAAAATGCATTTGGTGGTAATATTTTCCATATAAAACCAAAAAAGCTTGTATTCTGAAGAGAATAATGAATAATGAACCTCATAAATCCTAGTGCCCTATTTCTGTATAGTCAATGCTAATTACAAATTAAAGACTTCGTCCTACCGTTTTACATATATATATATATATATATATATATAATTCTATGTAAGAACTCCTCTCCTCTTAACTATGGTTAAAACTGGAACTTATAGAGGTGAAGAAAAAGTAATTAATTATTGATGACTTATTAATATATATATATATATATATATTCGAGATGGAGACGTGATTATTGTAATCGCTACATAAAGACAATCAAGATCGAGTATCATTTAAGGAAAAACAATATACAAAAACAATGCTGGCATTTAAAATGTCTCCAGTATTGATGTAATATGCCATCATTTAAATAAGAAATATACAGTAGGCACCAATTTTTTTTATTAAATGTCTCACCATTAACGGATACAATATCTGTTAGAAACTGAAAGGGATATGGATATATACCAATACCACTAATTTGTACAAGTTTTTTTGTTTTTTTTTTTTTGCTTTAAAACAAGTTAACAACTTACAAATTTTATGTGAAAATTTTAAAAATTTTACTTATAAGCTCTTAACTTACAAGTTATATGTGAAACTAATATGCCACTAACACTAAGTTACAACTTATAAGTTAGTTATAACAGATGTTAAAAGAAAAAGTTAGTTATATCTAATTGAGGAGGACACTACGTACAGATATACAATTATAACATGGTTTCACAGAATGAGAAACAAGTGTAGTAGAAAATTAAAAATTTTAGGAAGAGAAAATATGTCGGAATCCTAGAACTATGAAGAAGAATTTCGAGTAGAAAAACAAAATACACTGTAGACTCATGTTAGGTTTGGGCCGGACATTTTGGACTATTAAAGATGAGGCCCGAGTTCGAAAATAAAAGTTGCACATAATAATCAGATATATTCTGGTAATAGCAATGAAGACACATATATATTTATAAGACGTATAAATATTGGTAAGAATCAATATTATATATTCCTCTAATACGCAATATATTTTTTATTTGAAAAAATTATAGGCTGACATAAAATAGATTTTGTTATTGTAATTTCAGTGATTAATATATCATAGAATAAATTATTTAGTAAAACATACTGTAACTTTTACTTTATTAGTATGTCTAAGAAATTATAAAATTATATTTTTTGTGAGGCGTACAGAATAGAAATTTATATTTTTTTCTTAGATTTTTTAAAATTCTTTTCCTGATTTTTTCAAGTTTGTATGCAAATTTATCACATATTTTACTTATTTAAGATTTAAGATTTTTGTCAAAATCTCTGCTTTTAAGTTTTAACCAAATTTTTTTTTTTTTGTTGAACAAACCCAAATTTTAAAATTTTCGAAAATGAACATGAGGCTTATCCCAAAAATCTTCGAAAATTAAGTAGAAAAACAAATAAGATTCTGATCAAGGACAACAAGTTTGATAATTAGATGCAGTGGCGGATCTAGAAAAAAATAATAATTGGGGGTATAATTTTATAAACATAAAAAAAATTAGTTAGAGGCAATTTTTTCTTTTTTATACTAAATTTATAATATTTTGATTAAATTTACGTAAATTATTTAAGAAAAATAAAAAATAGTAGAGGGCACATAACCCCATTCGACGTAATGTACATCTACCCCTGATTAGATAACTGGGTTTATATAATTTCTTTAATGTATTACAAATTGCAATGAAAAAGTCGTCCAAATTAAAATCAAATTAAATAGATTAAGAGTCAATATCTTAACTGGTAAAGATCTCAGGCAAAACCTAAAGGTTATTGGTTCAAGTAACTTGTGAAATAGGATCACATAATATGCTTTGATACTAGATATAAAGAGATATACGAGTTTAGGTCTAGAACCTCTTAATTATTTAAAAAAAAAATCAAATCAAACAAAAATTGTGACTGTAAAAGTCGTCCAAACATCTTTGGGTTCGCAAAATTATATCTATTGCTCTGGAGTCATCATCGTGGTACTATATCCGACTGTTTGATCAACCAACCCGTAGGGTCATTTCAACGTTTATATTTTCAAAATTATTTTTCATTTTGTTTTTAGTAATATCATAAGTTCAGATAAAATGGATTACTTCTAATCGTTAGTTGTGCAAGTGTCCGAGAAAACAAGAAGAGGTCCCTATTCCCAAAGAATAAAGACACTACAGCTAATAGAAGTGTAGGACTATAATAAAGAAAGACTTTTTTTAATAGTAATAAAAAGGACTTATTGATCTATTTTTTTTTTTAATAAAGAAGGACTTATTGATCATTTATAAGCTACAACGACTTTAATAAATTAATAACAAGTGGGTCTTTTATTTTTCTCTTGGTCTCCTTTCTTTATTTATTACGGCAAATTAGAATGGAAGTTATGACGACTGGTTCAAGTGACTCTTTATTTTATCCTATTCCTAAGTTTTATTTATTACTGCTTGCCATGAAAAAAAGTGCAAAATAAAAAATCAAATTAGTAAGTTTGGAATAAGTGTAATCATAATTTTATATGAACCCTAAAATCTTTAAACATCTAGATTAATCACATAATAAAATAAAAAGGAAGATTAGCAGAGTTTTTTTGTTGCAATGAGTTCTCTCTAAATGGTAGCTTGAATAAAAGACTAAAATCTGAGATAGAGTTTTGGTTTTTCTCTCTTTATTTGTAAACTTTTTATATTATGTATTTGGATACCTTACATTTTATAATGAATTAAAAGTATATATTTATAGATGGAGATGACCTAATTACCTTTTAAGATTTTCTTAGGATTAATTTCAACCATCCATAAACAAAAAAATTATTAAAAATTAATATTTATTTTTAATTAAATTGATCACCAAATGTATTAAGGAATAACAATATTTCAATAAAGAACGGATTACTATAACATCAGAAAAATGAAATATTCTTAACAATAATGTCTCGTTACATTTTATGGTCTTCTCTGGATCATGGTTAAGACTATATATGGTGTGTTGTATCTATATACTTATTTATGTAGTGATTTGCTTACGTGTCGTGTTCACAGCGAGTTTCACCGTTTTTTGCTTACGTGTTAGCTCCAGAATGAGTTTCAGCCGTTAAAAGACCGTTTAGCCATATTTTCCAATTACGTGTTATTTTTCTATTGGTTCTCATGTGATGACGTGTAAACAAAATACGTAAAATAAACTGACCTAAATTATTGTTGTTTATGCTTAATTTTGCTATCAAATCAAACCGTTTTTAAAATAAGATTAAACCAAAATTTTGAAAAAAAAAATTAATTAAAAAAGGAAATTTATCATTTCTAATGTCTTCGAAAACGTTAAGATTAAAAAAAATATTTCTATTTCTAATATCTTCAAAAACGTTTTTATAAAAATAAATTAAAAAGAAAAAAAAATTATTTCTAATATCTTCAAAAACTTTTTTATAAAAATAAATTAAAAAAAAAAAGAAATTTACCATTTTTAATATTTTCAAAATAATTTCATTTCTAATATCTTCAAAAACGTTTTTATAAAAATAAATTAAAAAAACAAATTTACCATTTCTAATATTTCGAAATAATTCCATTTCTAATATCTTCAAAAACATTTTTATAAAAAAAAAAAATTTACCATTTCTAATATCTTCAAAAAAGTTTTTATAAAAACAAATTAAAAAAAAAAATTTACCATTTCTAATATCTTCGAAATAATGTTTAGCGTCAGATTAATCATTAACAAAAGGAACTCAGTAAAATAATGTTGAACGATTGATTATTTTATGCTTTCAGAGCATCTTACAATTATTGATTAGGTATTACAAAAAGATAATAATTTCAGTGCTGTTAATTTCTTTTTTAGGAACAAACTCCACACTATTACGATGTTTTGCAACTCCAGCTGCTACTGAAGAACATTATCCTCAAATTCTAGGATGGATCAAACCTTTTCATCTAGATTATAGGCTGGCTATAAAGCGAACTTCAGAAAAATCATACACAAATTATTTACAAAGTATCGCTTTACGACATAAATCAATTGTGTTTGTTTTTTAACACAAATTTGTTTAACACTTTCTTTGCAGATGAAAAAAAATCCAGAAAAATTTGATTGCTTTGTCGCAACAGATCAGAAAAAGAAGATAGTGATGATGGCTCCGAAGATTTATCTGATAATGAAACCAGATGTAGAGAAGATTTAAAAGTTCAGCCACAATGAACGAAAAGAAAAATAGAATCTTCACAAACATCAACAGCAAAGTCTACAGAAAAAATGATGGAGAGAAAAAAGAAACACAAAAAAACAAAAACAAATCCAGCAAATCCAACTACGAAACGTAAGTTAAAAAGTAGTTTCATTCTTTAGGAAAAATAATATATTTGTTTCTCTACTGATTATTAATTATTTTAGGAACAAACTCAACAGTGACATTGCGTTCTGGAACTCCATCTATTACTGCAAAAGTCTATCATCAAAGTTTAGGATATGTCAATCCTGTTCAGCCATATTATGCATTGAATAGAAAGCAGCGAATCGAAATCATGAGAAAGAAAAAGGAAGCTGGAGATAAATCAAAACAAGGTATTCACTAAGCATCGTTTTATATTATAGATCGATTGACGTTTGTTTAATTAGTCAATTTTGATGATCACTTTCTTGACAGATCAAATAAATACAGAAGAATTCACTTGCTTTGTCGCTACAGATTCTGAAAAAGAAGATAATGACGATGAATCTGATGATTCTTCGGAAAGTGACAACGAAAGTAGCGAAGATGTACAAGTAAAATCTCAGCAAAAGAAAAGAAAAACAAAATTTCAAAATACAAAACCAGCAAAAACTACAAAAGATAACGACAAAGACACTCGCCATGGGCCATCTTCTCATTCGGTTAAAAAAAAACAAAAAATGAATTATATATAAATTATTCTTTACAATCATTTTAATAACAAAGTTTACGTATTCAATGATTCAGAATATGAAGATGAAGGTGATATGACTAACATGTGCGACCATAGTCAAGCATATATGTGGTTTGGAGAGAGACTAAATAAGAGATTCAAGAAAGTGCAACCAATTTTCACATTGTGTTGTCATCTAGGAAAAGTCGATATTCCTTTACTTTGAGATCCTCCAGACACTCTCAAGGCTTTATTATATAATAAAGATGATAGGAGCAAGAATTATCGAGATTTTATAAGAGCATACAATATGATGTACTCATTCACTTCTCTTGGTGGCAAAATTGATCACGCAGTAAACAACGACCGAGGGCTTTATTTGTTTAAGTTGTGCGGCGAAATTACCATCTTATCGGGGATATATTGCCACCTCCTGGTGAAACCCCATCCTTTATGCAACTATATATTCATGACACAGAAAATGAAGACAAGAATAGAATCACAGCATATGGGTAAAATATCTCTTATTTAGATTTTTATTGACAACTATAACTAATATTAGAACAACTAATGATTATAAACCAACTATATGCCAAAGAATATATTGAAGCAATAAAGGAGGCCAGTTTCTGGTGTTCTGCTAGATATACACGCAAATTGTTTGTTATCATGATTCTCTCAAATAGTGTAGGTTCAGTACTTGGAGTTTGGAATGTTTCATAGGAAATACTCTCTGAAGATATATTGTACCAACAAAAAAAAATACGGAATAAAGAAGGTATATATTTACCTATATAAACTTCTCTTAATATGTTCACAATTAAATATCTTAAAAATTTATTGTATTATTAATGACTCTAAATTCTGTAAATTGAACTTATACAATTAATTATACATTTTTCGTAGTTGGTACTAACAGAGGAACAGATAAATAATTTCACTATTTCGGAGATTGAAAAGTTAATGCGAACTCATGGAAATACTCTTGCCAATTTTGACGATATGCCAAAGCCAGACGATATCGAAATTGATAAATTCAACAATCAACTGCTCAACGACGAAAAGAATTACGATCAGGAACAACTACGCACAGATCATATTAAATACATGACAATGATCACAGAAGAACAGTTGGGTGTTTATAATAAAATTCTAAATGCTGTTCAAAGCAATAGAGGCGGCGTTTTCTTTGTATATGGCTTTGGAGGCACAGGCAAGACGTTTCTTTGGAGTGTTCTAGGCACAGCTTTGAGATCTAAAGGTGAAGTAGTCCTAAATGTAGCATCAAGCGGAATTGCTTCATTGCTATTAAAAGGGGTAGGACAGCCCATTTTAGGTTTGGAATTCCCATAAATGTCAATGACAGCACAACATGTTCGATGAAATCTGGTACACATTTAGCAGACTTGATCAATGAAACAAAGCTAATAGTTTGGGATGAAGCTCCAATGATGAGTAAACACTGTTTCGAAACACTCGACAAAAGCATGCAAGACATAATGATATTTGAAGAACCTTTTGGAGGCAAAGTCATTGTTTTTGGGGGAGATTTTCGTCAGGTTCTACCGGTAATACCAGATGCCTGCAGAAATATAACAGTAATGGCTGCTTTGAATGCATCAAAGCTTTGGAAAAAATATTAGGTTCTACGGCTAACCAAAAACATGCGACTACACACCGGTCTAAGTGAGAGTGATGCAAATGATATAAGCTCTTTTTCAAAATGGATTCTGGAAATCGGAGAAGAAAAAATAAATTAGCCTAATTATGGAGAAACTGAGATAGAGATTCCCAAAGACTTATTAATTAAAGACTATGATGATCCAGTAAAAACTATAGTAAGGGAAATATATGGAGAATCCTTTGCTAATAGAGATGACCCCCAAGTTTTTCAAAGAACGAGCTATTTTGGCTCCAACAAATCTGGATGTCGAGAGAATTAATGAGTATATGCTTACACAATTAAAAAATATTATTTCTTTAAAAATAAAATATATGTTAAAACGTCTTCCTACTAAATTTTGAATATCTCATACTCTCTAATTGTATAATTCTATAGGTGAGGAAATAGTTTATTTGAGCGCTGATAGTATCGACCCATCGGAAAGAGTGGTGATTCCAGAAGATGATATAGATACTTTGGACACAGATTTTCCAAAAGATATTGTCTACACACAAGAGTTCCTGAACAGCATCAAAATTTCAGGCTTGCCTAATCCTAGACTGGTTTTGAAGATCGGAGCTTCTATTATCTTGCTTAGAAACATTGACCCAAACGGAGGATTGTGCAATGGGATCCGGTTTATTGTTACTCAGTTAGCAAATCATGTTATCGAGGCAAAAGTGATAACATGAAAATCAAACAGTGATGAAGATGAAAAGGTTTTAATCCCAAAAAATGTTTGTTACTCCAGCCGATGCAAGATTCCCTTTCAAGATGCGCATAAGACAATTTTTAGTATCGCTTGCTTTTGCAATAACGATAAACAAAAGTCAATGTCAGACTTTGGAGAAGGTAGGATTGTATTTGCCAAAACCTGTTTTCTCACATGGTCAACTTTACGTTGCACTTTCAAGGATCACAACAAGAAATGGCTTAAAAATATTGATTACTGACAATAAAGGAGAACCGCAGAAAACTACAAAGAATATCGTCTACAAGGAGGTTTTTGCCAACATATAGATTATGTTTTCTTCAAAATTA
Source organism: Eutrema salsugineum (assembly GCF_000478725.1). Taxonomy (NCBI): domain Eukaryota; kingdom Viridiplantae; phylum Streptophyta; class Magnoliopsida; order Brassicales; family Brassicaceae; genus Eutrema; species Eutrema salsugineum. The sequence goes on along the minus strand of NW_006256828.1, from coordinate 1,181,987 downwards.
ATCTTTTTTAGTTTAATCATTTGTTTAGTGTTTAACTTCATTATTATTTAGGAGTGCTACACTATATATTATCTTTCATTTGATAAAAAAATAGCCAACAAATTTTTTTTTAAAAATAAACAATGCACAACAATAAAGATACAATAAATAAAGAAAAAAACATATAAAGGTTTAATTAACAAATATATTCTCTATTATTATCCTATTAAAACAAAATAAACAATACATAAAACGTCAAATACAATAAATACTAAAAAACTTTAAATACAAACAAAAAAAATAGTAAAAGAAACAATATATGTCTAAAAAACGTAGAACAATGACTAAAATATTTTAAAACAATTAAACAAAATTATTTCCATAGAAACATACATTTTTCTAATTTTTTTAGTATGTTATCATAATCGTCTACAAACAATAAAATGTATATTCAATAAAAAAAATAAACCAAATAAAACTACTACTATATTTTTAAAAAATCAAAAAAAAATTTATATCAGTCCGCGCCTTGCGCGGACAAGTTAACTAGTTTGTATAATGTAAGACGTGATAGTTTGATTCTTCAAAAAAAAGTTTTTTTATTCTAGGAAAGAACCCTAGTTAGTTATCTAAATGATGACATATACGGTCAGTAAGTGACGGAGGCAGCATATTGAGAGGTTGGTTAATTGACCCATGTCAAATAAAAAAAAATATATATACTTGTATTTTCTGAAATAAATAAATAAATTAAATGTTGAAAATCTAGCTTAATAATCCCTCTAAAATTTGCTCATAATATGTTGTAAATTAAAAATGATCTCCGTAAAAAATTTGGCTAACTCCGCCACTGTATACAGTTAAACTTCTATAAATTAATAATGTTGGACTGTAATATTCTATTAATTTCTAAAATTATTAATTTATCGATATAAACATCAATCCGAAAAACTAATTTGAAACCTAAAAAATATATTTATCACAAAAGTATTAATTTATCGAATATTAATTTATAAATGTTATACTATACTATTCTTTATTTTAAACTGAATTTAAAGCCGATATTGAGAAATATGGTTAAATCATTACATGGTTGCACATGAAGAGGAACAATTGTACTTATAAATTTTTGAGAAAACAAAATATGTCCGAAATCCTAAACAATGAAGAAGAACTTCGAGAGACAAAAACGCATACACGAAAGACTCGTGTTGGGTTTGGGCCAGACCACATAAATGGGATTTGAACAAACAAAAATGAGGCCCGAATCAAAGAAAAGTGAAAATATTTCTGATTCAAACTTCCACCGTGATGTTGTAGATTATAGTAGACAAATAAATTTTGACCAAAAAAAAAAAAAAAGTAGACAAATAATTTTGGTAAGAGTATAGTTTCCTTACTAAAATACTGATTTAAATAGCTTTTTAAAGTCATTGTTAATTTTGTATTTAGTAATGTCATAAGCTAAGGTCATAACTTCATTCATGTGCAAGTGTCCAAGGTAACAAGAACAAGTCCCTATTGACTATTGCCAAAGAATAAGACTATACAGCTCTGTATTCCCAACTAGTAAAATAAAGAATGCCCTATTGATCATTTATAAGCTACAACGACTTTAATAAGTTAATAACGAGTGGGTCTTTGTTTTTATTTCATTTTCTCTGAGTCTTTATTTTTTACTGAAATTTAGAATGAAAAGTCGTAGCGAATAGCAAATCAAATACTTAGCTTTAAATAACTAACTTATCATTACATTCTTAATTAAAATATAATCTGAACAATTTAATACTTCAATTCCATGTGCAGAACATTAATATTTACGTGCTATCCTCTAGAGTCTAGATCATGTTTAAGACTTAAACGACCTATATATATATATATATATATATATATATATATAAATTAATTGTGCGTTATATGTAAGAAATGATAACTTTGGTTACACGAAGAATAATATATGCAATTTTAAAATACTTGATAATCGTCAGGACAGTGTTTATAAATAGGTGGATTAGTAGTAATTATTCATGTTAAACTTTTTATATTATTTAAAAATAACTTATATGACTCTTATTATCTGCTGTTATATTTTTTGTTTTTTACTCTTTAACTCTTTTTTTTGTCATTTTTCAAAAGGTTAAAAACACTGATTCAAAGCTTCCATCTTTTGATAATGAATGAGACCAAGCGAATACATCCTATATTTATCTTGTCCTCTTTTCTTTATTTATTTAAACTAGTTTTGAGGGTTTATGGAAATTATGGAATTAAACAACACTTAAATATTTTAAGCTAAAAATTATTTTGTCTTTTTCGTTTTATTTTGTGAAAATTATATTGTCAATATTAAGGAATCAGTACTCAGATATGTTAATTTAGATATACGAGGTTATCTCAAGTAGCGTTAGAGATTGGAATGGGAGACAACTTACAAAACTTGGCCATGTGAACACTTGTTACTTCTCCAAGAAACCTGCTAAAGTAGGTTTGTTTTATTTTATTTCTCAAGTAATATAACTATCACAACCTTTAATTTTACTTTTTCCCTTTATATTCGGCTAAAAGTTCACTGAGTAGACATTTTAAAAAATAATTTTTATTTTGTAGATTATTACATGAAATACTATTACAAATAACAAAGAATATTTAAAATAGGAAAGGATATAATTGTCTTTCAAAACTATTAAAAAATGGAAAGTCTATATTTGTCATTTAATAGAGTATATTTACTATTTAATTTTTAAATATAAAGATATGATATTTTCTTATATTTTTTATTTCAAATAATATTATTTAATATATTCAATTAAAAAAACTCTAAATTATTCAAATGTGAAAAATCAAAATTAAAAGTTATGATAGTAAAAAATATTGAATACTATAATCTGCTAGATTTTACATGATCATATATATATTTTAAAAAATTATTTTATTAAAAAGTTTGACTTGAGAATTTTTTATTTTATTTTTAAATTCATGGTGGAATGAAAGTCTGGTGCATATTAGAATTAATGGTTTTAAAGTTATATTTACATCGAGTAAAAAACGGGCTAAATAAATGGTTTAATCTAATATGAACGAGTTATGATTCTAATTTTTGAAAATCTACAAAAAAAAATTGCAATTCAAAATAATAATTCTAAAAATAAGTGGTATACTTAATTTTATTAAATATTATAATTGTCAATGAGCTAAATAAACAACTTATTATGATTTGTCAACAAGATAAATAAACTGTTTATTTTGTTATAATTTTCCGTAACTAAAATTTCTAACTAAAAACTTTAAAATTAATTTCTAAAATAATATTTAAAATATTATAATTTCGCATATCACGCTATACGCGGATTAATTCCTAGTGAAGGATTAATATGGAATCCATTTGTCACATTTTAATCAAAATTACCTTTTTCCCTTGGACCTGCTTGGAACAAAATTATTACCAAATTCGAATAGGAATAGGATATAGAACGTATGGCAACTATATTTATTGTAATCATATTTATTGTAATCATCTTTTATTATTGTAATCTTCTCCAAATAATTGAATTACTGACCAACATAAATATTTTATGTTTTACTGACCAAATGAAAACTTTTCCCACGTCTTGTCATGTTATATGATAAAAATAAACTCCAGACACCAAGTTGGCATACTTGAATTATTATAACAGTTGGCTTGGATGTATAATTTTTAAATAACAGAGATTATGCTAAGAAGCTATGAAATTATATTATTATCCTACGACGACCTTTTGTGCCAATGTGACGAAGACTTTATATTGGGTCTTTTTTTACTATTATTATTTATGTCTATATCAACGTGGGAACGTGTATTTTGTATTTAAAGTTAAATAGTTTTATTGCAAACAAAATACTTTTATACAGACCATTTGTGCTTTTCATTGTTATAAGTTGGTTCTTGCAGTAAATAAGCACGTATGTTTTAGAAATGTTATTATATGCATAATTGAATAATTGATCATATTTAAAGAGGTCACCTAAATATTTGATAAACTAGAGAGCTCAACAAAGCTAATTTTGCCTATGACCATTTGTATATAATCAAAACAATTGACTTGAGTTCCCGCAAGCTCATAGTACAGACTGTCTTAAACATTATTCTAAGCCTTGTCTAATTGTTATACATTATCTCCCAACCTTTAATTATATATTTTTCTTCTTTTTTGTTTCTTTTATACTCTGCTAAAACTTACGTATAAAATTATATATATATTATACACACATATACAATGTAGAGAGTGAATGAAGCAAATTAACCTTATTGGAAAAATAAACGAGCGGTACCAAGTATGTTGAAAACAAAATATTGTCCGAAACCGAGTTGACATAATCAATCTTTATCCTATATTCTAGCTAGTGTTACGCTTTTAATATTACAAGTAGCACTGTGAATAAACTAAATCAAATACAGTTATTCTCAAACATTTTAGTATATGGGTATAGACTTTAGGAACCAGCTGGGCATTGTTAATTAATAATTGAAGATTTGGAAGTATTATACCATGAGGTCCATGACGACTATTTGTTGTGTACATAATAGTTGCGGTGACTATTTTTGTAGGGCTTTTAATTATCTATGCTCGCTGAAACGGTGTACACTTTAATAAGTTAATAACGAGTGGGTCTTTTATTTATTACTGCAATTAAAATCAAATTACTTAGCTTTGAATAATTAACTTATCATTACAGTCTTAACTTATCATTACAGTCTTAAATAACTTATCATTTAAATTCCATGTGCGGAGCAGTAACGCTTACGTGGTATCATGTTTAGATCATGGTTAAGGCTTTAAGCGACCAATATCTACAAATGTACTATGCGTTGTATGTAAGACGTGATAATTTTAGTTACACGAAAAATAATATGCAAATTTTAAAGGGAGATTTGGTTTAATATTTCAAACAATATATAAATTTTGAAAACTAACCCATTTTTTAAAAAGTTTGAAAACTAACTTTGCATTTAAAATTTCCAAAATACCCAAGATAAATCAAACAAATTAAATGATTTGTTTTAAAATTTAGTTATATTATTCTTGAGTGATTTAAAACTGAATGCAAACATATTATTTCAAAATTATTAGTTAAATTAAGACATTCTGGGGCATATGAAATTATTATGAATATTCATAGGTTGAATCTGTTTTAGTTTTTATAATTATTGTTCAATTTGGTTTTAGGTGTGACTTTGGATTTTGGTATTACTCTTCTGTTCTGCTTTCTATTGGTTTTACATGTAATTTCAAATTTTCTCATTTTAACATAATAGAATTTAGCTTTTGAGATCTGGTATTTCTCTACTTTTCAATTTTATGTGGAATTTTGTTTATGTACAATGAATCCAACAATTTTTCATGCTCCCATTTTACCTGTGTGCTGGTAAATTTTGAATTCCTGCTTTTGTATTGCATTCACCTAGGTTCATGGTAGAATATATTGATTGGATGCTGAAAATATATAATTCAACTAGAGTGGTATGTCTTAATTTCTGCAATTGGGTTCACAAATTGTAATTGGTAAGTAAATTCTTTTTGAATTACACTAGTAGATGTATATTTATATACTCCCTCCGTTTCACAAAAAGTGTCGTTCTGACACTTTTTTTTGTTTCAAAAAGAATGTCGTTTTAGAATTTCAATGTAATTTTTGACATAAAATACCATTTTTAAACTAAAAAAAATTCAGAAAATTAGTTATAAATATAATTCCAAAAGTTATTTTCTGCAAATTAATAAGGGTATAAGAGACCTTTTATCTTATTTCTTAATTTGTGTGCAGAATGTCAGAAGGACACTCTTTGTGAAACAGAAGGAGTATAATATTATTATTTAGGAGAATGCCTTATTACAATATATATTCTATTCCGAAATTAATAATCAAAACTCAATATATTAATTGTATTAATAAATTCTTAAAATTCATTGTAGGTATAATTATCCTGTTAATTAATTAATAAGTTAGTTTTCAAACATTTTAAAACAGGATTAGTTTTCAAAATATATAAAAATTTTGGAATATTAAATCAAATTTCCTCAATTTAAAAATACTCAATAATCACCGATATAGTGTTTATAAATGGGTAAATTAGTAGTAATAACTCATGTTAGACTCTGTAATTGTGGACTGAATAGTTTCTTCAAAATAAAAGATTCTTATAAGTTATAAATAATATACTTTAAGCCAGCTGTCATTCTTTTATTGCACGCAAAAGTTGTTTTAATTTTGCAATTGTTTTTAAAAAATATTGTTAATTATTACTTAACTATCAGTTGGATTGTGAGCGGTTTTGTTTGTTACTTTTTGTTTAAAGGGGAGTTGTGAACTCATTTACAACCAAATGCGTAATATTTTTTTTTCTTTTGATTCGTAGTAATTTATATAGTACTATATTTTACAAATATTCTAAACATTTTTGGTTAACAAGAAAATATGTACATTAAAACTTCTTTGAATTAATACTCTCTAAATTAATAAAGACTCTATGATAATAATTCTTCAGGTTATTAATAAATACTTTGTGATAATAATTATAGAGTAATTGCATAGAAAAAAAACAAGCAGAAAAATAAATACCGGGTAACTTCTATTGGAGGAAGATTGCATTGTTTGACATGTGTGTCGTGGTTGATTAAGATAGTGATATATGTCAACATAATAATATGAATTTTCCATTTTCAATGTTTTTTTTTAAAAAAAACTAATAAATCAAAGAAAATACGAAAAAAATAAAACTACAAAATTGAAAAAATGATAACTATCAAAATCTATATAAAATAGAAGAATAATATATTTATTTAGATGGATATTTATGGTAATATAAATCAAATTTAAAATTTTTAATTGTGAATTAAATATTTAATTAAAAAATAAATTATACAGGTTTTAGTTATGAATATTATCAGTTTAAAATCCATATTTTATATTTTACCCGCATGAGATGCTGAACCTAATCTAATTATCTATATGTGTAATTACGTATAAATAATATTCTATTTTTAGTATTATAGATACTACTCCCTACATTTTGATATAAACGTTGTTTTAATCATTTGAATTAAAGACATGTTTTGTTTTTGTTTTCTTTTACATCATTTGAAAACAAGTTAAATATTCCGTTCTTTAAAATTCAAGCAGTTTTCAAACAAAATTCAGTTTTATTCTGAACTTTTTTTTTGTTTTTTTTTTTTGAGCATAGACTTTTTAAAGTCTCAAGTACTGTATATCTCAGGATTTAGAAAAAGAAATAAACAAAACTATAATAACTGTTTAGTTCTTTTTCTTCTCTCAAGTCTCCTTCATAATTTGCCCATTTGGCAATTGACTGAAGTTGCAAAGGAGACGCAGAGGGATTGCTTCTTCTCCGGGGAAACAGGTCAGAATCAATTCCTCTCGGATAAATGTTTGATTACTGATTTTCCCTACAGTAAAGATCGAACCTTTCTTATCCAATTGTCTTAGCCTCTTAGGTTTGATTACTGATTTTCCCTGCAAAACAGATCGAACCTTTCTTATCCATTGTCTTTGGTTTGATTACTGATTTTGGTTTTGGATTCGCTTCGAGTAACTTTGACCTGTAGAATTTCTGTAAAAATCCCATTACTTTTTAACCAAGCTCTGCGACTATTGAAGCTGTTACTTGCTTGAATCATTGATTTTGTTTTCATAGCCTGACCTGCGAAAAAGAGGGAGACAGAGATGGTAGGGAGTAGTAAATTGAGTGTGCATTTAGGTGAATCTCAGATATGTATCATTGTGTTAAGAACTATGCAGTTTCTTGTTATTTTTTTTGGTTTATTTTGATTGTTTCTTGGAGCAATTTGTTCAGATCGTTTTCCTTTTCTCAAGATTTTGCAGATTGTGTGCTGAGAAGAAAGCGTTTTGAGGCGTCATGGTTTCCGAGGAGCAGACGCAGACACAGGCGGATAATAAGCCAGTTGATCCATATCCAGAGGAGAAAATCCATTCATTCCTTGAAATCGTGAACAGTTTGCAAGAGACAGTTAGTAAATCTCTGGGAGAGGGAGGAACACTGAGGAAGCATAGGAGTGCTGGTCCTGAGCTCGCTCAGGCTCATGCCCCAGAGAAGGCTCTGAACAAACTGTTAAGTCTCCAGTATCCTAAGAAGAATACGGAGGAACTGCATATCTCTAAGCTGCAACGTAATCTCCGTTTGCTCAGGGAGGATGTAGTTAAGCTGCAAGATCTTCGCAGCGAAGTTGCAGAGGAGGTGAAGAAATATATTACGCCGCTTAAAGAGCTGCTTAATAAAGTTGCAAAAGAGGAGAAGAAGTCTCCCAAACCTCCGTTGACCAAAGGTATGAAGAAAGACTTGGAGGTTATCAACAAGAAGATCTTTAACCTCATGTGTCAGGTCCCTTTGCTGCCAAACAAACGCAAGAAAACAGGAGGTTTGGATTCTGAGGATGTCGAGATTAACAGTGGCAAAGGTATTGTTTGCTTGCAAGGCATCCATGCAGATAAAGACTATCTAAAAGGAGACGCGGTTTACAGATACGTGCAAGGCGAGTTTGAGAAGCTTGATGTTAAAAAGAAGATCTACCTGCTGAGTTTCGCGGTGTTCCCAGAGAATCAAGAGGTGAACAGAACGATGCTGATGTATTGGTGGATCGGGGAGGGCCTTCTGGATTATAAAGTCCAACCAGGCGAAGAGAAACCAGAAGATGTCGTCAAGAAGATTCTCAAGGAGTTCACGGATAGAAACTTGATTGAACCTGTTGAAAACAAAGGCAAAGTGGAGCCAAATAGCTACAAGATGAGCCCTTTTGTGCATTCTTCGGTTGTTCTTATATCGCAGGAGATAGGACTTTTTAAAATGTATGAAAAAGGGGAAAAGCCAGCCATGACAAAATCAGGCTTGTATAAGGTTTGCCTCGTGGAAGAGTCTTCAAGCCAAAAAGAAGCAAAAGCTAAAAAAATGCCGGCAGTGGGCATCGAAACAGTGTTCAATGTTTCTGAGAGGTTCCCGGATTTCACATTCAAGTGGTTCTCGGAGGATAAATCATCAGGGACCAAGAAGATCAATCCTCTATCAAAAACTACGTATAAGATGCTCAAGGTTTTCTATTTGGGTAGATGGGAGAGAACAGCGAAGCGCCACATCGAGGTAGAGAATCCTGAGCTCATGAAATACTTGAAGCATATGACGAAACTCAAACTTCTGAGTTTTCAAGGGATCTCAAGAATTGAAAGACTTGACGATGCTGTCTGTAAGCTTCATGAGCTGATCATCTTGGACCTCAGAGCCTGCTATAATCTGGAGAAACTTCCAGACAAGATAGATTCACTCAAGGCGCTGATCTACTTGGACATTACAGACTGCTACATGATAGATCGGATGCCAAAGAGGTTGTCCTGGCTGGACGACTTGGAGGTTCTCAAGGGCTTTGTGGTTAGTGATGCTGAAGAGGAAACGGTCTGCACTCTAAAGGAGTTGAGTCACTTGAAGAAGCTGAGAAAGCTAACCATTACAATAAACAAAGGAGGTTTCACTGTAGATGATCTGTTCATGGCTATTATTAATTTTGAGAGTCTAGAAAAGCTAAAAGTTGCTTGGGGAGGTATAAATAAACGTCCAGAGAACAAGGAAAAGGTCATAGCTGGTGGAAAGAAGCAGGAAAAAAAGGATGAGGGCGAAGATGGAGGAAACAAGCAGGAAGGTAAAGACGAGGTAACCGCTCCTGCGGATACAAAGAAACAGCAAGGGATGTTGGAAAGAGCGGTGACCAGGATCTTCGGTGATAAGAAAGATTCCGGAAAACCAGGTATTCCCACTACATTGAAGAAACTGGACCTGCAGTGTTTTCCTGATCCAGATCTTCCCACTTGGCTTAGGCCTAATCAGCTACAAAATCTGGAAAAACTCTACATTAAAGGAGGAACGGAACTTACCGGATTCGGAGAATTACCTGCGGGACCATCATGCAGAGTTAAGGTATTACGTCTGAAGTTTCTTCCCAAGCTAAAAGTGGAGTGGAGGGACCTGAGCAAAAAGTACTTTCCAAATCTGGAATTCTTGGAGAAGTATCAGTGCCCTAACGTTAGTTTCTGCCCCTGCGATGGAATTGGAATATGGCGCAAGCCCTGAAACACATCAAGTGTAAGCAGCTCAGAACTGCGAGTTTATCTCTTTTCTCAAGTTTTCTTTCCTTTTGGTTTGTTGTTGTTGTTGTTGTTGTGTGTTGCTTTCTAAGATGTTTTGCTGATTTGGCTTTCAAGTGTTGTTGTTGTTGTGTGAACATTTGAATAAAGGAGTTTGGAGTGTTTGATTTGCTTATTCTGTGACTGTTATATATGTGTTCTAATAAGACATGTATTATCTGAGAAGATGTACAATCTCTATATCTACAACTGCAGAGAGTGGCTAAGAACAAGGAGCTCTGATTAACTGCAGCTGCAAGAGAAACTTTCTGTTATCTATTCTCTTCTGATAAGGTCAACAACACTTAAAGATTGCAAGGTCAAAGAAACATTGTTCCTTTCAAGAAACTCTTCTCAGAGATTCTGATTTATTGATACAACAGCAGAGTGACAAACTGACAACATCAAGAAAAAAAAAGACAAACACATACAAGAAGAAATCAAGAGAAACAAAAGCAAGCTTGATGACAACCATCACTGACACGGCTCTGCAATCTTGAGCCAAGAGGTTGAGTCAAGTTCATCCACTAGTCAGAGGCGGATCCTGTTGGTTGGTTTCGGTTGTTCCATCGGTAGAATCATTGGGGCCAACTTCATCGTCGAGGAAGACAGGATCAAGCTTGGCCAGCAATTTAGCAGCCAGAGGAAGACCACGAGACTTGTTCATCAGGTCATCTATGCATTTCTTGTCGTTCCTTGGAGGTTCCTTATCGTGGTCTTCAATCACTGCCTCATAGATATTCCAGACACTCTGATCATCAGACAGAGGCCAAAGACGATGAATCTCATGTTCCTCTGCAACTAGCTTCCTCGCCAATGTCTCAACCCTGGTGGTGTATATGACTCTCCCACCAGACCCTTTAGGGAATCCATCTGAAAGATGCTTTCCCCATTTCTTATCCTTTTTGAGTTTCTCCACATCTTGTTCTTGAAGAATCTGGTTCAAGTCCTCTTCTCGGACATCATCAAACACAATCAGATACTTCTTCCACCTCAGATTCAAGTGAAGCGCATAGAGCAGAGCTAAGAACTCCTTGTCTTCCTTCGTCTCTCCGTCATTGTTGCCAGATTCCTTATAATCATGAAATTCTTGTACAGCCTCGTTCTTGATGGTTGCCAACACCTTATCTTGGACTCCAAGATCCTTCAAGATCCTCTTCAACAGAGATATCTTCTTGTCCTCTCCGTCCTTTGTCTCCTCTTTGCTGTACATAGAAACCCAAATCCCCGGGGCGTAAACACTCTTGACTTCGTATTTGTTGAATATCGCCTGGCACAATGTTGTCTTCCCCACACCGTATTCTCCAAGAACCACAAGACTCTTGAACTCCTTGTAGACCTTCTGATCCAGCAAGAAGTTCTCCAGCGACTTGATCTCGTTCTCAAAACCGTGGATTACATATTCCTTGTTCTTCTTATTTTCGTGTTTCGGAAGCTCGGAGAAGGTTTCCACACGATCATCCTCCATCTTCGTCTTCGACTCTGCTTGTTTAGAAGAATCATCCTCCATCATCTTCGTCTTCGGGTCTTCTTGTTCAGAAGTATCTTTCTTCTTTTGGAGTTTTTGATGCCATGTTTCATATTTTTCTTGGAAGCGTATTATGAATTCGCGTTTGTCTACTGGAGGTTCTACCGGCTTTGGATTTTCTGTAGCCATATTCAAGCAAAGCTAACACAAGAGAGAGAAAAATGCAGGAATGGTGATGGGGAAGAAGGAAAGAAAAAAAAGGATAGGAGGAATAAAAGAGAGTGAGAATCACATTTAAAAGTAGTTTAATTGCAACTTGTTTGATGTGTTTTAGATCAAGAAAATTACTCACCTATATAGTCTCATTTTGATCAAATAACCAAGAAAAAATAGTAAATTTTAAAATTTTAAAAACTTCTATGAAAAGAAGAAAGAAAGAATTACAAATTAAGCAAATATATTTAAAAAGAATTTAAACACTATAACGAATGTAAAACTGAAACAATAATGTTAAATTCATAATTACTACTTTTTTAACATAAAAAGAAAAAGGAGATATACACATTATACATACATTAACGTATAAAATTAAAAGGATATACTTTAGCTAAAAATATTATACGATTAAATTTTAAAATTATTAAAAAAGGAAAAAGATAGTTTAGAAAATATATTTTAAAAATTCATATTAGATCTTAAACAATAATGTCAAAAAAGGAAAATTTAAATTAGATTTTGACACATGTTTAAAAAAAGTCTTATAAAGAGAAAAATCAAATAGGATAATTTTTGTTTGTTATGCACAGAAAAAGTATAGTAAAGAACAGAAGAAAAATAAAGATAATGTGTCTTTATGTTTGTCCATTTGGACTCTAAATAGTTATTTACTTAATAAGCTATACTTTTACTTTTATCTTCTATTTTTGTTACTTAAATTCAAATGATCTGTGTACTCTTAACATTAAGTCATTAACTATTAACATTAACTATAAATATCAAAGTACACAATACACCGTCTCCACGTGCATAGATTAATCGAGGCGTTGGGAAAATATAATTACAATCCCTACATTACATTTGACGACAAAAAAGCCCTACATTTTTTTTTTGTAACAAAAAAGCTCTACATTTATAGTCACCTCAATATTATTGACACAAATAGTCGTCATGGTAATACTTCCAAATCTTCAATTATTGCCCAGCTGGTTCCAAAAGTCCATAACCATTACTTAAATGTGTGAAAATAAATATCCAACTAACTATGATTGAATTAATTTATGCACAGTTGTACACTTGTACTTGTAAATTTTAAAATAAATAAAGTATGTCACCTCGGTTCCCGGCAATATTTTTAGCAGAGTATAAAAGAAAAAAAGAAAACTAAAAAGAAAAAGAAAAATATTAAAGGTCGGGAGATAATGGATATCAATTACTCCAGCTTTTTTTTTTTTGTGACATCAGCATTCATTAATCACGGTATCAACTACTCGAGTTAAGGTTCTAAAATAGTGATGTATAATACAGTCTGTAATATAGAGCCAAATTTAGCTTTGAGCTCCGTTGTTTTTTTTTTCGTTGTTTATCAAAGATTTTCTTGACCTCTTTAAATATGATCAATTATGCATATAAAAACATTTCTAAAACCTACGTGCTTTTAATTACTGCAAGAAACCAATTAACAACAATAAGCACAAATGGTCTGTATAAAAGAAAAGTATTTCGTTTAGCAAAAAAAAAGTATTTTTAAAATGTATTTAACTATTCGTATAAATACAAAATAGCCGTTCCCACGTTTAGAAACATAAATAATAATAAAAAACGGCGACAAAAAAATAATAATAAAAAACGACCCAGTATAAAGTCGTCGTCACATTGGCACGAAAAGGTCGTCGTAGAAATAAATACACTTTTATTATTATTTTTAAAAAGACACATCCAGGATCCGACCTATTTTAAATATTAATATTAAATTCAAGTTTGCCAACTCGGTTTCTCGTAATATTTTTTTATCATCACATGACAGGACGTGGGAAAAGTATTTAGTTGGTCAGTAATTACGTTGGTCAGTAAATTCAATTATTTGGAGACATTAGATGTTTACAAGAAATGTAGTGGCCCCTACGTTCTATATCCTATCTGGATTTGGTAATTATTTGGAGTAATTCCAAGCAGGGTCCAAGAGAAAAAAAAAAGGTGATTTTGATTCAATGACAAATGGATTCTTTAATTCATTATAGATAATCCTACATTGAACAATCATCATACGAACTTTTTTATTTATATTAAAGAGAGTATAAAGGAAAAAAGAATTAAAAAGAATCAAAGGTTGTAGATAATAATATGAATTGAGAAATAAACAAAATAAATGTATGCACCCACTTTAGCAGGTTTCTTGGAGAAGTAACAAGTGGTCACATGGGCAAATTTTGTACGTTGTCTCCCATTCCAATTTGTAACAGTGAAGAGAACAAGATAAGTATAGAATATTTATGTATTTTCGTTTTAAATAATATAAAAAGAACAACTAAATAAAAAAGAAAGAGACTTAGAGCTCTGCGAACATGTTTGACTAACCTCAAGGTGCCTCCAATGGCTGTCCTCCAAGAATAACTCAAACTTTCGCACAAAAAAAAAAAACAGAAAAAAGAAACAGAAGAAGAAAAACCAAAATCCCTTTAGATGCGCCTGTGTTGTGTCTGAGATTCCATCAGTTCTTTCTTCTCTTGTTCCAACAAATCAAGAACTAAATCAGTTTCAAGAATGGTGGACGCAATCCCAAAGCCAATAAAAGACATCTGGGACGCATGGAGCATCCGAAGTATCTTAATCTTCAGTCTCAGCCTCCAAACATTTCTCATTTTCTTTGCACCTCAAAGGAAACGCACATCAAGAAAAATCCTACTCTCTTTCATCTGGTCAGCTTACCTTCTCGCCGACTGGGCAGCCAATTTCGCCGCCGGACAAATCTCAGATAGCCAAGGAGACGACCCGGAGCCCGGAGAACCGGCCAAGAACGGAGAATTATTAGCTTTCTGGGTTCCTTTCTTGCTCTTGCATCTCGGTGGTCCAGATACAATCACTGCCCTTGCTCTTGAAGATAATGAGCTATGGCTAAGGCACTTGCTGGGTCTTGCCTTCCAAGCAATTGCAACCCTGTACGTGCTTCTTCAGTCGCTACCCAACGCTCTTTGGAAACCCACTGTGCTAGTGTTTGCGACAGGAGTGATCAAGTATGTCGAGAGGACATTAGCTTTGTACCTGGCGAGTCTTGACAAGTTCAAGGATTCCATGATTCAGCGGCCAGATCCTGGACCAAACTACGCGAAGCTCATGGAGGAATTCGCGGCCAAGAAAGTTATGAGGATGCCTACACAGATCATCAAGATGGAAGAGCCTGAGAAAGACCCAAGAGCCGATGCTAAGGTTAAGCCTGATGAGCTGACCGAGCTCAATATTCTCCAATACGCCTACAAGTACTTCAACATCTTCAAAGGTCTTGTGGTTGATCTCATATTTACCTTTCAACAACGAGCTGAGAGCCAGCGATTCTTTAGCTCACTTGAAGCAGATGAAGCTCTAAGAATCTTAGAGGTTGAGCTCAACTTCATCTACGAAGCTCTTTACACGAAAGCCGAGATTCTGCATAATTGGATAGGAGTCAGCTTCAGGTTCATTGCCCTGGGATGTCTCATAGCAGCCCTCCGCATATTCCAATACAAGAAAAAGGACCAATACGTTGGATTTGATGTTGGCCTTACTTATGCATTGCTGATAGGAGGGATAGCTCTGGATTCCATTGCTCTTATCATGTTCTGTCTATCTGACTGGACGTTTGTCAGATTGAGGAAAATGAAGGACGAAGTGGACGATGATGACAACTGGTTAGACAAAACTCTCAACTGGATTCTTAAGTGGATCCTGGGGGTCAGAAGAAAGTTGAAGACAGAGAAGTACAAATGCTTCAAGAGTACCGAGGATAAACCGGACAAGGAAGATAATTGGCTCGTCAAGATTCTAAAATGGGTGGGCAGATTCATGGGGTTGGGTAAGAAGGAACACACAAGCCCCAAGAGTACCAAGGATGAAACGTCTCGTGAAGTGGACACGGGGCACAATGAGGCCAACTGGTTCGGAAAGATTCTAACCCGGATGCTCAGTTTCATGGGGTTGGAGAAGAAGAAACACACAACAAGCTGCGAGAGTAACAAGGACAAAACGTCTGGTGAAGAGGACAATAAAGATAACAGGTTCCAAAAGTTTCTAATCAGGATCCTCAGTTCCATGGGGTTGCAGTGGAAGGAACAAGAAAGCGTCAAGAAGGAGAAAACGTGTCATGAAGTACTCGACACTTTTTTTCTGTCACGCAGGTGGTCTGAGTACGTGCATGCACACAACTTGATCGAATACTGCCTATGGATAAGGCCACAACGAATCCACCATACCAAGGGTTTCATACACATGTCATTTAGCTGGATTATCAAAGTCCTCCTCATCAGATTCATCTTCAAAGGAATTGGAAAAGTCATTGCATTCTGCTTCAGGGAAATAAACCAGGGAATTGAAAAGATTTACAAGTGGGGTGACAATAGGATAAGTCTCAGCTGCAAGGATAGCAAATGGTTGAATGAAGATGCTATTAGGGGCTCCATCTACTGGTTATTTATCCTTGCTCATATGTTTGGATATCTAATAAGAAAATTCATGGACTTCTTCGGAATCCAAGCTCAGCTAGAGGAGATGATCTTCACATCCAGTGATCGTCTCACCCTGGATCTGTGGGAACACATATTCGAAGAGGTTAGATCGAAATCCCGCTCAGCTGACGACTCAGAAAGCGCCATGAGGGTATCTTCAGCTAGAGGTGACTGGACTCTACGAGCTATACAAGGCGAAGACGCAGCAACTGAAAAGCTTCTACGGTATGTGTTGGAAATGGATTATGATCAGAGCCTTCTTGTGTGGCATGTCGCCACTGAGCTCTTATACCAAACAGAAAAAGGCACTGAAGAGAACCATAGCTACCGTGAGTTCAGCAAAGTGCTTTCAGACTACATGATGTACCTCATGATGATGCAACCAACTCTGATGTCAGCTGTTGCTGGTATTGGAAAGATAAGGTTCCGGGACACGTGCGAGGAGGCTAAGAGGTTCTTCAAAAGGAGGCATATCAATAACGGAAACATAAAGACGGCCAGCGATGCGATCATGTCCGTGAAGTCTCCGGCGAAAGCTGAACCTATCGACGTGAAAGGTGATAGAAGCAAGTCAGTGCTGTTTGACGGGAGCATGCTAGCTAAGGAGCTGAAGGGTATAGTCAAGGAGGACAAGGACGACACAAAGATGTGGGAAATGGTGAGCAAAGTGTGGGTTGAGTTGCTTTCTTATGCAGCAACTAAATGTGGAGCTATAGAACACGCAGCTCAGCTCAGCAAAGGTGGAGAACTCATAACCTTTGTTTGGCTATTGATGGCTCATCTTGGATTAGGAGACCAATTCCAGATCAACCAAGGAGATGCCAGAGCCAAACTGATCATAGGCAAGTGATCACACACAAAAAAAAAGTAGCAGCAACATTAGTATCCTGTTGCTTCAGTTGTGTTTTCTTTTTGTATAAATTTTGTTTCAAAAGGGTATTGTCTTGAACTGTTTGGAGCTATCATACCATTACCAGAAACTATCTGTTCTTGAATAATCTGCATTGTAACTCCTTTCCTTCTTGTTTATCCACTGATTGGCTGATAAATTGATTTTATGGGAGCTTCATTGATTCCTGTGATACTCTCCAAAAGGCTGTTACTTTTACATCCTACAAAATAAGTAAACAAGGAATTTTAAAATTCCAATTTAGAGGAAATCGGACAAAGCATGTAAACTCTTGTTATGTCTTTGAATGCTATATTGTCTACAAGGTATCAGTGATACTGAATATCATCCAATCAGAATCTTAACTTAAAACTGATGCAATCGAGAAACTCAGGTTCAAATCCGTGATACATATTTACCCTAAACGGCGAATTTTCAACGCTTAAATCATCAATTGGAGAGTACGGGAAAAAAAAATTCATATGAAACTCAGATCATGAATCGTTTCCACGAACCTTCGTTATCCCTTCAATTTCTTTCTGGCATTCTCTCTTTTTCTCCGAGAAAAAAAAAAGAATTATGAACACTACAGAGTGTTCAATTCGCAGCGATGGAATTTCAATTTCAATTTCGCACCTAGGTTTTTTTGTTTTTCTTTTTTTTTCGGCTGTTCTTGACTAAATATAGTGAAAAAGGTAAATTATGAACAAACTATTTTTTTTGTTTTCGGCTGTTTTTTCGTTTTGTCAAAAACAAAATACAGTAGTGAAAAAGGGTAAATTGTCTCAAATCTCAATAAAATTGTTTCGTGACAATTGTTGACAAAAATGAAAATCAAACATTTTGTCTTTCTAAATAAATAATGCAAATGTTGTTGGTGTTTTTTCCCGACAAGATAAAACTAAAACAGTTTGTTCTCAAATTTATAGAACACGTTATTTTTTTGCCACTTTTTTTTCGACATTTTTTTTTCTATCTTAAATTTGAGGTTTTACACTTAAATTACCCACATAATCAAACTATCTGCTAAATTATTGAGTTACTCCGTATAAAATTTAGCATAAAGGAGAAGCTTTTTTTTTTGCATCGACAGCAAGAAAAGTAGTTTTTAATCTTTGATATTTTCTTTTTTGGTCAATGGTCATTAAATAATGACTTTAGTAAAAAAGAATATGAACCCGGGACAATCTTTAATAATACACAACAATTTTTTTTAGATAACCATAGCAATCATACTTTTAACAATTATTTTTAAAATCCTAGTCTAAAAATTCAACTTCGACTTTAGTGGTTCCATGCATTATTTACTAAAACGACGCGAGCTCAACTAATGACACTTGAACTATTTAATAAATTGTAATTATTATTCAACATATTTACATTATAAAAAAGACCAATAGTTAAGTCGTTTCACAAGTCTCAACACCCCGCCCAAAAAAATGACGCATTAATTGTTAAAAGAGAGTGAAAATGCAAATTAATTCTTATTAAAAAAAAACAAAATACAGCTAGACCTGAGCCGCTGAGTCGTCTCTCTCTCCCTCCCGAGTGAGCTTCTGATTAAACAAATAAAAACAAGAAAAAAAAACATCAATGGCTTCCCAAACCCATTCCACAAACCCCAAATTTCTCAAGTAAATCTGAGAAAGAAACATCTCAATAACCAGAAGAGAGAGAGAAGGAAGAACCACATCAAGAGAGAGAAAAGGAAGAACCACAAATTTCTTAAGTGAGAATCTTAGAGAGAGAGAGGAGAGAACAAGAAGAAGCTATTTCTTTTTCTTTAGAGAGCAACAAAAATGGTGGATGTGATACCAAAACACATAAAAGATGTGTGGGATAGATGGAACATAAGAGGAGCAATCATTCTAAGTCTAACCCTTCAAGCAATTCTCATTTGCTTCTCTCCTTTAAGGAAACGCACACCAAGAAGCCTCTTGATCATACTCGTTTGGACCTCTTACCTCTTAGCAGATTGGTCTGCTAATTTCGCTGTTGGTCTCATCTCCAAGAACCAAGGTAAAGAATCCAAGCCTGATGACCCTCCACAGGACAAAAAGCTCATGGCTTTATGGGCACCATTCTTGCTCTTGCATCTTGGTGGACCAGACACAATCACAGCTTTTGCTCTTGAAGACAACGCTCTTTGGCTCAGGCACGTCTTTGGGCTTGTCTTTCAGGCGATTGCTGGTGTCTATGTGGTTCTCCAGTCTCTGCCCAATAGCCTCTTGGTAATAATTGCCTTAGTTTTCGCTTCTGGGGCTATAAAGTATATCGAGAGGACAACGGCTTTGTACAGTGCGAGTTTGGACAAGTTTAGGGATTCTATGATTCAAGCACCAGATCCAGGACCAAACTACGCCAAGCTCATGGAGGAGTACAAGGCCAAGAACGAGGCAAGACTACCCACAAAGATCATTCTGATTGATGAGCCTGACAAGGAACATAGGCCTAAGAAGCTAGTGCATCCATCAAAGGCCTTGTCTGGAGAAAGAAAAGACTCGCAGCATCCATCAAACGGCTCATCTAGAGGACGAAAAGACACGACAAAGTTGTACCATCTTGAGATTGTTCAGTATGCTTACAGGTTCTTCAACACCTTCAAGGGCCTTGTAGTCAACCTCATCTTCAGCTTCAGGGAGCGTGACGAGAGCCTAGAGATCTTTGAGAATTTGAAAGATGCAGAGGAAGCTCTGAGGATCATTGAGGTTGAGCTTGGTTTCCTCTATGATGCTCTATTTACCAAGATCGCGGTTCTCCATACCTTCATTGGTTCTCTCTCACGGGTTGTTGCTTCTGGTACCCTTGTCGCAGCCTTCATCCTCTTTCATAAGAAACCTAACAAATGGAAAGACTTTCATGATGCTGATGTCGTGGTTACCTACACGCTGTTCGGAGTTGGCCTAGCTTTGGATTTCATATCCATCCTCTTGTTTATGTTCTCTGACTGGACGTTTGCTGCACTAACTAGCTTGAAAGACGACCCTGAAGAAGCTCTATGGTCCCCGTTCCATAAAGCTTTCAACTGGTTACTTGGTCAAAGAAAGTTGAGTTGGATGAAGCAAGCGTGCTACGAGAATGGTGAGCATAACTGTACCCAAGAATGTAAGTGTGAGCAAAAGTGTACCCAAGAATGTAAGTGTGTCAATGTGCATGACGTCCTCACGACGCAATTCTTCCTCCGGAGGTGGTGTGGAAGCATGAACGTATTCAACTTTCTAGCTTACGCCACAAATGCAAAGGTAGAGAGGATTCATGACGCCAGGAGTGGGTTCCGCATTTACTCATGGATTATCATAGCTTACCCATTTGGACTAGTCAACTTCGTCATCCAGAAACTTGGTGAATGGATGATGAAGGGGATCAGTGTTGTGCACAGGGCGATCACCCGCAAAGTCAATGAGACATCAAGAAAGAAACTTTGGGCTCGTCGTTGTCTTTTCCCTTTCTATATCGGGTTCGTATCCAACATTCCTCATGCTACCAAATCCTTTTGTAATGGCATCCTCGATTTCTTCGACATCTCGGATGTGCTTGATAAGATCCACAAGAATCTGTTTGTTCACGGGGAGCCCATGACGAAACAGCTGTGGGAGTTCATGTTCGAGGAGCTGAAAACTAAATCAAAGTTTGGAGACAGTCCTGAAAACGCCAAAAGGATATCTTTGGCTCGTGGAGAATGGACTCTACGAGCTAACCTGCCAGAAGGCGCAGACCGGGAAAAACTGGTGCGTTATGTCACAAACGTTGATTATGATCAGAGTCTATTGATGTGGCACATCGCAACCGAGCTTTGTTACCAAAACAAAAAAGAGACCATCCCTAAGGACTATGATAAATCTAAGCATTACAGTTACCGCGAGTTCAGCAAGATCATCTCAGACTACATGATGTATCTCCTGATCTTGCAACCTGGTCTGATGTCAGAGGTTGCTGGAATTGGGAAGATCAGATTCAGAGACACATTGGCTGAAGCTGACAAGTTCTTCCAAAGGAGGCATATTGAGAACTATAGAGACGTGGAGCTAGCCAGCGAGACGATCCTCGACATCAGTAGTGATGTCGATCCGATGGGGGTCAAGGGGGATCGAAGTAAGTCTGTTTTGTTTGATGCGAGTAGGCTGGCTAAAGACCTTATGAAGCTGGAGGAGCATTTTGAGATAGACAAGTGGGAGATACTGAGCAAAGTGTGGGTGGAGTTGCTCTGTCATGCAGCGTGTCATTGCGATGCTACGGCTCATGTGGAGCAACTCACCAGAGGCGCTGAGCTTATCAACTTCGTTTGGCTTCTGATGGCTCACTTTGGACTAACAGATCAGTTCCAAATCAACAAAGGAGATGCAAGGGCCAAACTCATAATAGGCAAGTGAGATTCCAAAAATAAAGAAGACTTTGTTCCATAACTTTTGCCATTTCCCGGTATCTAATATTTATTCTGCATTGTATTCCTTCTACCTTCTGCTCAAAAAACCATAGAGATGATGACGTTGTATGCTTTTGTGGTGATGGGATCTTCTGTTGTCTATTGCACTGTTTTGCTAAACGATGAACTCTTGCTTCTACTTTCTGATCAAAAGTCAAAACCATGAACTCTTTTTTAATTTCGGCATGACACTGTAATGCTTCTTGTGATGTCTATCACCTTTGCCAAATGATCCAACATGGGTTCATGACATATGTATGCTTTAAGATCAGTCTGGCTGAGTCCAGATTACACATAGCACAGTTATCATACATAGCCCAAAGATGTTGTCATGTAAGATCGTAAATCCCTCTACTTGATCTTCACCATAACTGAAGAGAGAAGAAAAACAACAACACATTTCATCTCAAACAAACAACCCACACACAATCAAATCAAAATCCCTAACACAAAACACATCACACGGACAGAAACCAAATCAACCTAAAAAGAAACAAGTAGATGTTGAGCTCAAATGAAATCATGGCACTATCATCAGCTATACGGATAGTCAAATTCTCTTCATGGGAAATCAAATTAATCGATACATAGTCGTGAACCAGAAGCCTTATTCAAACAAAAACCATGAACAACAAATTTCATCGAATTCCACAACATCGAAGAGTACCGTTAATTAATTTTCGTGTTGGTGGGGGAGGCAGGATTCTCGCCACTCTCGATTTTCCCGCCTATTTTCTCATCTCTTCTTCGTTTCCTTTCTTCTCCCTCTTCCGCTCAGTGACGGGACGGAGATAACGGGAAAACCATCGTCGCCGTTGGATCTCTCTTTGGCTGGAACGATGAAGCTCAAGCCCAAGGCCCATGCGTATTTATTATTAGATAGGAGAAAAAAGTCGTTAGGGGTTTCAAATTTGATGGGCCTTTTGGTAAAAGTGCCGTGAATTATGGGCCGTCGATTTCATTGTGTGGCTCGTGTTGTGCTATTATCTAGCCCACTTTAATTTCTTTTTTTTTTTCTTTTTTTTTGTGTAACAAAGGGTCTTTTTGTGTAACTAGGGTACCACTTTAGTTTATTTTCCTCAATTCAGTACTGAATACTGATGCTAATCCAACGGACATCGTAAGAATACAAAATGTAATCGTTTTGTTAATATTAACTAATAAGAAAACGATAAACGATTACAAAAGATAACGATAAACGATTACAAAAGATAACGATAACGATTACAAAGATAACGATAAAAGATTAGAAAGAATTTTTTACAATTTTTATGAGATATACACTTTAAAGGGAAACTAAAGAGTAATTAACATAATAAATGATTCTCTACAAACTGCAGCTAAGCCATTAAGCAAAAGAAAAAAGAAAATAAAAATTTTGGACTCGTACATAGAAATTTCTGATTGAAATGACTAACAAATCACCATGAAAAATGTGACTCATATATGTGTTTAAAATAATTTCTCTTTTTTCCAAATTTTCTAAACTAGCCTTTTAAATGCATGTGTACTAACTAATATAAATAGGTAGATATGTGAAGGATAGACGATGATCGAGTATCAAGAAGAAGCTCAAGTGAGAAGCTTCGGATATAACACTAGCTGAAATAGCTTAAGTGTGATAGAGACTCTGGTTAGTGTAGAGTGTCTCTATTTTAAGCCATTCCAATATGGTTTCTTCATTTCCATCTTTTACTTCTTCCTATTATGATTCCCAAGTCTCTTCACCTTCCTTGAGAGCCAACAATTCACGTTTGGCTTACCCGATGCGAAGCAACATGGTTCCTGCTGTGGGAACGCCTTGCATGCCTCAAATCTCAGGTTTTGTTCACTCTCAGTTTTCTCCGGTTTTGATCACTCAAACTCAAACTCGTTTCTCCAAAAAAACTTTCACAAAAAGGTATCATGCTACTGGTGTTCCGACCAATAATATGGTCACTATCCAGAATAGTAATGAACGTTTCAAGCGTGTCATGACTTCCCAACCAACCATATCGAATCCTAGATTTTCCCATTCACATATCACACATGTTTGTGATAAAGAGTACTTACCAATTTACCCTGAACCTATCGATTTCATTGTTTTACAACAAGTCCCTACATGTCTTCAGAATTTAGACCTACGTGACTTGTCGCCAAAACATCGTCGTCATGAGCAATATGTTCACGAAGATGGTCGGCCGGTGAAGAAATTCCGTAAATCTACTGAGTTCCCTGATTATGTTGATTACAAGGAAGACGAAAAAAAGGAAGATGATGAAAACGCGGGGCGGGCACGTGGCTTACCAAATGAAAAATACGGTTCCTATACATGTCCGATGTGCAAAAAA
The DNA here is from genome assembly GCF_000478725.1 of Eutrema salsugineum. Taxonomy (NCBI): domain Eukaryota; kingdom Viridiplantae; phylum Streptophyta; class Magnoliopsida; order Brassicales; family Brassicaceae; genus Eutrema; species Eutrema salsugineum. The sequence continues at coordinate 1,158,022 of NW_006256828.1, read as the reverse complement.
TTATTTGGTACTTTCACAAATATTGGCCGCACGTATGGAGTCAGCTCATGGTAGAAATGAGACTAATGAGGGAAGTGCAAGAACTGAAAAAAGGTATCGTACACAAAATCATCAACAAGTCCATGGTTTTCCTCCTAAAATCAGTCCAGAGGCCAAAGTTGCAGAAGAGAAGCTGTCGCAACAGAGGCGAAATAAGTGCATTATGAAAACTTTTAACTATAGAACTTCAATTTTATCGTCTCTGATTTCATTCATTATGAAAAATGGTCCAAAGTCGAGACCTTTCTTGCGGCAAAAAAAAAAAAAATACTGCATACATAATAGTCAAGCCAAGACCGAAACATAAAAGTTAGGAACAGACGGAAGAAACTCCATGGACAAACCAGAAAGTTTTAGGAGGAGGAAACATAGTAGATGATGAGGATAATCCAAAGCAAAACGATGATGATGATGATGATGGCTCATATAACATAATGAGTCATAAGAGAAACGTGTGTTTGGTTTGGGCTTTAACCAGCAATTCTCCTAGAGTAAGGATTGGGAGGCTGTGTAGGTCTGAGGAACACGTCACCACTTTGTCCCATCCACCCTGCCTTCATCGCCGGTTGTTGTTGCCTTTGACTTTCACCCCATCTTCCTCCTCCCACCACCGTTGCTGCGTTTGCCACTTTATTCGTAGTCTCTGATGGCCCACGAGCAAACACCCAGTTCTTGTTCGTAGATGCTTCTGCAAACGAGTTGATTTCCTTCAGATGAATAATCAAACTAGACATTATGTGAAACAAAATATATATTATACATGTGAATTTTACTTACGAGGACTCTTCCTTCCAGGTGGTATATACTTTGCATCTCTGACATGACAGTTTCCCACAGGTTTGTTGTTCCATGCCGTGTCCTGGTTAATCTTATTTGCCATGTCCAACTTCTGTGAGCCAAAAGGAGCATACGCCTTTGGAGTAGTGTAACTGTTGAATGGCTTATTATTAGTAGCAGTATTATTGGTCAAAGTCGCCGGCAACCTCTTGCCGGATTGCTGCTGCTGATGCTCGAGAGAGCCTCTCTGTCCGACAGAAGGTTTGGGACGGAGAGATGGTGGAACATAATAGCAACTCTGGAAGAAAGGATGCTGCAAAGCCTCTGCAGCAGTGGGTCTATTGCATGGATCCCATGAGCAGAGACGCTCGATAAGGTTAACCGCCTCTGCACTAGCATATGGCATCAAGCTAGAGAGGTGTATACCGGGAAGCTGCAAGATAACAAACAGGTCATTACTCGTAATCCTAAGAATACAAAAATCTGTGACGCTCTTTTCACCAGAGACGTTTGAGAGTTTTGAGCAAAGAGTTTACCTGAGGGAATTGGTAATTGATAACGCTAGCAAGGTTAAGCCCCTCCAACCATGTTTCTTCAGTTGGGCTGCCTATCACACTGCAGATTTTGTAGATCTCATCTGCTTCACTGCAACCATTAGAAGAGACATTTTTGCTAGTTTAGCATCACATCCGCAACAATAATTTATACAGGGAAATTGTAATAAACCACCATTGACAAATACCTAGCTCCGGGAAAAAGAGGGCGAAGAGACAAAAGCTCAGCCATAATAGCGCCCATTGCCCACATATCTGAAACACAATAAAAATTACTCCATTATTAAAGCAATGGATCACACCATACTGAAAGACGCTTCTTTAATTAGAATTTAGAGAACACTAACCAACTTTCGACGTGTACACATATGACTGTAACAGTACTTCAGGTGCCCTGTACCTGTTAGAAATTTAGAGCACGGATTTTAGGGGTGAGTATGGAAGAGATATGGAATAATACAGATGTATCATCGAACTACAATGAGAGGATTTTGTTGAGGACTCATTTCAACAGAGAAGGGAAGTGGATCTTACCAGCGTGTGGAGACGTACTCTGTATAAGGTGGACTTGAATTGATCTCCCGGGCCAGGCCAAGATCAGCAATCTTAATGACATCTTTAGAGACTAATAGATTTTCTGCATCAGAAAAAAGTACACATGTTTCACTGTTAACTATGACTGCAGTAGAAAAACTTGGAAATTGAATCAAAATAGTCCATCTCCATCGCACATGTGCTGATGTTGATTGGCAATCAATTACCTGGCTTAAGATCACGGTGGAAGTATCCACGCTGATGCATGTAAGAAAGGCCTTGAAAAACTTGAAAGCACCAATTACGGATATCAGATTCCGCAAAAAGCTTAGGGCGATCCTTCATAAGCTGGTAAAGATTGCACTCCTGGTCGAATAAGAACAGAAAGAATTTTCAGAAGAATGGAGAAGAATAAGATATGGCAAAAAGATTAAAATAAGGTAGTAAGAAGTATACCATGTACTCGAACACAAAGTAGAGGATATCATTTTCCCGGATGACTTCCTTCAGCTTCACAATGTTTGGATGGTTCATTCTGCTAAGCGACTAATATGAGAAAAGAGAGGAATCAGCAAACATACAAGAAGAAAGACTGATATCAATTCTGTAAAAGAGATACAATACCTTCACTTCTCTCAAATTAACACATTCTTCCCAAGAGTAGTACTTCTTCTTCATTTTTTTAATTGCAACCTGTCCATTAAAAACTTCAGTACCCTAAAAAAATAAAGCAAAAATGGTATAGAAGCCTTGATCTCTCAAAGAAAACAACTTACAACTTCACCCGTCTGTTTATTAAAAGCTCGCCAAACATTCCCAAAAGTTCCATCACCAACTTCTTTGATTAAATTATACCTACAGTTGCATAAGGCATCGAAAAGCAAACAGATTATAAATCAATGGGTCTGAAGCCAAAGATAAGAGAAAAGTTAAAGAGAATTAAACCTACCTCTCCATCGTCTCTACGGTAAAGCAAAGTATCCCCTTTAGTTTTTGTCTGTAGATAACTTCTATAATATGTCTATAACTTTAAGCTTCCAGTTGTTCGTATGGCAGCAAACTCAATGATTCTCCCGCTGAGTAGACTGGCCGTTATTTACTTTGAAAGTCAATCGGTTGACCATAAACGAAAAAGAAAGACACCAAGAGAAGACGACGAAGCATACTGAGAACCGGACGACGCGATGAACTAACAAGAAGGACTGATAACCGGACGACGCGATGAACCAACAAGAATGGATGTTCTGGGTAACAGGAGGAAACCCACGCTCACAACATTACAGTCAAGGGGTTCGGAGACTCGGGGAAAAGACTATCAACTCTACGACATGTCAAAACTTGAAAAGAAACTGGTACATCCTTCTTCAATCAGCTCCCATAGGATTAGATGTGGAATAGGGACTAACAATTTTTTTTAACTCCAGGGACTCTACGACTATGTGAAGGAACGATAACTTTCAGACATCAGCCCTGCACAAAAGAAAGATGATGTTTCAGAAAATATGACGTAAAAGAAAATACAAGACTCGGATAATCTATTTATAAGTTTGGAGTATATGACGTGTTTATAACAATATCATCTATTTTTCCTTTTTTGAGATTTCCTAAATTCTTGATAGGAGTTTTTTCCTTTCTCTAAATTTCCATATTCTGTATTCATAATCCAAAAAAATATAGTAGAAATCTGATAAACCTCCTTATATACTCAATAAATTTACAGCTAGCTCTCCTCAAGTAAGTCAAGAAATCAAAGAGACAATTCATACACTCACGAAAACCATCTATCAGAAACATCTCGTGTAAGCTATAAGATGCAATAGCTTCGTCCAAAAAACCATACCTGACTCGGAAATTTGCAGAAGGAGGTCTGACCACTAAGTGCAGTTCACGAAAGAGCCAACAAGGATATCTGCGCGCGCAAGAAACCGCCAATCGAGTGCTTCTTGCAATGAGAAAACCCGATACTGGAAGCAGCCTGAGCAGATGTAATCTTGTTCCATATCTCAAAAGAAGAAAATCCACTAGAAAAGAAGCTTAATATAACCTGGTAATGAACACATCAGCAGTAACAAATCAATATCAGAAGCAGCACAACAAATACGCTTGAAACACAAAAGAAACAATAACGATTCCATAACCATGGAAACCATTGAAGGTATCATCTGGAGAAAAAAAAATATGAAATTCCAGTTCCAATAGACTCCAAGAAATTCACAAAACCCTAAGAAACCAAACTGCAATCTAAACGAGGAAATTCAAAATCATCACCAAAATCTCAATTTTCGTCAAACAAAAGCAATCACCGGCCAAATTTATCTCAGATCTCAATCAACGAAGAGATTCAAAATCCAATACGAGCACATAACCAAAAAAAAAAAACCCACAGAAGCGTAACCCAAAACCAAAACCGATCCGATTGAGCGCAAAAACAAAAAGGAACATCAAAACGGAGAAATCAAAATCAGTCAAAATCATAAAGATGTTTGATTACCTCAAGAGCCGAAAGGCATAAAATCCGTCTCCGACGACGGTAAAAGACGTTATCCAGAGCTTTCTCGTTCCCAAAACTACGACTCCACCGCTCTCTCTATCTCTCTCTCCTTGCCGCGTATTTTTGTGAGGTTCTCGTGATAACATATAAAAAAAAAAAAAAAACCCTACTTTATAATATCTCAGCGTAAAAAAAGAATAATATTATGGTCGTGTCGTGTCTCGTGGGTGCTAGGCTGCTAGCTATTATCTCCTGCGTCTCACCTACCTTTTGTAATAAATTACATATAAACCGTAGATTGTTTCGTTATTGACGTCATCTCCAATCTGAACCGTCCGATTTTAGAATTTAATAACTCCAAGTTGTAAAGCAAGAGATAAATAACTCGCTTAAGGCTTTGACTTTTCGTACTCGTTTTTTATTTTCTTTCCTTTTTTCTGTCTCTAAATAATTTCCTTTTTTCCCTGTCTAACAACAGAATTTCCTTTTCTTTTTGTTAATAAAATCAATAGATTGTGCGATCTTTGATTCGGAAAGTAGAATTAACAAGAAAGACGATCTCTTTATTATTTCCAGCTTCACCGTTTCCGATTTCTTGATTGCGTATTGCGTAATGAGAATTGTTTCAGAATTGAACAGCTTGGTCTCTGAGATTGATTATATAGAAAAGAATCTCAATGTCTTTTCAAAGAATGGTAATAAAGAATTCATAATCCATGTGTCTGAAGATGAGATTGACTGCGATGAAGAAGAAGAAGAAGAAGAATATTGTGAAATATGTACAGCCAAGAAACGTTTTGCCTACGATGAGGATTCATATCTGATGATCAACGACAAGAGCAAAACCAAAATCAAGGAAGATATTCAGATTCTTGAAACAGAGATATTGCACGAGACTGAAACGTTTCGCTCTGCAATGTCCCGCGTTGAAAATTACAGAGAGGATAGGAGACAAGTGGAACGTAGACTTGATCTTCAATATAAGCGAGAACTTGCTGAATCACTCGATACCTATCTGACTTCAGTCCAACAACAACGTACACATCAAGAAAAAGAAGCTGATCAGAGAAAAGCAGCAAAAGTAAAAGAAAAACTTGAGCAAGAGACATGGAACAACAATAATGGTGATCAAGCTGCGGAAAGATCCATGACATACATGTTGAAGAAGCTTCACGAGTTAGAAGCAGTGAACCAATGGCTAAAGTCACGTTCATGTAAAGACTTTAGCAGCTTTGAGAAGCGTATCGCAAGAATCATAAGGCAAATCTGCGGGACAGAGGATAACGTAGTCGCAAGTACCAATGAGATTCTAAGAATATTCAGAGACCCTTCTTGTCCCTTATCCATAAGTATCTCAGCTTTTGCAAAGAAGATGGTTTCAGCTTGTGGAAATCCATTTGCTTGCAGCTACGTCATCGTTTACATCACCTCACAGTTTCCACAAGCGATGGATATTCTTCTTGCTGAATTCCACAAAGCTTGCATTTACACAACAGTCCCAAATCATAATATTGAGTTAGCTTGGGACTTAGACGCATATAAACGCCTAGATTCCATTATGAGACTATACGGTGCACTTGTCCAGACTGATATTCGCTGTAACGTTCATGGGATTGAACACGGATGGGTTTGGCTTGCTCGGTTCCTTAACAGAACCAAAGCACACAACAGAGCTACCGCAACTGCTTTAAACGCGTTTCTCCAGACCGCAGGGTTTGGTCTTTATCAGAGGTACAGATCTCAGTTCTTGAAACTTCTGAGTGTTGTCAGAGAGCAATTCTTGGCGAAGTTGAAGGAGGAAAAGGACGTTTCTTCTTCTGGTCTGCAGATTATCATAAACGATATCACGGCCTACTTAGATGACCGGATGTATATCAAGGAACCTCGAGGAAGAACTATGCTAACGAATCTTTTGTCTAGGGGAACAAACAAGCATCAGTAAGGAAGCTCAAATCCATGTACCAAGATTGAGTCTTCTTCTTTGATTTAGTTTTGTATTTTTTTTACAAATAAGTAAGTTGTGCTCTATTTCCTGTTTTGTTTGGAAGAAAGATGTTCCCAAGTTTGTAGGATCTGAGACTCCATGTTCATGATAAATTGAAATGCAAGTCAAGTTTAGAGTAGTTTTGATTTCCAAGTTTGTAGGAGCCTAGACTCCATCTTTGTGATTAGTGGCACAATCTTTTGTGACTTTTGTATATCTGCAATCTTGAGCATATATACTACCCGTATTAATTATGTTCAAAATTAACTGTTTAACTCAAAATTTAGTATTTTTTGGGATGGAGAGTTATTTTTTAATTTGGAATATCTACGGCTAATTCCGGATACTTGGAATTTGAAAATCCGGAAAAAAATAAACACATGAAATTTCATCCAAGTTTCACATAAGCTCAAAAATCTTCTTATATGGACTTTATAGTTTATAGTACCCAAAAGCCCAAACAAAACTTGAAGGCTCAAAACTTAGTTATCTTTTTCAAGCAACATTAAATTTTAATTCTATCTGCTTCTTGCCTTCTTCTACAGAAGAGTACGGACGAATCGGAGAGCAATGGAGTTCTTCGACGAAGACAGGCCTAGATTCGTCTTCCAATCACGTCCATCCTCTTCTCGCAAGACGGAGGAGGATGATCCCAAAACCTCCAACAAGATCTTTATCTCAATCTCCGTCACTATCGCTCTCCTCATTTTATCACTCTCATTCTTCTACTTCGAATCCGAACCTTCCAAATCGCTCCTCTTATGGCTTTCCATCTCCTTCCTCGTCGGTCCTTTCGCGCCTTCTTCGCTCACTGGTGGTAAGATTCGCGTCGGTTATGGCCAGATAATTGAGCCAGAACAGATCCACGGCGGTGAGCTGTCGACTGATAACGAGCGCGAATCGAGGAGGAAATCGGTGAATAAGCGATCTAATAAGGGGACGAAGAACGATAATCCGCCGGAAAATCCTTCTCCGGCGACGGAAGTTTCGAGAAAAGTGGATCGAGGTGGGATTCCACAAACTAATGAGAATGGATCTGTGAAGGAAACCAAGGATTGGACTGAAGAAGAGATCGAGGTTTTGAAGAAGCAGCTGATAAAGCATCCCGCCGGTAAGCCTGGGAGGTGGGAAGCGGTTGCTGCGGCGTTCGGGGGAAGATACAGGACGGAGAATGTGATCAAGAAAGCGAAAGAGATCGGAGAGAAGAAAATCTACGAGAGTGACGATTATGCTCAGTTTCTGAAGAATAGGAAAGCTTCGGATCCTAGATTGGGTGAAGAAGAAGATGAGAACTCTGGAGCTGGCGGAGATGACGAAGCTAATAAGGAGAGTTGGAGTAATGGAGAAGACATTGCACTGCTCAGTGCTCTAAAAGCTTTTCCAAAGGAAGCAGCTATGAGATGGGAAAAGATAGCAGCTGCAGTTCCTGGGAAGTCGAAGGCAGCTTGTATGAAGAGAGTTACAGAGCTTAAGAAAGGGTTTAGGAGCTCAAAATCTGGAGCAAATTAGCTATAAGGAGAATCCGATGAGGTAATCGATAAACCAGAGTCTTTTATTGGATAAAAGCTTTACTATTTACAATGGTTGTGAAAGGATTGTGAGTCAACATGAAGCCACTAGAGCCTTACCTCCATTGTTGTTGCTACATTTTTGCTGTATAATCTTCCTAGGCTTGGTGATCTCTCCATTAGTGTAGTTCCTGAAAGATGATAATCACTCATCAGGAGAGATTGAAGAGTTGCTGAAATGCTAAGAACTTATTCTTTAGCTGATGTATTATAGGTTACTTATCAATTAGGCTGCGTAATGTTATAGTTAAATTTTTGCTCTACTCTAGAGTTTAATAGAAGTCTTTTGAAAACAGCGAGAAGGATCATAGAAAGTTAGAAACTTTAGCGAACCTACTAAAGTTTGATATTCTAGCAAAATGCATACTCTTAACGCATTTGGCGAGGAGAAAGAAGGGGTGAACTTGGCATAGAATGGAACTGGTTTAGGTTCACAGTTGTTTTTGGGTTATAATATCTATCCCTAGTAGAATATCATTGGAGGAAATCTAGATTTAGGCTGAATGACCGACTCAAATTACTAGAATACGTCCAATATCATTGTAGCAGAATCTCGGAATCCTCAATCACGTACGATTTGATCTTTAGGGGTTGAAATATGACTGCATTTGATGGTTTTCAATCATATTTTTGGTATAGGCCTTTGAGATCTGCAGAATAACCACATGTATCAGAATAGTGCTATACTCACAAGTTGCAGAATCTAATCAATTTAGTATAGAAGAAAGTAATTCAAGTAGAGAAAACTTTTTTTGATCTAAATGTGTGTTAAGATACTTAAATAGAAAACTTGTCTACATGCATAACTTTGTCTAAATATCTTTACGCACATCTTGTTTTCTGTTAAAATGGTTTAGGAATTACTGACACGAACCGGTTAATGCAGGGAAATCTGGTCAGATTACGGCGAGAATCAGGAGAGGAAGAACAGGTTTTGTTGTTGCTACTTGAGTTTATAACTTGAAGTCCTAGAAGTAATCAAAGATTTCCGCAGGAAGTTTCGTTAGAGACAGGCAAAAGGGAATATCACTCACTATGCCAAAGAAACTAACATAGATTTATTTCTTCTTCACTTCAAGCTTTGGTTCATATTACAAGACTTGGTCATCTGTGTACCAAAAGTTACCTTTTTAGTATAAATATACCATCAATATTCTTAACCCAAAATAGCATTTTCATATATAACTTTTTAAGAGGTATTGATGAATCAACTATTTTTATTAATATTATTAGATTTAATAAACAATTGAAGTTTCGAAAGCTCCTGCATGCTTCATGTACATGTTTTTTACGTTGCCGATTGGATATTGGATTGTTACTTGTTTGGTTTCAGTTATGGAAAAAAGGAATCGGAAAAAAGACTTACCATTATCATGTCTAAATTAATAAAAGAACATTAATAAAAAAGGACATCAAATCTCAAAAAATAAACCTTATATATAAAAGTTGCTCAACTTTCTCCACATGATTGACACATCAGCATTGGATAGGTTGACACCTGTCCTTAAATTTTAATTAATAAATTTTAATATTAAATTTTAAAACACTTAAAGAATATGAAAAGTTTGTTTTATTAATTAACTCTTAATTAAAATTTATATTAATGTTAAACAAAAATTTATGTTATAACTAATTAAAAATATTGATATGTATTTAATTTTTATATAATTGTAGATTACTTAATAATATTTAGATTACTTAATAATATTCAAGATGTATTTTAAATTAATTTTTTAAAATTCTTTATAATAAAATACTGACAAGTAACAAATGAAATGATGATTATATTAATTTTATTTTTTTAATTAATTGACTAATAATTAATATTTCTATAAATATTAAACAAAAATTTATGTTATAACTAATTAAAAATATTGAATGATATTTATTAATCTTAATATAACTTTAAATTATTAAATAATATTTAATATATATTAATATTTTATAATTTTTTAGAATAAAATATTAATAAGTAAGTAAGTAACAAGTGATGATTATATTAATTTTTATAAAAATATAAAAATAAAGTTTAAAAATTTTAAAAAGAAAAACTCCTACGTAACGCGGGTATTCACCTAATAATAAATAAAATCTACAATTTAGTAGCCCATACCCATAGTTGGTAAAAAGTTATAAATGTCATTCACTACCACTCTACGACAACTTCTCAAAGCTACTCCACTAAATCTCTACCGTTGGATCAGATTATCATAACGATAAACGGCATGAGATCCATCTCTAGTCCCAAATAGTCACGGTTCTCACCGAACACAACCACGTGGTGCATACAAAGTCAACCAATCTAAATTATCAACCGGCGATTACCGGTGGATTTAAAAAGATCAGTTTTTCGGTTTACTGACTCAACCGGTTACACTTGATCGAAATCGAGAATCACCTATATACGTCTGTGTTCGCCACACGTTTAATCAAAATCTAAAGCTGGTCTGCAAAATTATTTCCGGCGAGAACAATCAAAAATCCTCAGGTGATTTTCGACTTCGATTTCATATTTTAAAATCGATCGAATTTTTGAATTTGTTTGCCTCCATCTGAAGCAGATCTTAGGTTTCGTAATCAGTTTTTTAAATTTCTGCCGAATCTCTCATTGGAAATTTTTGAATGATTTCCGATTTTCAATTGGAAATTAAGTTTCATGGTGAATTCGATACACAGTTGGTTTAATTTTGGGATGATTTTATTTTCAGAGTGTATATTAAAGTTTTGAGTATTTAGAATTCTGTTCTTCGCATCCTGGGTTGTTTGTTTCTTCATGAAATCAATTTTAGATTTTGTTCGTTGATCATCACTTTGCTCATTTGAATATCAATTTTCCCAGGCTATTTTTCTCAGCGAAAAGGAAATCAATGGATCAAGAATCATCTCAGTGTCCCTTCGTTGCCGAAAGCATCATCCAAAAATGCCCTTTCCTGAGAAACATCAACAAGCCTACCAATTTTTCCCTCTCCTCCTTGAGTTTTCCAGTTCCTGTAATATTTCCTTACCTCAAACCTGAAATCATATGTGATCTGTTTGATTCAATGGTGGATAAACTTTATCTTCTCTTGGGCTTGATTTTTTTTTTTTTTTTTTTTTTTAATCAGGTGCAAAGAGGTACTAAAGGTCCAATCTTTGAGGATGGTCCTGGATTTGATTCAGCATTCAACCTCTTCCATGGAAAAGATGGACTTGTGCCGCTCTCTGGACATTCAAGTTTCAGAGATGATGTCGAAGACGAGACTCCTCGTGCCACTCCGCAATTCAATCCTCTTGCAGGAAAGGTCGCTACCATAAGCCTATCAGCTTTTGGTCCTAATGGACCTTTTGGCTTTGGTCCCTTCTCAGAGAAATGGAAGAAACAACAGAAGAAACCGAAACAACAGGTAGAAAAATGGCTTTATTAGTAGTCTCCAAAGACTTTACTATGGGATCAAGAACTTATTCGGTTTTTGCATGCTTGCTTTGCTTTTTGCAGTCTGGGGACTCATCGAAACACGAAGCAGTTGGAGACGAATGGTTAAAAACCGGGAACTGTCCCATCGCCAAATCCTACAGAGCTGCAAGCAAAGTCATGCCCCTTGTGGCTAAAGCATTACAGCCACCATCTGGTATGAAATTTAGATGTCCAGCTCCAATAGTAGCTGCAAGAGCTGCACTTTCCAAGACCGCTTTGGTTAAAAGCCTTCGACCTCAGCCTTTACCTGAAAAGATGCTCGCGATCGCTCTCATGGGGATGGCTGCGAACGTGCCTCTCGGAGTTTGGAGAGAACACACCAAAAAGTTCTCGCCTTCATGGTTTGTGGCGGTTCATGCTGCTGTGCCTTTTATAGCAATGCTTAGGAAGTCTGTGCTGATGCCTAAAACAGCCATGGCTTTGACCATTGGAGCTTCGATCTTGGGACAGGTGATTGGGTCGAGAGCTGAACGTTACCGTCTCAAATCGGTAGCTGAGGGAACAGTTGCTGAAACATCTACTGTTACTGCTGGTTCTGGATACAACCAGAGCAGCTCTAGTGATTCAGGCTTTGCTAAAGGACATTGTGGTGCAGGGGAAGGAGTCAAGGAGGTTTATTACAATGTGAATGTTGGAGAATCTGCTAAACCAACTGGACTCTGTTATTGATATATGTTCCTTATTAAAAACCAACATGTTACTATGTGAGGATTGGATGTGTTATGTGTGGGAAGGTTTTGTAATTCAGTGAATTGTGTAAACCAGTACAATGGTGTCGTTTTATCCCTTTAAATTTGTCGAAATAAAAGGTGAATAATTCCCCAGTAACCTCTCTTACAAGCGCAAAATAAAGTAATTTGGCTTTATTTGATCACAGAACTTTACTTTATCTAACAATAAAGAGACTGATGCGAAGTACCAACATCTTCAGTGTCCAATGAAAAAGCCAAGAAAAAAGAAACTAAAGATCCACAAAAAAAAGGCTACTGAAATATGTAGAAGGAAACTTCAAACGGTCAAAACAGCCTCTGACCTCAGTATGCAAATCTAGAAAGATGATGATAATGATGATGATAATGATGATGATGATAATGATGATGATGATAATGATGATAAAATGAAATAGTTACATAAGTCGTTCACTAGCTGCGAACATGTTGCCTTGGCATGCCTCCTGCTGCGTATCCTCCCGGTGTGCTTCTGTAAGCACTACTCGTGTGTTGTCCTTGCGGCTCACTCATAAAGCTTGGGCAGTTGTCAGCAGCATGACCATTGCCACCACATGCGTTACAGTAAGTAATACCGCCAAGTGGTCTTGAACCGCTAGTGTGTTCATTGCCAAACTGACTCACTTGGTTTGCTGCAGGTAATCTAATTTCTCTGCGTGGTACGTCCACTGATGACGTCTCTCTGGTCCCTGAGGTTCCAATGCCGGAGTTGAATGCACCAGACCCGTGACTGGAAGTCACCTGGTTTATAGGGAGAGGATTTGCATCTTCTGTTCTGAGTTTATTTATTGCATCCAACAGGAACCTGGTATCTGAAGAATAGTTCACCTTTTCCGCTTTAACAACTGTTGCTTTAACACGTTGTTCGTCGCTATAAGTTTCTTCTTTAATCTTCAGCTTGAAGATGTACTTGGTGAACGCAGCCTTGCGGATGATGTCTTCGAATTTGTCCTCATCCCGATCTTCATACTTCATATAATACAAATCTTTCGCAGGCATTCCCATTATCTCCTCACCAGCTTCCTGAAACGCTGTGGCCCAGGTTATTCCTGTATGGTCCTGTAACTGGAGCTGCAGTATATACCTGTAGTCACATTCATCCACACATCGGTCACACCTCTCGCACCGCCAAGTCCCATCTCCGTTATTGGTCACTTTTTTGCTGCATGGACGATCTCCATTCATGATAGGACAAGCTGTGTAGCAGAAATTGTCAACCTTCATGAATGAAATGGTGCCACTCACTGTGATCCAGTCCGGCTTCTCTGAAGTCCCTAGCTTCTCGTCCTTGATCTGAGTGATCACCTTGCGAACCTCTTCTCTGCCAGAGCCGGAAAACTCTCTAGATATTGAGGTACAAGGAGCATTCCGTCCTTCTCGCTCATACCATTCCCTCAATTCTCTGGCTTCAGGGAGATCTGGCTCTATGAATAACTGACTTGATCCAATGGTGCTCACTTGCTTCCCATTAAACTCACTGATCCTACCCGCCTTGACAGCAAGAACCGGGAACACCCCAGAATCACAAAGATTCTGCAGCTTCTGTCCTTCTGCGTTGCAGAAATTACCCCACATGGTTACCTCAACACTTCGACCAGACATATCTTTCAACTGAAGTGCCCTCTTCTGTGCCTCAGTTCCATTCTTCCGCATAATCGACCCCGTTGGACTGATGGACGACACAATACCAATTAGATCAGTGATACCATTGTTCTCCATGTTCTCAATATCACTTATGTTACGGAAATGGAACTGATTGCGTGGAATGGCAGCATCATCCTCGTGGCACTGCTGTATCGTTGACGCATTGTCTAAATGTATTTCGTAATCATTGGGAAGATGATTATACTCCTTCCGAGCAGGTTTCAAACTCCCCTTTGAGATCAGATAAACATTACCAACTACAATCACGTCAAAGAACTGATCAACCACATCATTGAAACAAGTCACCCGAATTTCTCCACCATCAGCATCAACTAGATCGAAACTGAACACCTTCCCATCCCCACGAGGACCATTAAAACGCCTAAGTTCTCCCTTACTCGTGACCCTGACCTTGATGGTCCACCGACCCTGGTAAGGGTTAAGAGCAGAGATTGGTATTATCCTCGCAGGAGCTTCGTTTCTAGCCACTGGTCCCCTGTTAACATACATCGATGGTTGTTGAGGCTGTTGTTGAGGCTTATAACTCGGCTGAACTGGACGAGAAGAAGCTGCTTGAGGAGGCCTGATTTGCTCCTGCCTAGAGCTTCCATAACCTGAAGTTGAGCTCACATATGGTAGAGTGGAAAGTGATGTTTCAGGAACATGAGGTTGAGGTGGATTGGCTACACCAAATCTCGCTGCTGAAGAATCGTTAACTTGACGAACACCATTCAATTCACTCCTTCTAGCTTGTTGCTGCTCAGGATTACCAACGGGTTGTGCAATAGGCGTCAACGTTTGTGCAGGATTTCCGATTATATGGCATTTCTCCGCAATAATGTCTAGTTCCAAAACCATAACAATCCTGCCATCACAATCACCATGAGATTTACACATTACTTGCTAAACCAGAATCTCCCATTATTCAAATCGAGAAAGCAACAAAAATGAGGATTTTACCTTCGATGCTGAATGAGGTTGCAGACGAAACGTGTGAGTCTCAAAATCGACCCAACTTGAATAGTCCCTTGATTCACGAGGGTGTTCATGTTAGTATTAAGCATTCCTTCTTGCGTTTTGTAACCATCGGATAACGAGAGCTTATATCTCTCCTGACTCAAGTCCTGGTTTTGCCGTGATTGTTTAAGCTTGCTCTGAATCAGCTTCAAGTCCGTCACCTGCAGAATCGGCACCATTTCTGCCTCGCTCGACACTGCTCCGTTCAACATCTTCGCAACCGCTCCCGCCGTCAAATTCGCCGCCATCGATTCGAGGAGGAATATTGGTGAATCTTAATCGGCTAATCCCGTAAATCGAAGAAGGTTTTCGGAATCTGAAATAGAAAACGAAAGAGGATTTCGATTTCGATGCGATCGATTTGAAATTTACAGAAACCCAGAGAGGATAATTGAATTAGGGGTTTTAATGAACCCTAAGTGGTAAAAGGTGAAAGCTATCGGGGGAATTTTGAGAGGGAAAGTAGAGCGTTCCGTGAGTTTTGGACTATTAACATATTGGGGCTTCAGCTTATAAGAATTACGTATAAACCCCAAGAATTATTTCAGCTTATAGAGGAAGCTTCAAAGGAAATGCTGATGTGGAATACTTAGTGGGCCACGATTAACCTCATCCGAAATTAAAAAAGAAGTCAACAGTTTTTTTTAGCTCAAAATGACAAGAAGGTCTTAGTCCAGGCCCAATTAGAGCCCAAATCTGAGAAATAAGGGAATCGCTTTCATGGAGGCTGATTAGTCTTGCAGACCTTAACCATAATCAGCCAGATTTATCATTCATATGTTCATATGTAAACGCTGGATTGGTTAACTAAGTTTAGAAAACAAGGTTTGAAAATTACATATGCTTTGAGTTCTCCAAATATTTTTAAGAAAAAATCCAATGTTTGTGATCTTTATATGGATCTGGAAATAGTGTAGGTTCTCATAAACTAATAGATCAAACTTTGAATCCTTGGAAGAAGAAACTAGTAAGTGGAGTGATACTTCATGAATCCATAGAACACTTGAAGAGAGATTGACATACAAATGAAATCAACTACAGTTTCTTTTAGTCATTATACTCATATGAGAACAAATATCTTTCTGAATAAGCAAAATATGAGATACAAAGGCAAGCAATGTCAACTTCGATTTTTTGCAAAGTCACTCACCAATGACCGCAGATGTTATCGAGCTTTTTCCTCTAACCTTACCAGTCTCAGTCACATTGAAAGATACCTGGAGATACAAGAAGATTCATGCATTATTATCCAGTTTTCGCCATGTTATTTTACCACTAAATAGCAAAAGTTGAAGAATCACTGGCTAAACATGAACAAGAATGTAGCTATAGTCTCATATGATCAATCACCTGGTTCTAGACGGGCTTGTCTCTTAGTAAATCTCATCATCAGGTATCTCAGGAGTCAAAAATTTCATCGGATCCTTGCTGATCTCCTCATAGTTTACTCTCGATTTCACTCTATCAGGAACAGGCTCCAGAGGAATAATGCTGTCTCCATCAATAACTCCATCAATTAAACCATACTCAACCGCTTCAATTGGAGACATGTACCGGTCTCTGTCAATATCTTTCAGGACCTGCTCAAACGACCTGCTAGTACATCCAGCGATGATACTCGTGACATTGTTCTTGTTGTGCATGACTTCTTTAGCTTGGATCTCAACATCTATAGCTTGACCACTCGCACCTCCAAGAGGCTGATGAATCATTATCCTTGTGTTGGGCATAGCAAAGCGTTTGCCTTTAGTTCCCGCACCTAGTATTATCGAAGCTGTTGATGCGGCAATGCCAAGAGCAATCGTCGAAACATCAGCTCTCACAAGCTGAACCACATCGTATATAGCCATGGTTGCACTAACAGATTAAAAAAGAGAGCATAAGTTAGATCATTTGAAGCAGGGGTTAACACATTCAAACATTATATACCCAGGACAACAAGATTACTGATACTCAGAAGAGGGATAGGCACTTATACTAGACCATAAGTAACATTAGCATATTAGTTGAGGAGACACTTCAATTTATCAACATAAGACTAGATTAAGTAATCACTGGAATGTCAGATAAGGAGGAAAATTAGTGAATTACACTTGAACTTTCTCATAGCAGATTAGCTAAGGGGACACTTCAACTGAGCTGAAAGTTAGCATTCACATAACAAATTTATCAGATTGCTCTTAGCAAATTAGCTGTGGAGACACTTCAACTGCAATTACACATAATTCAATTACTTTTCAAATCCAAAAATCTGACCTAATTTTCGAGAACTCAGCTTAGAACGATTCTAGTCTTATCCCAAAATAAGCAGCAAATGAATGAAACTTTGCCATTAACGCAGAAACTAAGATGAGAAAAGAGAAGTGAAATCAAGATTTAACCTGAGGGAACCACCAGGAGAATTGATAAAGAGTTTGATATCTTTCTTAGGATCTTTAGCATCTAGAAGCAGCAACTGGCTCATAATGGCGTCGGCGACGAAATCGTCAATTTGGCTACCGAGGAAGACGATTCGCTCCCTAAGGAGAAGACCCATGACGTCGGATTCCGCGCCGCGAATAGCTGCCTCCTGTGTCTGCGACATCTCGATTGAAGCATTGGCGAATCTTGGTGGCGACGGCGAAGTTCTGAGTGGTGCTGAAACCAGTTTGGTGGGTTTGAGGTAGAGATTGTTCGGTTTCGGAAAAGAGGAAGAAGACGCAGAAGAAGATGAACTGAGTCTGGAGCTAACGAGGGAAGGTTTGAGAGAAGATGAGAGAGATAGGGTTCCCATGGCTGAAGCGAAGAAGAAGACGAGTTTGAGAGAGAAATTGAGGGGAAAGTGGATTGATAGAAAAAAAATCGGGAAGAAGAAAGATACACGCGACTAAAGTGAAAATGAAATGACCCGGTTATATTTCCGGGTCAAGTTATTATGGTCGTTGATGTGAAAGTAGCAGAATAGTGGGCTTTGGCCCATTTTGTATGCCTCTTTTACAAAGTAGCAGAATAGTGGGCTTGGAAAGATACGGAATAGTAGAATGATTCTTGCGGAATGAAATAATTTTCTTAAAATTTATTTTTTTTAATGGTTTTATCTTTGTATTTTTTTAAGCTTTGCATTTTTGTAGTTATTTTTTCATTCTGCAGGTTTTTATTGATTAACAAAAAATCTATAGAAATCGCATTTAAAAACGCAATTCTATCATTCCTCAATTTACCAATTATTTTTAATAGTGAAAAATTTGGTCAGTGTAAGTTTGGATACTCCAATTTAGTCAAATCGTACCAACTGTCTTTCACTGTCTATTTGGTATACACACATAACACACATTCACACAAACAAGATAGATGAGCAAGAAATTGCATATACACAAAAGAAGAAGAAAAGAAAAATAACAATCTTTTGGTTTACCCATTTTGATCGTTCTTCAAATTTCTTCATCGGTTTTCTTCGTCTTCTCGAGTTCAAACAAATAAAGCCTCTCAGCTTCTGGTACGGCCATGGTTAAAGCTCGAAGCCTATGGTTCAAGTCTTCAAGCTTGTTCATTAACCTATCATTAGTGAACATTCCCATACAAACACTCTTGATAGTGTCCCAGCTTTCGATCAAAGGCAAACCAATTATCACAGCCGATCCTATTGTTCCCCAAGCTACAGCCACAATTGCCCAGAACCAGAAATATCCTCTGCTAAACACACCTGCAACATGGTTATGAATAATACATTACTTTTTATTTTGGATAACATCTAGAATATATCTAAAAAGCGATTGAATAATATCTATATCTGTATATATATATATAATTATGATCAAACGGTTATAAAATATCCAATTTCTTGTATTTTGTCTAATTGCTAAAAGAGAAGCTAATATAGGATATCTATAGATGCAATGACCTAATCTAGTGCAGTTATTCCCCACATTCAGCACTCGACATCCGTCAATGAACCATGATTAATCTTTGGTATCAAAATTTGCAATTAATATAACCTTAAGTTTTAATAAAAAATAAAAAAAATTAGTTTTGGTTTATATGGGAAGACAAGACTTACGTGCTGGGAGAGAGAGAACTGGCCAGATAACAACAATGAGTAGAGTGAAGACAAGACCCCATTTAACAATCCAAGCTTTGGCTCTTCTCAGTTTCTCTTCTCTTAGCTCCTCCACAGGAACATCAATATTAGTCCCTTCAGCTTCAACCACTTTGATTTCCCTCGTCGTCGACCAATCGTAATTCTGTGGCTGGACTAGACTACACACCGCATGGATCAACCCTCCTACATATTAATTCATTTACACGTAAGGGACATACTAAACCAAACTTTTATCATATATCTTCACTTGGTATAAAAAGAAACTAATAGAATCCTGACCTGTTAGTATGGCGACGAGGTTGCCAGCTAACATAGGAGCGTTTTTCCCAGTGGTATGAAGATCAACACGTCCATACTGTATCTTTGCGGTTGATAACCAAGTAACAATCCCAAGAAGACAACCAGAGATCGACCCAAGAATCGCACCAAAAGCATTCGCTTTACTCCACAAGAGCATGAAGGCGATGGGAATAACAGCAGAGCCAATGAGGACTCCCATCGCGAGATACATCCATCCGAGTGAAACCCCGGCTTTGTTCAGTATCACTGCAAGAATCCCCATGAAACATCCGAATCCGAAAACTGAGGATTTTGAGATTCTCAGGATCTGTTTGCCCGTTGCTCTAGGGTTTATGTATGTTCGGTAGATGTCGTAGGTGAGAAGGGATGAGACCGCAATTAATTCGGAAGAACCAGACGATGTTACGGCCCTGTGGATAAACAAATTTTGACCATAATGATAAATCAGATAAGTATTCTTAAGTGAGATAGGTTTCTTGCGTAAGAAGAAACTAAGACATCTTAACAATTTCTGGCGTGTAAAGCAAGAAAACATATAGACACAAACAAACCAAATTGAGTTTGTTATTGAACCGAACGAACCGAGCCTAGAAATTTTATTATTTTTCTAATTTTTTACCAAAATCACATTACTGAACAAAATCACTATGACTCTATAAGACCGAAATTTAATTAAAACTTGATCGTATGATATTGTTTTCTCTAATTTAGAACAATTATCAGTAGAAAGATAATGTGAAAAAACTAAATGAATCTAATAGAGAAACCAAACATCCATTATATATCCACCTATAAATTTTGTTTATGCTAAAACTTGTTTGATATATGATCTAGAGAGAGTGTACTTACATGAAAAGCATAGTGAGGAGAAGCAAAGATCCTGATTTACCCATGAGAGCAATGGCAGTAGCAGGTGGGACTAGACCTCGGTTAGCCTCATCCGCAGTTATAGGCAAGTCAAGGGCTAGTGCACCGAGGCCTAACGAGGTAGCTAGAGAGAAAGGCACAGCGAACCACACGAGTCCACCAAGCAAATATCCCTTGTGCGTAGATGATGGTCGAGCAGCTATTGCACTCACCCAATAACTCTATACAAAAAAAATATATATATATATAAGAAACTCCTCAATCATCAATAACAGAAAACTTATAATAATTAAACAGTTTTTGCTCGTCATGACAAAATAATTACTTGATTAATTATGGGTAATCAGTCATATAATTCTTCAAAATCATGATTTTTCTTCATCAATCTACAAGATTAATGAAAATTATAAAAATAACAGTTCTAATATGAAAAAAAATATATATCAATGGTGTTAAATTTTTGAATCTTGCGCAAGCTTATCATAAAACGTTGAACTAGTCAATATTAAGACAAGTAGTTCACTGAAAATAGATCTTACATTGTCAACGAAGACAGTGCCGAAGTTTCCGACAATGTTGATGAGACCGAAGACAGCACCACCAGAGCTTAACATGGTGAGATAAGAGCCTCTGTAGTTGCCATCAATCGGACCACAAGCTTGGTCAGGGTGCGAGAGCGGCTCAGTGCATATCCTTGACTTAGCAGCCATCTCTTTTAGCCGGTCATAGACCACAGACGGACTCCCAAGCTCACTGCTCGAAGTGTAGACCAGAAACACAAAGACGACTAGAACCACGTGAACTGAAAAAATAAATGAAGCAAACAAAAATTAATTATAAGGATCCCTCCGATTTTGCTTTAGGATATACATACCCAAAAGTAACATGTTTAGAAAACTTAACACAATTAGTATTTCAAAAGAACAAACTAACAAAATTTAATTAACAAATATTTTTATCACTAGTATATCATCCACATTGATAATTTTAAAATCAGTAAAATCAAATTCTTAACATAAACTCATTTTGCTTTTTTTTCGTTTAGTTTTTTCCGGCATGTTAGATCTATTAATTCAGTTTATCTATGTTTCACACCTCTAGGAGTATTTGTATGTTAATGAATGGTAGTTTCGAGAAAAAAAAAAATCCAAACCATTTTACTCGAAGAAATATTATTTCAAAGGTACGTTTTTTATTTACCGATGACGGAATTAACGTAGCTTGCGAGGAAAGTAGCTTTAAGTCCTCCGGCCAAAGTATAGATAACAATGCCGAGGGGGATGAGAAAGCTGGCGGCATATATGTTCACTCCGGTGAGAGCATTCACCACGGCTGAGCCGCCGACCAAGAGCATCGCCGTCACTAAGATGTTTGTCACCAGACAAAACACCAAGAACACTATGTGTGTTGCGGTTCCCCAACTAATTTACATAAAAACATACAAAACATATTAACCTCAAACGTATATGCTCGAATATATAGTTCTAATTTAGTAATAAACGATGCTTAATCTTTGGTCCGACCCAATTTAAACTCCAACTTACATATGTCATACAAAGCATATCAGTTTTCAGGTTTATTTGGTCTATTCGGTCCAGAAATGTTATCGAATTAAAACAACAAATATATGGTTTTAATTTCTTAAGCTTAACTGAAACGATCGAGTAAAAATATTTTCCAATGTTAATAAGAAAACAAAAAATTGGGTTGACTGTTATTGGGAAGTTGATTTATGAAGAGTTTTAGAATTTAAGATTTTATGGTTATTGATTTATGGATTTTTATATTCTTAATAGATTTCATTGTTATTCGTAAACTGATTATAACATTCTTTAAAAATTCATTATTGGTTTGATAATTTTAATAATCTAATCAAAATTTATTGTTATTCAAAAAATTGTATTTTAATGATTCTATAGTTTTCTTAAAATCTAGTGTTATTGGATAAAAATTCTTTACAATTTAACTCATAAATCAATATTTTCAAAATACTATTATATCTTTTAAATTTTCAAATCTATCATAATAAAAATATTTTTTTGAATTATTTAAATACACAAAATTCTTTGCAAATTTTACAGATCCAACAAAACTCTTAAAGATTTGACTAATCTCATAACTTTTAAAATCAATCAAAGTCTTTATAAATCCAACTCTCAATAACCCCAAGTTTGATTTCGATATAGTTTGTTCTTTTTGAACATTTCTAAAATTGTTAAAATAGTTTTGGCTCTCTTCTATCTAGATAATTCGGTTTGCTCTATCAATGAAATAAACCAAATAATTGAGAATTTATGTACCGAGCCTTCACGATTTCGCAGACAGTGTGAGCATTAGGAGCTTTTCTTTTTATCTCAATAGCCATCACCCCAAACAAGAGTACCTATTTTGTTCATCATCGATTATTCACTAGTCAAAAAAAAAAAAAAAAAAAAAAAAACACACACACACTAAAATCACTACGCAATATAGAAGAAACTATAACCTGTATGGTGGCTCCACTAGCGTACCAAAACGGTCCACTAACACCATACTGCCATGCGACGTTGGAACTTTGGAGTAAAGTTGCAGCCCATGTCCACTTCCCAACCATCGACCAACAAATATAAATCAATATATGGTAACCATGCAAATTAATTTACAGTTGAAAACTTAATAGAAAAATCATAATTTTTACCTGTGACACAATGACACTTGCAATGAGTCCTGTCTTAACGTTTCTTCCGGCTGTATTGAACCATTCCGAGGTATGTCGAGCACCCACATATCGTTTTTCTAACCAAACCTTCATTCATTATACCAGAGCGGTCTTAGAAATTAATTATAACCAAAGTTTTATTGTATATATGTATTAGCTGTTGCACTCAACAGGATTAACAAATCGTGTTATAGTACTTATGCTCGGTTTTATTTCGGATAGGTATCAAATTTAGTATTTTTTTGCTCTGTAAATTTCTGTATAACTAATTTTTGTTCGAATATGATCTCTACTAAATATTAGCATGTGCAACTGGAGTTTTCGAAAACTTTGAGTATAATACCGCTCCTTAATATTTTAAATAGTAACTTTGAGAAGATTCTGAATAGAAATTGATTTTTTGTTTAAACTATGTACGGCCGCCACCATTTTCATATGCGAGGGACCAAAAAATTCCTCCTATCAAAATTTGATATCTTAAAAACTTAGATGCAAAACAAACAAACAAAAAATGAAAAATCCTTATTAACATCTACGCTTGGGAGTATGTGAAACTTTGAAAAGTACAATCGTTTGTTTTATTTTCTGAACCAAAATAATATAAAGGCATACTTTTTTGTGATCACGAGAAAATCAGAGAAGAAATATAATTTTTTTGTTTTTCATAATAATGTTTTGGTTATTCGAACCGGAAAACTAACCAGAAAAGATGTGAAGACGGCAAAGAAAGCACCAAAACCGATAATAATGGCGTAGCCAACCCCTTGATCGAGCACCGTCGTATCTCCGAAGAAGCTGCTCCGCCTCTCGCATACGCTTCCTTCACCGTCGTAATATTTCGCCGAGTAGTCGAAAGGAGGACACGTGGCCATTTCTTATTTCTTCTTACTTTACGTTGTTAATGGAAAAGTGAGTATGTATCTCCTGAATTTGTAGGGAGTGATAGTTGAAAGATTCTTAGAGGTAGTAGCACTAGTATATATTAAATCGTTTTTAGAAAGAATCTATAGTTAGGAAGAATCTTGACATGATTAAAAAGGAATCTTATAAAACTAAGGAAAAACAATTGAATCTTTATTTCTTTTTTGTAGATTAACCATTCCCGATAGATGTAAGGCTGTAAGCTGCTATCCACACAAATTGTCAGAAACTAAAATACTTTAAATCAGTAACATTATTGATGATGAAATGGGAGAAAGTCAATTATTTCGTACTCTAATAAGTCATTGATTTTTGTTTATTTGCTATTTAATGGTTTTCACTATAGAACAGTGATGTCATCAGTGATCTAAGTACTCATAAGAAACTTATAAATTTTATATTTATTGAAAAAATATACGAAGGAAATGTTCAACGAAAATTCAAAGAAAATTTGGGAAAAAATAAAAAAAGAGGCAAAACATTTACAGTAAATATGATCAGAACTTTAGAAATTCAAAGTTACTAAATAAATGTTAATTCTTTGGTATACAATAATTATTTATTCAAACTTATAAAAAAAAAGTGGTATGCCAAAACTGAGTGCTTGTGGAAACTAAGTCCAATCTTCTTGGGAAGACTTATGGTATGGATCCTGAAATACAATGACTGTACAAGGGATGGTTTCCTCGTTATTCTATCATTTCAACATTTTAATAATTCACATAACACACGAAAGCTTTATACTTTCTGTAATAAGAGGTGATCTTAAGTTTTTAATTGGGTATATTTGGTTAAATTAAGAACTTTTAATTGGCTAAAACCGCAGATTACACACTTTGTCTTCTTCTTCTTTTCTCAAAATAAAGTTTCTATTTCCAATATTATACAATTTGCAATATCAGCCACAATCATCGAGTTGTTACTTTGACAAACCCATAGTCTTTTCTCAGTTTGGCTAATTCTGATCAAAACTCTTCTATCAAGTCTATTGCTAATTTGCTGCTGCAGATGAATTCAAAAGTAAAGCAACGAATAAAGCTTAACTGGTAAAAAAAACTGTCTAATATACATCTTGTCTGAAAGCAAAAATGACTGTCTTTCACCTGATTTTATTATCAGTCTCATCTCTGTAAATCAAAGGTTCTACGATTCTTACATCACCAGAAGAAGCAATCGCATTTCCTGAAACTGTTGTTTGTTGTTCTTTATAAGACGCCCAAGTAACCATATAAAGCCCGGAAATGATAAGAATTCCTCCCACAACGCTGCGCAGAGAAAGAAAATCCATTTTAAAAGATTCAATCAAAGAAGAAGAACAGAGAAAGAGGCTATGTGTGTAAGGATGAATCAAAGATGCAAGCCAGAGTCTAAAATTATAATAACCTTCCGAGATAGATTGGACTGCCGAGGAAAATCGTCGATAAAAAGGCGGATGCTGCAGGCTGTAGAGGGTTGTAGAGAGAAACCAAAGCAGCTCCAAGAATTTTATTAGACCAAGTCAAGAGTCCATAGTTTAGAGCTGATGCAAACACTCCCTGAGAAGCAAAAAAACCGATGAAGAAAGCTCCAATCTTTTGCGTCAAACACAGCCAAATAATCATGTTACATTGGTTTGTGAAAAGCTTACCGCGAATATAACAGCAAGAACCTCGGATTGTGTCAAGCTCCAATCTTTAGGCTCTTTAACAAACACGAGAGCAGTTGTGATCATTATTGATGCACCGAAGAAGTATGAATACGCAGTAACCGAGAGGTGCGCAGGATACTTCTTCAGAACCGGTGCTTGGACAGCGAGAAAAGCAGCCATACACATGCAGTTTCCAATCAAGCATACAACTCCAATGTGCCATAGATCTAGCCCAAGACCAAGAAAACTAGTGACTAACCAACCATGAAGCTCAGGTTGACTTCTATCAATGGTTACAGTATTTTCTGTAAAGTCTGCATTTTTATCTCCAAACAAGGCTGGACCACGGAACAAAGCCATCACTACTGCACCCGATACACAAACTAGGGTACCTCCAACTTTAGTAAGGCCCTCGATTTTAAACAAGCTCACTTTCTCTGTACTGCATTCAAACGCAGGAGACCCTCAAAAAGATTGAATATATAAAACATATATACATATTACGGTAATGTTGAGGAGAATCATACTCACCCCATCATCAGAGCTAATAGAAAGGTAAAGACTGGGATGGATGGTTGTATAGCAGCGGCATAAGTTGGATTCGTGTATGATAAACCCATAAGAAATAGTAATTGGTTCCCAAATATCCTATCACAAGATTGAGAGTGAATGTTATTTAGAATACTCATAAATCATAAGAGTCTTCATAAACATGATTTTTGTAAAGTTTAATGAGATCTTGGCTACTCAAATGCTGGTTACTTACCCTGCTAAACCGAGAAATATGAGTGAAAAGAAGATGCTTTTATTCATAGGAGGCCTGATCCCTCTACAAGATTTAAAAGAACAACCATGGTTATTGACTGTGTCTTAAAACAGACTCTGACATTTACAAATTACAATCATTCAGCAAATTTTGCAGTTTCAAGAGCAACATTAAGACTGAGAGAGTAAAGATAAAACAGTATGAGAATAAAAACCAATAAGGAAACTTGAACCAAAAAGAACATTTTTTCTCAGAAACTCAAGACCTTGGATCCAAGTCAAATCTAGTAAAAATGGAGTAAACCAGATAAAACCCACAAAATCAATCAAGAAATTGCGTTGACCAACACAAAAAGAGGTCATTTTAGAAACCAGAAACTTCATATGTGTTAGCGATTCAAACAATATAACCAAAACATGAGAAGGAAGGAGAAAGAATTTTAAAGGTGAGACCTTTCGCGGAAATAAGCGAGAGGTGCGAGAATCGAGAGGGCAAGAAGATCACGGAAGACACAGAAGACGAGCTGATTGATACCAACGTTAAGAGCTACTTTCGTAATCACATGGTAAGCGCCATAAATGAGCTGAACGAAGGTCATTGCAGAGTGTGCCATTCGAGCTTCCCTCTCCGTCGCATCGCCGCCGTTTATCATCACCGGAGCTGCCATATGTCTCTATCTCTTCATCCAAATCAAAGAAGATAACAAACAACTGCAGATTAGGAAATTGAGGTCCTTGCTTTGCCTGTAATTCCAAATTTTGGACTTTTGCATTTCTCGTAGTCGATAGATTGTTCTTATATCTGGTCTTTAAAAATTAAAATAAATTCGAAGAACAATGCTTTCCTAAATTGGTTAAAGACAAATAGAGAAATCAATATGTTTTTATACAGACATTTTTAGCTAGATTATCTTCTTAATTACCAAAAGTAAATTAAAACATATTAGATCATCGCATTTGTATGTCTTTATGCAGAAAACTAAAATGTTTCCTCAAATCTGACAATATTGATCTTTCCTTAAAGTACTTTAATCACTTAAGAAATATCTCTATAAATGAAAACGAATATATAAATATAAAACTCCTGAAAAAACCTGTTTATCCAAATATCAAATGTTGTGTTTTTAAAGAGAGAAAAACTATAACAACACGCATGATTATAAATCTATGATATTTAGTTTAGTGATGTGTGTTAATACCTAGTATTATAACATAACTAATCGGATGCAAATCCCCATTAATGCATGTTGCAAATAGAAAGAAAATGCTATAATAAAAACATGAAATTTGTAGCGCAAAGGTCATCAAAGTTTGGAAATGTCTCTTGTTAAAAACTATCATTTTAATAATTGGGGGTCTTGGTTTGTTGATTCCTAAAGAAAATGAGAGTTTAATATTTTGTGGTTATTTTTGTATGTAGTTTTACAATTTCAAAAATTTCACTGTTATTTGTTTATGGATTATGATATTTTTTTAATAAATTCATTGTTATTGGTTTGGTATTTTTAAAATTTAATCAAAATTTTTTATTAATCAAAAAGTGTTATTGAGATATGGGTTCTCAACAATTTAAGATTTTCAAACTAGATATATCCCAGATTCTCAAAAATTTGTGATATTGTAGATTGTTTAAATACACAAAACTCTATGAAAATTTAAAAATCCAACTCTAAATAAC
Source organism: Eutrema salsugineum (assembly GCF_000478725.1). Taxonomy (NCBI): domain Eukaryota; kingdom Viridiplantae; phylum Streptophyta; class Magnoliopsida; order Brassicales; family Brassicaceae; genus Eutrema; species Eutrema salsugineum. The sequence continues at coordinate 1,130,298 of NW_006256828.1, read as the reverse complement.
ACCGTAATAAAGATTTGTAGGAAACTAATTTTGATTTACTTTCGTGGAATTGATTATTGATTATTGATTATTAATGACGTTGAGATAGATAGCTTTGGAGTTTGGACTATATTATTTGATTATTAATGACGTTGAGATAGCATCGACTATTGATTATAATGACATTGAGATAGCTTATTAATGACGTTGAGATAGCATCGACTATTGATTATAATGACATTGAGATAGCTTCGGACTATATCTGGGCTTAGTTCTTATTAATACAGCTCATTTGTTAATTTAGGCTATACTAGGCCCACTATTCAAAATTGTTTGGCCCGAATCGTCTCCAATCTCACGCCACCGGTTCCAATCGCCTACCCTCTCGTCTCTCTATCCCTTCCTTGGCCATATAAAATCTATCGTCGTCGCCGGAGCTCCGATCTTCACCATCCGACAATATGTCTCTTTCCGATGATGAAGACGAGTGCTTCGCTCGGTTCCTCGAATCAGAAGTCTCATCGGTATTTGTTTTTCTTCATCATTATTCTATTTTTCAATTTCATTCAGGGTTTGGTTTTTAATTCCCCCAAAATTGTTTTCGATTTCATCATTGAATCTGAAACCCTATCTCAATTATCTCGCTTCTCTGAATTTTCATTCTTTTGCGATTTCGATGGTGTTTTTTTGGATTGTAATTTGATGTTTCTTCGTCTAATTCATACTTGGTTTCTCTGTATTCTTAATTCATTACATCGAATTTTGGGTTTGGTCGATCTTACATGAATATTATTAATGTGAAATTTTAAAAATCAGACACATCTGGTTCATTTTTCTCGATCTATGTCCATTGAGAATGGTGATTTACCTCTTGTTCATGTTTTCCTGTGAAAGGTTGAATTTTTCACTGATGCTTTTGGTGTTTTCTTGTCTTTGTTTTGTAGGTAGAGGATAAAGAAGAAACGAAAGAACCTGAAACTAAACGACAATGTCTTGAGAAAGACAAAACAAACGTTATAGAGAAGGATGGAGATCAAAAGGAAGATGGTAACAAGGACAGAAATGGTGCAAAGAGAATAGAGAGTGGAGCTTTCAGCAAAGTACCTACAGAGATATTTCGTCATATCTTCAAGTTCTTGTCATCTGAGGTATTGCTCATTTGCATCTCAAGTTATTGTTCTCTTAATACAGAATCAAATTGTCTGGAATAGCACAATTTTGAGGATTCCCTTTAATTTAATTTGTTTGAATTTGATTACAGGATCTTGTGTCGTGCTCTTTGGTGTGTAAATTTCTCAATTTTGCAGCCTCTGATGAATCCTTATGGCGTCGCCTGTAAGTCTCTTCTCATATTAAGTAATCTTGTGGATAAAGAATCTAGTTTTCAAAATCAATACTTTGTACTCAAAATGAAGCAATACACTTTTGGTTGATTTTATTTGCAGGTACTGTATTCGTTGGGGTATAATGCCTACAACTAGAAGGTTACGTGAATGCGCTTGGAAGAAGCTTTACATCGATGTAAGTTCCTCTCTTTGTTTTTGTATTAAATTTGTTTGTTGCCAAGTAATATTACAGTGTTGAAGAGTATAGAATGTTACTGTAAGGTAATAATTAGAGGTCATTCATATATTGCCCTTAAGCGATTCGTTTCTGATTCTCTTGTCGAACTTTAGCGGGACGAGAAGGACATGATTGAACTTGTTAGAAGCTGTCCGGCGGATTTTAAAGAGTATTACATTCAAATGCAAGCAGCAAAGCGGAGCCAAGCACCTCTTCCATCTGAGGTAACATCTGCATCTCATAGTTGTTTATCACACTACGATCATCGTTTGATGTGTTCTCTCACGTTCTTGTTTGCAATGTTTAGATGGTGGATGACCGGATAGTTCTTGACAAAACTGTACTTGACCAAGTATCTCTGTGGAAGAAAAGCAAGGGACTTACCAATAAGGTTGTAATGGACCATGTTTGTTTAGGAACAAAATGTGATTACCATCAGATTGACGACGTTTTCATATGCCAAGAGACGGGACATGTTCATGGTATGAAATGAAACGCTGTTAACTTTGTAAATTATTGCTTCTGTTGCCTAAACTTACCTCTTTTAACGGTCTTATTACAGTATGCGATGAAAACTGCAAGGAAGTAATATATTGTCCGGACAGTGGGAACATGGTGTGTACTATCTCAGGGCTTTGTTCTGATAATTTGCTCATAGAAGCTGATTCAGACTCAGACGAGGAAGAAGCTGAACAAGAAGCTGAAATATTAACAGAAAAGGGCCGTTTTGGTACATTTCTATGGCGCTATCTCTCTCTCTCTCTCTCTCCTCTCTTTGTGTTTATCCTCTAATCTCCAACATATTATTGAACGGTTTTGTGTCTTCTTTTGACCGCAGATCGAGCTTTTGAATTTGGATACAACTGCGAGAGTGAGCGAGAATTAGAACGTACGTTTGGGTTCTGCTGATCAAAAGTCTCATCCTTTTCGTCAAATTTCATCTCTATCTCTCTAACTCTTGAGTCTGCCTGTGTTGTTACGGTTACACATCTATGGAGTGCAATGACTCAAGAGAAGCTCTTGTTATCTTAGTTGTCTCTTAGCTTTGTAACGTATCCAGATATTTGTCTGTAATATGCTCTATTGTCCTTAAAAAAAGTGTTGCATCTAAGTTCGTTCCAACTTTTACAGTAAATCCTGTTGGTGATTAGTGGTTTCATAGCAATTAGTAATTACTGGAGATTAATTTGCTCTTCAATACATAGCAATTAGTAATTAACGGATATTAATTTGCTATCAGCTATTGTTAAATCCATGTCGCAAATTTTATCCTCGTCGGAAGTGATTACGATTATAAATATCTCTCATGTAACTTTAAACCTACCTCAATTTCTCATTTTCTAAATTTACATAGCCGATCTATTAAGTCGTGGTTAATACCTAGATTGATCTAAATAATGTTAGTCAAACTACTAACAATGTTGATTTAGATAGCTAAACAGTTTTCTTGAAGAGAAATACATCGTCAAAAAACAAAAGAATGATAGATATAAGTATTCTGTTGTTTTTGTTTAAATTTGAAATATTACTAGTAACGACTTAACAGTTCGAGAAATTTAAAAAAGGACAATTAGATATAAGTATTGTCCTTAAGTTCGTGTATACATATTCACACTCACACATAAACATAATTAAGACACGTATAAGCCATTTTTCCGTGAAATCAACTTATGTGTTAAATCTATTGTTAGTTTGTTACAAAAGAATTTCGAAAATTATGAATTTGTGTAGATTCGATCCTTTTTGGCATTTATCCACTTACGTATGTTCATAGTTGAATCACGGGTCCATTACGCGTTCCCGCAACGCTAAATATACGTACAAGATATTCTTATCTTTCTCTACTTCGCCCCCCATAACTTAATTGTATTTCTTAAACTCCCAATAAGTAGTTCAGAATTGTTCGAATTTTAGAACAAACCATTTAATTTAACCATATTTCAATATTTGTATTGAAAATAAACTTTTACACACAGCCAAAAGTAGAAAACAAAATCTAACTAAACCATTATATTGTTACGTTTGTCGGTTTTTGTTCTTCGAAATTGGGACTCCGTTATTACTGACGAAGAGTTAAGGGTAAGATTCTGATTCATACTAAAATACGAGGACTAAAGATGAATTAATGCCTTTTTGTAAACCATGCCGCGTAAGGAAATTTTGTAAAATTCATCAATATATATCACCAATTTCTTTTCTTTTTTTTCTCTTCCAATTCAGTTTCGACATTTTCTCGCGATTCGTCTCGGGTAAGAAAGCTCTCATCTTTTTCCTTTAAATTGGTTATTTTTCCTCGCAGTTTTGTTTCTCTGATTAATCGGACCTTCGCTTGTTCTGATCTGTATACTTCGAACTTCACCTATGATTGAAAATCGCGTTTCTCCGTTTGTGAGTGATTATCTTAAATCGAGTTCTCTGATTAGCATTTGCCTGTAAATTGATTTGCTAGTTTATCTCGTTGTTTTACTCTGCTGCGTTTGCTTGATCCCCTAATGAAAAGCTTGAGATTAATGCCTGCTTTGTGCAATTTGATTGGGATTCATAACATTGACCTCTCTGACCTAGATTACAATTGCTGGTTACTTGAATCTTGTGTTTTTGGTTAATCACCTTATGAAAGCTTGATTCTTTTGACCATAATGCATGCTTTATGTAATTTGATTGAGATCAATAACATTAATCTCTGACCTAGATTACATTGCTGTTTACTTGAATCTTGTGTCTTTGGTTAATCACATTATCAAAGCTTGATTCTTTTGACCTAAATCGATGGTTTTTTTTTTTGGGTAGGTTTTGTTGGTGATTGAGAAAAACATGGGAGGTGACAAAGACAAAGGGTTTCATGGGTACCCACCCGCTGGATACCCACCGGGTCCTGGAGCTTATCCACCTGCTGGATACCCGCCACAACAAGGTTATCCTCCACCACCTGGTGCCTACCCACCCGCAGGTTATCCTCCGGGTGCATACCCACCTGCACCTGGTGGATACCCTCCAGCTCCTGGTTATGGTGGTTATCCTCCTGCTCCTGGTGGTTATCCTCCTGCTGGCTATCCTGCTCATCACTCAGGTACTTTTTTTTTTTCTTTTGCTAATGCAAGAATTCAATAGAAGTCAAGTTCACGAGTAAATGTGGTGAATGTCACTTTGGAATGAAGTTGAAAGGTAGAAATTTTTGTCTATATGTTGCAAATTCAGTATCATATATGTGGAATGTGGTAGATTTCACTTTAGAAAGAAGTTGAAACAGAGGATTGGTTGATAATATAATGACTGAAATAGCGAACTGTTATTGTTATGCAAGAGTTTGTATTCTCTAATTGCTAAGACGCCATTGACTTGCTCTATTCTTGATTGAAATTAGTTATATAAGTTGTCCAAAGATCAAACCTTTGAAAGTGTGCTCATGTAGCATCATTCGATTAGAGCATCATGAAGACAACTTCGTAGATTCTATTGACCGCTAAGTGTTGTTTACCCCTTTTGGTTTCTTCTTTCGTGTAATTGCCTTTACTTGCTTCAGGACACGCAGGAGGTATCGGAGGTATGATTGCGGGTGCTGCAGCTGCCTATGGAGCTCACCACATAGCTCATAGCTCTCACAGTCCTTACGGACATGCTGCGTATGGTCACGGATTTGGCCATGGACATGGCTACGGTTATGGTCATGGTAAGTTCAAGCATGGGAAGCACGGAAAGTTCAAGCATCATGGAGGCAAGTTTAAACATGGGAAGCATGGGATGTTTGGAGGAGGTAAGTTCAAGAAGTGGAAGTGATCTAAAGACCTCTTTGGATCTATATCTCTTGACTGACCAAATGTTTCAAATAAACCCCAAAAACTATAAGTTAACTTTCGTTGGTGTATAGATCGCTGGTTCGAATTGGAATAATTGAGACTTGATTGATATGATATTTTATGGTGTACTATGAAGCTATCTATGGCTTTATAATGAACAGATTCTGGTTTTTAAGATTTTATATATTTTGCCCTTGTATCTATTGGTTTTTGTCGTTGTCTAAGCTAGTGGAAGTCTCAAGTATGATCAATTGGTGAACTATATTAGTTTCTGATTTCTTAGTATCTTTAAAGTCTTTTGGCTCAGAAAACCAATTTAAAGCAACACTAGGTGTGCAATCAATCCAACCTCTGAATGATTTGAATTTTGATAAGTAGATGTTTTTGGGTGATTTTAGGAAAATGTTATAATTATCAACAAATTTAGAAATAGTACCATCTTTTAACCATGAAATTTTAAATTTTTGTATTTCTAATCAGAAATTCTTCTCTTATATGAAAACACCTCTAACTGTCAATGATTTCTGTATGAGTAATTAAGTAATTTAAGATCCATTTTCCTGGAGTTTGAATGTTTAATCAAATATTTCACGAAAAAAATACTCATTTTCTAGATAAAACTCATAACATGACTTTTTCTCAAAGCTGTCTTTGATGTTTCTTCTCTGTTCAACCCTTACGCATTTTAACAGTTTCTTTATCTTCCAAAAATCGGTTTAAATCATGGCTCAATCGTTTGGGTCTTCTTTGGTTTTTGTTAGGAAGATTGTAGTCATGGTAATCTCACGGTCAGCATGGACCTCGGTGTTCTTAGACTGAGTTGAATAAGCTTGTGTAACTTTCCATATTTTATTGTCAGTTGTTAAGCCTCTCCATTATCGTTTTTTTTTTTTTTGTGGCTTCTTCTTTTGTTGGAGTTCTGGATTAATCAGTTTATTATGGTTTATGTTGTTTTTGGTCTAGCTTTTTATGTTCTTCTGTTGTTAATTGGGTATCGTTTCCTGTATATCGGGCTTAGACTCTGGGATATTTCTGCTTCCGCCGATTTAGTATTCTAAACCGTATTTCAGTCACGTATTATTCATTTGTATAATATAATGGAAAAACTTTAGTGAAAAAAAAAATTGTTGGATTTTTTTAAAAACAAATTATAGAAAAAACAATTACACACCAACAAATGGCTGTCGGGAAAGCTAAGCGGTACAGCACGAAAATTGACGTGTACCTACTTTTGTATTGGGTTAATAGATCTTGGACTTGAGTGTTTGTTTTAATTAATTACATAATTATTTATTGATTGCATATATGATCAGTGAGTTGGCTTTGTTATTCTGATTCGTCCTTTCGTTGTACGTATGACGTACTTTTCTGCATTATCATATTTAAACCTACAAACCAGATGTCTTCCATTTTTGTTTTGTATTTAATTATAATATCGTTCTAAAGTCAAAACATGAATCACATCATCAAGATATCAAAATGTGAGTTCTAAATAAACTAATCCGTTGACAAACGAAAATAATCTTTGTTTTTTTTGTAATTATTATACGTATGTTTTTTCAAAACGATAATTTAGGATTTTCCCAGTTATTAGGATGTGTTTTAGATATACAGTGGTCAAAGATTTTTAAATTTTAATATTATGAACAACTATTAAAAAGGCCTACGTTACAGCTCTTATAAATAGTAATTCTATTTAATGTCACAACATAATTGCTTTCGTATTCAATATGATGAAATTAGATTGTAAAAACAAAAAATGAGCATTGGGCATGCAGAAAAAAACTCACTCCCTCCGTTTCACAAAGAATGTCGTTCTGACACTTTTTTTTGTTTCAGAAAGAATATTGTTTTAAAATTCCAATGTAATTTTTAACATAAAATATCATTTTTAATTTCAATAAATTCAGAAAATTAATTATAAATATGATTTCAAGAGTCATTTTCTGCAAATTAATAAGGGTATAAGAGATATTTTATCTTATTTCTTAATTTGTGTGAAGAATATCAAAACGACACTATTTGTGAAACGGAGGGAATATCATTTAGTAGAAGAGATAAGATAGCAAGTAGTTGGATTCATAGGGTGTTATTTAACAATGAATTTAAAGTGAATTCTCTAGGTTGAAGTTTAAATTTATAAAAACCATAATTGAATAACATTTTCTTAGAATAAAATAGATCAGTACCAAATACTAATCAATAACTAAAAAAATAATTGTGGTTTTCATAATGAATCAGCCAATCACATGTTTTGGGTAAGCTGGATATCTACTTATACCCGATTAGCCGCGTCAGCACTGATGAGGATATCGAAACTGAAGTAACATCATCAATTAAGTTAGACAAATGGCATCAATTATAAGTTTAAACATTCATCATCAACGAAATATTAAGTTAGATAGTCATGACTCCTGAAAATAATTTTGGATGAATTATAAAATCTTAAATTTAAACATAGATTTCAACCCCCCCCCCCTCCTCTCTGTCTCCATAATAATATTTAAGTAGATGAAAAGATTCAGAGAATATAAATTGTTGATTAGCTCCCACCTACCTAAATCATTTCTATATTAATTAGGAATTAACCTGTGCTACAATGCAGAACAATTATTTTATTTTAAATTATATTTTTTTCAAACAAAATTTAAATTTTTTATAAACGTTACACAATTATATTATATTATGTCTTTACAAAATGAAAATATGATTTAGACAGCTATAAAATTTATTTCTTTGAATTTAAATATTAATGAATTGTTATTAATTTATTATATAAATTAATTTTTATAAACTAAAAGTTGTGAAAGTGAAATAGTATTAAAATAATTTATATTTATTTTCTGAATGTGCTTTTTTATGAAATAAAAAGAAACTATGTAAATAAATATTGTTCTGATTTTGTTAACATCTTATAAGATGGTTGTGAGACCTTAAAAATCATGTGTTCATTAGTTCTTCGTAAAAGTTCACCAAATATATTTTTATTTTTATATAGTCAAATAAAATATAATAATTTATAGTAAAACGTAATGGAAGTTATTGGTTTATGTATTTTAATAAATTTGGAAATTCAAACTAAATTTAGTGTTATTATTTCTATGATTTAAAATTTTATTTTCAAATTATGGACTATTTAATCATACTGAATTACTTATGGATTTGATTTGAAAGAGGATTTTAGTGAATTTAAGTGAATTTAGATGATTTTCATGTTAAAAATACAAAGACTTAAATCTGAGGTAAGACTTTCGTATTTGCTTATATTTGCAAATACAAGAATCTTATATGGATTTCTAAATCAATTAAAATATATAAATGAATAATACCCTCGTAGAACAGAGTTTTTAAATATTTATATAAAATAATTATTATTTAAAACATATATTAATTTTAGTATTATAGTAATTAGAAAACTAAATAATAAATCATCTCATAAATGGAAAACATATATTTTACATATTTGATTCAATAATTTTAAAAAATAATTATATCTTTTTGCTATTTCAATTATCTCTTTATATTTGTAATGCTATACTATGTAATATCTTACAAAAATAATGTTTATTTATTAAAATGTCTATTTAAATAATATTATAAAGAAATATCATGGTTAATCCTGAACTAGGTTTAAAGATAAAATCATATTTATTATTTATCTCAATGTAAGCATTTTGAATAATGCCAGTAATTTATACCAGTTTTGAGCATTAGTTATCGATTACTAACGAGTTAGTTATTATTTTTTAAAATTGAATGTTTCGTCCAAATGTACAAGTTTTTAATGAAAAACCAAAAAAAAAAGAAAACGAAAAAATATGCAAAGTAATTATTTGTTATTAGTTTAAACCAATTCTAGAGAAATTGTTTGTAGCGAAGTGAGGTTCTAGATCTTGTAGAAAATACTATGTTTCTGATGATTTTGTTGATAAATCGGACGATACGAACTGCCTTTTTCTATTGACACTAATCGAAAAAAACAATTGAAAATTGAGTGATAATATATAGTTTAGATTTTCTAACCAATTTAAGTTAACCAGTATTAAAAAAAAAAAAAAATTCCTCTACGACATCAAACCACAATGTATATGAATACGAACATTAAAAAATAAATGATCTCAAGTTTCATCTAATTCATTACACAAGATGAAAGTCTGAATAAATTTCCAAGCTCCTAAACCTTTGTCTAAAGTTTATCATTAAGAACCAACAAATAATGGCAAAAATCACATTTCTTGCAAAAACTAAGCTAATTGATCTTCAAATTCTTCATCATATTTATCATAAAAATGTTGTTTATATTGACTATTAAAATAAAGCCACTGAATTATAAAACCATTCTCAGTGATTGTATTATTTGGAACAAATATTATACGTGAATAGAAAGATTGCTCTTAAAATAGCAAAACATAACGGGCTATTTACGTTTCCATCCTTTATCTTATCTGAACTTCAGAAGTATGCGTCCCAATGCAATTTGCTTATTATATATATTTTTAACAGAAAATCTCGACAACAACCAGACATTGACTAAAAATAGCATATGAACATATGCATATTAATATGCGATAAGTTTTAGTAAAATAATTTGGTGTGACAACTGGCATCTTCCGAGCCACGGCTAGTGAGGAAGTCCCTGGTTTTGATCAAAACCGCTTTAACAAGCCCACTGTTCTGCTTCGTTATTTATTTATTTCCCACATTCTTACGCTTACTTCAATTTAATGAAGGATTAAAATAACAATTTATACTAATATTTGGCCATTTCTGATTGTTTCTTTTGTTGTGTTCGTTATTTATTTATTTTTGTTCAGTCGATATTTGTTGATTGTTGGATAATTAATTATATCACTATTTGTCAAGATTTTTGTTTTTATATATTTTAACATCTTGTCAAGATTTTTGTATATTAGTTAGGTCGAACGTCACTGTATGATCTCGTTATTTGACTTTTTACTTATTTACTATGAAAATATCTTGGATTCTTTTTCTTAACCAAGTACTTCATGACAAACTATTCATCAGGATTTTTCCTTTTTTCTTTCTTTTTACATATAAGTATATTTATTGATGTACATGTTTTAGTTGAGTTTCTAGTTTAAAAATTATAAGACTCAATTCTTTTGGTAATATGTTTAACAAATTACTTTTGTTATTATTATTATTTAAAGGTAAGCGCTGGCCAAATCAAAAATAGCCAGTTTTATATAAAAACCTACAAAGTTCGCTTAAATGTTATCTTGATATCAATAAAAATAAATAAATAAAATATGTGAGAAAATATAATTTTAAATTTCTCTATAACCTCGAGCAATTTTGTTATTTGTTCTTTTTAATTGTATTTTCAAAAAGCATATTATAGATAAATATTTGAGAAATTACAATTTTTTTATTTTTCGTAAAAAATTAAACTATACTTATGTAAGAATTAGTTTTCAATAATAACCATTAATATAACATATTAAGAGCTGACTTTTTAATACCAAGTCCAAGACTGTGGGGGGTTTCAAAGTTGACCAATAGCTTAAATGAACTGTCTTCATTATTTTTTTATGTAATAAATTTTACATAGAGAAACTGCGTGCCTTGTAATTTGTCAAAAAGTTTTTTAAAGAGAAGTAGCTATGATTAGGATCGATTATTTATATTTTCTTTTCGAAACAATTTTGGAATTCAATTATTATTATTATTATTTTTTTGTTTTTCGAATTCAATTATGCAACACGTCCGTACTTCTTCATACACTACCTTCTTGTACTGTTGTACGTGACTACGTGCCCGGTGCCCCCATTTATATATAATCATCCTCACTGACTACCTGACTAATCTGATGCTCACTGCTCAGAGGCAGTACAGCCATGAAAAAAACTATCCTAATTTTTAGATTCTTTTATAAAATTGTTAACAACTAAATTCATAGGATATGTATCTGAGTATCTCTCAATCTTCACAAAATAAATAAAATGTTTTATTTTTATTTTAACTCATTTGAATTTTTACTTTTTGGATAAGATAAAACATAACAGTAGATGTAATACTCATCCCTGCCACCTAAGTTAAGACGGCCTGCCATACAAACCAGAACATCGTGTTATGCTTTTTACTTCGTCCTATAAAGTTAATTCGTAGCAAAAATTCACCAACGTCCTCTTTCTACTACTGCTGTTTTACTATTCTTTTGGACAAATGTTAACAATTTTTGTTGAATAAAAGAAGAATATTAGTAACAATATTTATTATAGTTACAAGTTGCAGGTTTGGTACAGACAATCTAACTTATCATTGTCAAATCATATGAGTATTATTTTCTACTTTAATTACACTGTAACTTGGATACCGTGTGGGGGCAAATACAGAAAACAAAACAAACATAAAAGACAATAACTTTTTAGAGTCTTTATGAAAGGAATCAACATAGGAAAATTAGTAATTAAGAGTTGTCTAAGTCCCGTCAACTTGTTGTCGTAGCATTTTAATATTATTAATATACTTGATATTTTGTTTTTTTAATGAATAAAGGAAGCTTTTTATTAAATATACGAAAACCATTCAAAAAGAGTGATGTTGACTTGACGGAAAACCACAGCCACGATTCCAAATGATATGGCAAACCAATCGGTAGATCTATTATATAAAGACTCAGTTGAGTCTCACAAGCTTGACATATAAGCTTATATCCTTAAGTCTCACAAACTTGACATATAAGCTTATATCCTTAAGACACATCATTTACCACATCAGCTCTTTAAAATAATTTAAAAACAAAAAATCCATAGCTGAAATAAATTAAACATTTGTCATTGGTCCAATCAATTAAAGTAAAAACACCTTAAAAACATTATATATTCTTATCATGCACGTTCAACCTTCTAACAATAATTACTTCTACCTTACTTATAATAATAAAATACATTGTATCTTAATTTGAATGAAACTCCAAAAAGAAAAACATTACAATATCCATTGTTGAACAAAAAAATAGAGAAACAGACGAGACTGAACAAAAAAAATGTCTACAAGTTAAAGAAATTTCAAGATATAGCAAAATAAGTTATTCAGTATAAAACGAACACTAAACAAAATACTGATTTTTCATCTATTTTAAATACTTGTCGATTTTTATAGACAATTAGTTTTCACTATTTTCTTAAAATTATGGGTTCTAGCAATTGTTCTATGTTTAGTTTTAAAAAACATTTCAAATCAAAGTTCATTTCTCTGTCTTTATAATTTAAAATAACAACGTCTTACAAATTAAAGTTATATTATTACAAATGTTCAGAAACAAACTAGCATATTTATTTAACAGGATCACAAACTCTCCATGTTACTTGATAGAAATAGATATTCAATGTAGAATTTTAAGAGAAATAATCAGGCAAAGAGTTTTTCTAATGAATTACATTTTGATTCTTAACTTGATGTTTGTAATTTGTCCACAGTTAACTATATACAGGAAATAATAATTCTTTTGAATTTTGGATCTGTGCTAATGATAGGAAATCTGGGTGTATTTTGTAATGAAGATGGTGAATTAAATTAAACTATTGTCAATTGAAAGTAAACCAAAACGCAAAATAGAACACATTGATACATCACGTTCTTTTGATGTCACCAACAAAAAAAAAAAAGACAAATAAGAGTTCCATAATGTAAAGTTATCCAATATTTTAATAGAAAATGTAAAAGAAACAATTCATCCATGTTAAGACTATTTGTATAATTCGGTAAATTTTTATGTAGGATATATGTTCTGATGTTTATAGCCAGACATAAAATACAACAAAGTGGTTGGTAAATAGAACAAAGAAAACCAAGTACCTAATGATTTGAGTGCTGAATCATAAAACTTAACCAATGTCAAACAAAATTAGATTAGTTTGCTTTAGGACAAATGAATTAGTAAAAAGTTTAATATCATAAAAAATATGGTATGTTTTTTAATCTGATTATGTAATTCATGTTCAGGTGATATTGATGTAGGTTAAATAATGACCAAATATCTGAAGAAAATATTTATTTTAACAAAGTTTTCAAATTTGTATATTAGATGATTAATTTTTTAGAAAAAACTAATCAAATCACTAATAATACATACACATAAATATATAGATTTATACAAAAAAACCCGCATATCTATGCAGGTATTCATCTAGTAAAAAAAATAAAAATTATTGAAAGTTCTAAACAGAAAGGTTAATTTAATGAATAACCAAAATCTAATCATTAATAAAGAATATAACCATAAAGATCAAATAATTAAATAAGTAACATTGTGAAGATTTTGAGACGAAAATACTTTTATGGATAAGGAATAAAGTAAATGGTAATTGGAGAGATAATTTTTTCTCAACGTGCTGCACTCGTTATTGTATATAGAATGTACATAGAATGACTATATGTAAATCATATATATATCTGTTTGTGTTTTCTTGATATACATACATGAATTGATCTTTTATTGATAGGGTATAGATTACTATATATGTATAGAACATTTGTACATAGTTTGACTGTATATTATTTCTATACATAGAAAGTCTATTTAACTATATGTCTTACGAAACTTAGTATCGAAATCCAACCCAGAATCGAAATCAAAATCCAAATATAAATCTAAACTTAGAATTCAACAAATTGAAATCCAAACCCAGAATTAAGCTTCAAATCTTGACTACATAACAAAGCATGCAGACATTAAATGAATATATAAAATATTTATTTTCTGAGAACCCATTTTGATTTTTCATTGAAATTTTGTTATGGTGATTGCTCTGAATTGTGGAGTTTCATATACACAAAAAGAGAATGGTAAGCAGACGAGTAAGCAATGTGTTAAAAATAAGTAGAAGAAAAAAATACTAAAGTAAATATTTTATTTTTTGCCAGTGGAAATATTCAAGAGTATTGTTGTATATATTATATATTATATAAAAAATATAGTAATCATCTTTCTTATATAGTTATTTTCTTAATTATAGAATTATTGTTGGTTATACATTATAATTTCTCTACTTGAAAAAAAAATAGAAAATCAACGCAAATTTTTCTACCATTATTAGCTTTTAAAAACTAATATAAAAAAAGGTTTAGACGTGGCTCGTGCTTGATACTGTTCAAGTGCAATTTTTTATAATCGAATTGATAAATCAGGGGATCGGTCTAAACGCTTTAGTACGGTCTAAGAGCATGTCCATCACGGGTTCTTCAAGAGTTCATGGCACAGGTTTTAAGACGAAATCTAATAAAATAATAATAATAAAGGTAGAGGTTCATGGCCCAGGTTCTTCCCGATGAACCTGAAGAGACGATATCATCACACATAGAGCATTCTAATTGGTCTAAAAAATAATTTTCGAATTTAAAAAATAAAAAAAAAACCCAAAAAAAAGTATTATTATATTCGAATGAACTCTTTCATTAAAAGTTCAGTGATAGACATGCTCTAAGTCGGACAAATCACTTTATTGCGTTAAAATGGATTAGGGTTCAATTGATTCATCTTCACGGACCACGACTCTGCCTTACTTTCATACTTTGTCTACATTGTCAGTTGCTCACAGTTAGTTTAACTTTGATCCTTCTTCTCAGTCTCCACCATTTGTTTTATATTTATTTTTTATTTTGGCTATGTGACGCCTATTATTCTTTGTTTTTTTTTTTAAGTATTTATGTTTTATAGTATATTCTAACGAAAAAACTTATAAGCTGAATCAACTTCAAGACTAAAAACATAATGGTTATAGAAAAAGATAACAAAATGCTAGTCTTTAGTCGATATATTTAAAGCTTTATCTAATCTCTTTATGTAATTTACACGTACATGAAGAATACAAATTCCCTTGTTACTTTTTTTTTATTTATCATTCTGTTTATTTTGTTGTAAATAATGGTGCAGAATCACATTTTCAACACGTAAAAATATTACATACCAGTTAAATTTTATATTTTCTTGGCTTTGTTTCTAGTATAGTTAATTCTATTCAAAATTATGTTTGACCTGCCCCATTTTTCTATACGTTTAAGAGTATTAAAAATTAAATAAATAATTTATTAACACCTAGATTTTGATTAATCTATTTTGATGCTAGACATGAACGCTTAGCTACCATCTGATCATTTATAACATTGAAAAGAAATAAACATTGATGATAATTCTTTCACATCTTTCTTTACTCTTAATATATTGTAGGCCTGGAGTAATTTTTTTGTTTTTTTTCCTCAGTTTTCCTCTTAATTACTTATCAGTGAGAGCCACAGTATACCACTCGTATTCGTAATAGTTCATTTTCAATGTTTTTTTTTTGTTGCTAAAATTTAGTATGCTTTTTATTGTGCGAATTTTAGTATAATCATATAGCTTCGTATGTAAAATCTATTTGAATACGACACATCGGATCCGATCGAATCATTTATTGACTAGAAATACATATGGACCTAGCCGATTAAATCATTTATTATTTTGAAATTATTGATTGGATATCTGTTGAAAAAATGTCCCAATTCCAAAATCATGGTAGCATGCAAAATATAAATTGGTGATGACGTGGACACTGACCTCTTTTGTTGTGTAGTTAATTGACAACAGTGACTATCCGGTTATATTTGGCGTCGAAAAGGAAATAACCAACTACCCTCAAACGTTAACCCATTTTTTTGTTTGTTTGCATTTTGCAAGTAATTAAAAAAGTGTCACCCACATATGCATTTTGCCTCTATTTCGGTTCACAAGAAGTGTTGTTTTCAATTTTTTATTTTTGTATTTTGCATATTTTAAACAAAAACCTAATATTAACTTTCTTATTTACTATTTCAATTAGAGATATTTTTTTTATTTAATATATTAAAAACATCTTTCAATTCACTTTTTATTTTTATCGCCTTGAGTACATGACGTATATTTTTGCTTATGTAATAATTTACTTTCAAAGTTTTTGTAATGATTTTAATGAAAATTGGTTAATCAGAAACATATGTTCATAAGAGATATAGTAAATTATTAATAAGAATTATTTTAATGATTTAATAGTAAAAGTGTCATTTATATTGTCAAAAATATGTTTTCCGTTAAAAGTGTCTCCGATAAAAAAAAAAATTAAATCCACCACTATAAGTAGATTGATAAAATTTATAAGGAACTGTCTGATAATATGCAGTCTTCAGTGTACTTGATTAAGTCTCACTTTGCTTCAGTTACATATATACTACTGAAAACTTCACATTATCACACAATAACAACAACAACATCAACAACAACTACAAAATAAACTGGGGATCCGCATGCGTGTCTTTTTTTACAAAATTCGTTTAAAGGATTAAGATTATATATTCATGAAAACTATTAATCACTATTTCAACATACCTCAAAAGGTAATGATCATTGAGTTGTACTTAGACAAATTAACTTAGCCAATAATTTTTTATAGTTTTCAAGTAATGCTTTATCATTTATTGTCTGTAATAGTCTATTCGTTAAGTTGAAAATATGTAGTCGAAACATGTAAGATTCCTTCGATAAGTTTGTGTTCAGCAAACGATCTACTATAATGCTAGTATTTTCCTTGACTTATTTATCAGACAGTTTCACGCTTAACAACTGTAGAGATTACGTAAATTTCATATGGAAATATATATACAAGAACAAATCATGGGAAAATTCTCCTTTGCTATATATGCATACGTACATATGTAAAATCCAGACATAATATGTTACAAAGAAATTCTAATGATTTGATTATCTCCAAAAATGTATAAGAATCGGTTTGGAAATTGGAATATGGAAACCCTAAAAGACGTGTCGAATGAGAGTTGATGATACGTGTAGGACAATATACACGTTTTACAATTATCATTTCACGACCCAGAAATGTTCGCTGGCTACAGTTAGATGTTAGCCTCCCTATTCTTTTTATTTTAATTTATTCCACGATTTTTCAAGTTTTCGTGATCAGTTATAAGTTATAACCTCTATAATTCATAGAGTTAAGCGGGTGTATACCCATGAATGATTCATTAATTGAGGAAATGGAAATCAATAGTTTAAAATAAAGTATATACAATTTCATATAAAAATTGTAGACCAAAATATCTCTATACTTCAGAGAGAAAATTTTTGCAGGCAACATTTATTATATCTCTGACTCCTCAACAACAAATAAAAATATACAACTGATATCTTCTAAGAAAATTCATCGCCGCTTAGCGTTTTAATCTCGTCCGTCCATAAAACAAAATAATATCTGACGATTATCTGTTAACTATTTCGGTTAACATAAAAAAATAACATAGAACATTATCTTCTATATTAATGGAGATAATTCTATTGTCTGCATAACCGGAAGTGTTATCTTCTAAACATAGATAAAACAGGTTTCAATGTCTTTTCCAAAGGGTATTATGGGATATATAGGACACTATTGGATAACATAACTCATGAATCTGTGTATCTATTGGTGTGGATATATTTGTATTCTTGGAAATTAAGTGAAACTTTTATGTTATTCTTATAAGGTAACCTGGATATCGATGCAACTCCTAATGTTAGCTGTCAACGCCATAAACGAATGGGTGAAGGTCCAATATTTGTAGCAAGAACGAAACAGTGTAGTTGCGTTATCTGATTAAGAATGAAAACATGAGGTGTGAAAATGTTTGTTTTGAAGATAACCAAAATTATTGTCTCGACGTTAGCACGTAACTTAAATAACGAGCTAACTACAAATGTTAATTGTGAATCAGACCAACAAATGAGTGATAATTTCAATTAAATTATTTATAAAGTGTATGTAATGAGGTGTGAAAATGTTTTATATTGAAGATAAACTTGAATTGGTTTTCCGATGTTAGCAGATAATTTGGATAACGAGCTAACTGCAAATGTTAACTGTGAACTAAAACAAGAAATGGGTGAGTATCTAAAATTAAATTACAACATTTGTATATAACGTTACTAACTAATTCTGTTAACGAAATGTTGAAGGTAACAATGATTATTTTGTATCCTGATTGTTTTTTTGAGATTTTTAGATGAGAAAGACTAACTCAGATAACGGATAACGGTGAGGTTTTAAGTAACACTAAATCGAATTTTTAATATCGTAATTTAAAAAAAAAAAAAGAAATCTACACTTTTAATATCGCTGTCGGCAAGTCTTACGACATACACAAGTTTTTGTAGGTCCCAATCTTATAGTTATACATGAGTTTAGTGTAGGGGTTTATTAGTATTTTAGTGATGAACAGGGGTGAGTGCACAATGTAAAGTTTGTGTCAGTTAATTTTATAAGTTTTCGTTGGCATTCTGTGCAATTATTGTAATTCATATATATACGAGGACGGCGTGTAATTTTCGTATGTATGTACAATGAATGTATATCAAGTTTGATAACTTTGATTATGCATACGTAAGCAGGCACTCGAGAGGCTTGACATTTTCAAAAGATCAAAATATGTTTTTTTTTAATGACAAAAACCAGTAGACCATCAAATATCAAAATAAGTTTTGTAGAATCATTTTGGTGGATAAAACTTAAAAACCTATTTTTCGTTTCTTTTCTAAATTTGTCTGAAAAAAAACTTGGTCTCTAAAGAGGCTAGAGTCTAGACTAAGTTGTATTTATAGCACTGTGATTATGGGTAATACATTTTTATTTTGAATAATTGCAATAAAGAGTAATAGATATTATCAAAATTAAGAGACACCTTTTAAGTGTAGCTCCCACAGAACTATTCACCACAAAAGACTATATCATCCTTATTTTTCAAAATTTTGCTATAACAGTTATCACGATAATTTTTTAATTATTATCAATGAATATTCTACATAAATTATTGTTAATACATATATTATGTTGATATTATTGTTAATATTTTATATAAATTATGTATTAATATAAACATTATTGTTATATTATTATTAACATGTTATATTTCTCGATTATTAGTGTTAATATTTTATATTTAACAAATATTATTGTTAATCTGTTAATATTTTATTACAAAATTTTGGAATTATCACGTTATAATTATCTGATATATTTGTTACCACTTATAATTATCATATATATTTGTTAACATGTTAATATATTATATGATAACAAAGTTAACACAAATTTATAGCGATAACTTTCATATTTAACACAAAATTTTATATTTATAACGATAACATGTTAATATTTTATTATAAATTTTTGAAATTATCACGTTATAATTATCTGATATATTTGTTACCATTTATAATTATCATATATATTTGTTAACATGTTAATATATTATATGATAACAAAATTAACACAAACTTATAGCGATAACTTTCATATATTTTATGTTAACTAAATAGTTATCCAATAATAAAAAGTATATTCTCTTAGATGAATAGTGTCAGCGATGATAAACAGTATATACAGTAATGTCATTTGCCAAAAAAAAAGAC
This sequence comes from Eutrema salsugineum, assembly GCF_000478725.1. Taxonomy (NCBI): domain Eukaryota; kingdom Viridiplantae; phylum Streptophyta; class Magnoliopsida; order Brassicales; family Brassicaceae; genus Eutrema; species Eutrema salsugineum. Next base: position 1,110,528 of record NW_006256828.1, on the reverse strand, counting down.
CAATGACAATTTGTGTAAATAAGTAAAATTAAAAGGATAGTAATGGATAAAACAAAAAAACTTCTTTATTACTTACCTAATTATTAATTTATGAATGTTATATATTTAATTTTTTGATTAACCATTGATATAGAATAAATTCACTCTTTTATTTTCTTTTCTGATTATGTTATGCTATCATTATAAGAGTTTAAGTTTTAGTACATAATGAATTTAATATATATATATATATGTAAGTTATAACTCTGTATTATAAACCAATTAACTATAAGATTGGGAAGTGGAATGAAGAAGCCGAGAGAAGATTTCCACAGCGGAAACAAACCACTAAACAGACAAAATTGGCATATATATACTTTAAAAGTGAACTCATACTAATTATTTAATTCCTTTTTAAGTACTTATCTACTATTCGGAAGTAGCCTACGTGAATGTCAGTAAAGTAAGCTTCTGTCACGCACGCAAAAAGGCATGTTTGCATGTTATGAAAAAGATATCGTCGGTCGAAGGTACAAGTACAGCAATTAATCATCTAGCTTGTGACGTTCAATTCCTGATATTTGAGAATATTTTCATATAATATAAAGTTTCGTTCGTGTATATAAATTACTTATCTAGACGACAAAAAAAAGAGATCAATTAAAAAATAACAAAAGAAAAAAAAGAGGAACTTCTCTACATATATGTCAATACATTGCACATTTGCAGCCAACACGTACACAATCCAATCTATCAGATTTGTCCTCCCACTATATCAAATTATCAATTGCACTATATTATTTATTAGAAAGTTATATAACAAGAATAACCAGTTAATTTTTATACATATTTTGAAGGTTAGTTTGAATTACAGCTCTTTTCTCTGATTCTAAACAAAATATTTTTATTTTTTTTATAACTCAAGTAATTCGATTGAATTTAGGGAACAAACTTCCCCAACACTGACTATTCCCAGAAGTTCAGAGAGACCATATGAAAGCTCTGGTAATCAATTTGATAAAATGGTGCAAATTCACTTCTATCATTCTATGGAAAATCGATCTCTGGTCTAGACCAAAAACTTTAACAAAACTATAAAAATCTGTAATATATTTAACAAAAAAAATATAAGATATTATGAATCAATATGAACTATTTTGTCTTACTCGATAGTATAGTTATATATAAGATATATGTTTGAACATTATAAATATGAATGGTCGATGTAACAAACAATATGAGACAAGCGAAGGGAAAAATAATTGTAGTTTTTTTTGCTTTAAAAAAAAATACTTGTTGTTAGTACACAACAAGCAAATGAACGAACCAAAATAAAGAAAATCGATTGATGATTTGATGAGTTATAGATATAATTTTTTAAAATTTTACTAATCATTTTGACATTTTCAAATGATCAAAATAAGTTTTTTTAATGACGATTAAAAACCACTAGACCATCAAATATCATCTAATCAAAATAAGTTTTGTAGAATCATTTTGCTGGATAAAACTAAAAAAAAAATTTTTGTTTCTTTTCTAAGTTTGTCCCATTTTTAAAAACTAAAAAAAAAATAAATACGTAAAAATGACATTAAAATCTCATGTTTATTTTTATTTATTTCTATCTTTGTGATTTGTGTACCGTGCGCAACATATTGTTTATGCTCAAACATCTGCGAACCATAAAGTTACTTGAATTAATGCAATGCAAAATATGTTTGTCCTGAAATAAGCACATTTGTTAGACTTGTGTCCACCGAATAAATTACTAAATATCCTAATAAACTGTAGTATTACATGGTTTCATGCATATTGATTTATTCATAACTTCATTGCAATAATAATAATATCCAATATATACATACATATATAATAAATATTTTGAAATATTAAAAACATTTTATAATACTATCTAAATATCTAAACCTAATTAAAACAAATTAAGAAAAAAAAAACAAAAACGCTGCTGCATGCTAGACAACACATTTGGCTTAGAGCATGTAATTGTAGTATATCTCTGTGAAATATATAAAACATATACGTTTAGATATTTTAAATATATACATACATATATAAGAGATAAATAATCGACATTTTTGTTTCCGGATATATTCTAGACTGAAATAATTATAATACTAATTAAAATATCTTAAGATAATAAAAAGAAACAAAAACGCTGCTGGTAGACAACAAACTTGCATGGCTCAAAGCATGTAAGTATAGTATATTAATTTTTTGAAATATATAAATGTATAACTTTTAGATACCTTTAGATATATAAATGTATAACTTTTAGATACCTTTAGATATTTACATACATAGATATTATTATTTTTTAAAAATCAATATTTTTGTATCCGGATATATATTCTAAACTAAAAAAGTAGATATAATACTAAATAAAATATCTAAACCTGTAAACAAAAAAGGCTGCTTCTAGACAACACATTTGGCTTAAACTTTAAAGCATGTAAGTGTAGATTGTGTAGTATATTAAATTTTGTAAAATGTGTCTGACTAAATTGTCACTTTGAATATTCTCCTTCACGATGTAATAACACCTGCATGATTACATGCCGTGTTTGATGATTAAATCCCAACAGATAATCACATAATAATTCAATATTTGTACACTATAATATTAAATTGAAGAAGTCGTACCACGACTACGTACAAACCAGCAGCGAAAGGCGAAATTTTCGACCGCGTAACAGTGCATCATATTTATTCGACCGCGTATATATGTTTCTTGTTGAAGAACATTAAATTTGGAATTGTTCTATGATTTAATTTCCCCAACTATATAGCCCCCACTCCACTTTTAGAATTTATGAATTTTTGTAACTATTAAACGATGTGGAGATGTATATGTTTTCTTTAATATGAAAAGTCACATCTTCTTATCTTCTAAGAGATTGTAAGGGAGGCCACAACCTTGATAAGACAAATGTCACTAAACTATGTGTTGATCATAATAAGTTTGTCGATCTCTGACCAATTTTGACTACTGTCTCAATTGAGTTCAACTTATTTTGGGTCAAAGTGCGTAGTTGTATGGTGTTCCTTCGGCGCTGCTTTTTAAGTGAAAAGAAATACTCTCAATTGAGTTCAACTTTAACTTTTGAGCGGTTTATTACCGAGAAAGTCTCAAATAATACAAATTAATTATTTTTAAAGGATTTATCAGAGAAAAAAAATTAAAGACGCATTTTTTATATTAATTCGGATAAAGTTCCTGATTCTGACGGTATGACAAGCAAATTTTATCAAAAATTCTGGCTTTTTATAAGATATTGTTAAATTGGTTAAAAACTTTTTTAACTCCGGAACTTTTGATTCTAGACTTAACCAGACCAATATCTGTCTAATCCCAAAAAAAAAAAACCTAAAGCAATAGGGGAATTTCGGCCAATCAACCTGTGTAACGTGAGTTACAAGATCTTCTCTAAGCTTTTATGCAAACGACTCAAAAAAACACTGCCAATCATCATTTCGAAAACACAATCGGCCTTCATGGCTAGACGACTTATTACGGATAATATTCTGTTAGCACAAGAAAATTTTCATGCACTCCGAACCAACACAAATTATAGAAAAAAATTTATGGCTATTAAGACCGATATGAGCAAAACATATAAAAGTGTTGAATAGAGTTTCATTGAAGCTCTCATAATCAAATTAGGATATTCATCGAGATGGGTCAGTTTACTGATGTTTTGTATCTCATCAGTTACGTACCAGGTCCTTATTAATGGAAAACCTAAAGAGAACATCAAACCATCGAGGGACTTAAGACAAGAGGATTTTCTTTCCCTTTTCCTCTTTATGCTGTGTACAGAAGGCCTTATTTCGCTCCTCAAGGGAGCAGAGGAAGAGGAGCGCATCTCTGGGTTGAAAATAGCTCAATTAAGACCGATATGAGCAAAACATATGACAGTGTTGAATAGAGTTTCATTGAAGCTCTCATAATCAAATTAGGATATTCATCGAGATAGGTCAGTTTACTGATGTTTTGTATCTCATCAGTTACGTACCAGGTCCTTATTAATGGAAAATCTAAAGATAACATCAAACCATCGAGGGGCTTAAGACAAGGGGATTTTCTTTCCCTTTTCCTCTTTATGCTGTGTACAGAAGGCCTTATTTCGCTCCTCAAGGGAGCAGAGGAAGAGGAGCGCATCTCTGGGTTGAAAATAGCTCAAGCAAGTCCCCCAGTTTTCCACCTTCTCTTTGCGGATGATAGCTTGTTCTTCTGTAGAGCGGATATCCAACAAGGAGCTGAGATCCTCCAAATCATAAACACTTATGGAATGGCGTCGGGACAACAACTGAATCTGGGGAAATCATCCATCATGTTTGGAGATAAAGTGGACTCCGACCTCAAACAAAATATTAAAAATACCATATGTATTACTACAAAAGGCGGTATGGGTATGTACCTGGGCATACCAGAACAAATATGTGGATCAAAGAAGAAGGTCTTCTTTTTTTTTCATGATCGCCTTAGTAATCGTGTTAATCATTGGTCCGCAAAACTTCTTTCTAAGGGTGGATAAGAGATTCAGATTAAATCGGTAGCTCAAGCCATCTCCACTTATGTCATGTCTTGCTTTCTTCTTCCTAAAGGAGTTACAGACAAACTTCGAAGTGCCATTACCAATTTTTGGTGGAGCTCAAAACAGACCAACAGCGGTATCCACTGGATTGCTTGGGACAAGATTTGCACTCCACATGAAATGAAAGGCCTTGGATTCAGAGATCTAAATGATTTTAACCTTGCATTGCTAGCAAAGCAACTGTGGAGACTCATCCAATACCCTTCATCTCTTCTGGCTCGGGTGCTAAGAGGAAGATATTATCGACAATCGGACCGTTAGAGGACCGAAATGTCTACTCACCATCCTATGGATGGAGGAGTATGTTGGCCGCAAAACCGTATCTTAAAATGGGACTAAGGAAGACGATAGGGTCAAGACTAAATACAAGGGTGTGGAGTGAGCCTTGGATTCCCGACGACAATGCCCGTCCATCAAGAGCAACCCCTCAGATCGGACTTCAGGACTCAGGAGTGTTAGTTTATTCCTTTATTCGTCAAGACACGAAGCAATGGGATGAGCCTCTTTTAAGGGAATTTTTTCAACCTGAGGATGTCTCTCTTATCCTTGGGTTGAGACGTAGTAGGAACCGCACCCTTGACGGATTTGCGTGGAACCATACTAAATCAAGAATATACACGGTTAAATCTGGATATGACTTGATTAGAAAATCTAACCTTGAACAAAATTTGGATGTCATGAGAGAACCGAGTATCACAGCTCTTCAAAGCTTCGTTTGGAAAGTACGAACACCTGAAAAAATGAAACATTTTATGTGGCAAGCTTTATCAGGATGTATCGCTACTTGCCAAAATTTTACCTACAGGCATATGGGAACGGACAAGAGTTGCCCTCGCTATGGGAATCATGAAGAATCTATCAACCATCTTCTGTTTATGTCCCCCGACTTTACAAGTCTGGGCGTTATCGGACTTTCTGTCTCTTCCGAGTCTCTTCTCGAGTACTTCTATTTACCAAAATATGAGCTTTCTCTTTTGGAAAACAAAAGAGTTAGGCATGACAGATCCTCAAAAGGATATTTATCCTTGGATCTTGTGGTACATTTGGAAAGCGAAGAATGACAAGATCTTCAACGGGAAAGAAATTTCCCCGGTAGATACTTTGATCCACGCCAAGGTTGAAACAGAAAGTTGGAAGATTGCAAACCAACCGGAAGAAGTAGAGGACGAACCAGATGAGGCGCCGCTCACTACTTTGCTCTTGAGTCCTCTACCCGTTGTCCAGAGGTTACCGCTGTGTCAGGTCGATATGCTTCCTGGATAAGTAACGGCTTGGTAAGTAGGCTCGGGTGGAGTCTGAAGGATGAGAGAGGTGGTGAGATCTTTGGCCTACAGGGCTGCCGTAGAAACCTATCGGTCCTTCATGCAGAATTGGAGAGTCTGTTATGGGCTATGTCTTGTGTGATAGAGAGACAAATCTTATCCGTTCACTTTCAGACCAATTGTTCGGATTTGGTAATCATGTATGAATCTCCATCGGATTGGCCATCTTTCTCATCAGAGCTGGAAGCCCTTCGCATTTTTCGGAAAAGCTTTTTGGATTTCACTCTATCTCATATCCCCAGAAGCTTAAATGTCCGAGCAGATAGTCTTGCAAAAGGAGCTCGAGCAAAAAACAATATTTTTTCTCAAATGAGTCAGTTGAAGATGGTTTTCGGACCAATTCCTTAATGGGCTAAATGTAATATAATAGTTGGGTTATAGAAAAAAAAAACTTTTAATCGGTTATAAATATTATCATAAATTGTTTATAACGTGACTTTGTTTTTTCTCGATAAATATATAGTTTATTTTGCCACAATATTATCTCATATTAACTATTTGATTATTCATATAGAATAGAATTTGGTATAAGAACCTAAATTCCTAACACATATTGATGACATCCATATTATTGTACACTTTCATAAACCAATTATGTTATGAATAATATTGACATCTATATTTTGCTCTCTTAATTTTTTTTTGTTTAAATTTAATGGGTTTTACAGGTTTCACAGATTTTACAGATTTCACTTTATAAACGAATTTTGATGGTTTAATAGTTTGCACTGTACTCTATTATTTCAAAAAAATCTTCAATAATCAGTTTAGAACTTAAAAGACTATGAATAAAGTTTTAAATTTCCTAACTAACAAAAACAGAACTTCGAGATTTACGCGATCAATGCATATCAAACTGTTATATCTACATGCATCAACTTAGCTTGATGACAGTATTGTTGGGGATAAATGGTGTCATTAGTATGTTTCTAAACATTTCCGCTAACTGTTGTTAAAAATAATACTGGCTTATGAGTATTGTATTAATTTTATAAGATATTCAGTGATAGTTAGACTTTTCCAATTTTCACAATTATTAAGGAAGTAGACAAATAAATACTCAAGTCTTTGGTCATAGATTCTCAAAGAAAATAGTAATGTTATATTTTACAGGAACAAAGTCAATTGATATAAAATAGATACAAAACAAAAGTCAATGCAATGGATATTAAAACATTTCTCAAATTAAAATTCTTACTGAAGGTGATATTTGTTAAATAAACCTAGTAGGATGATTTGAAAAAATGAAAGTCAAAATTTATTTTTTATATGGTCTAATTAAGTTCTAAGCACATAGGTTGAATTTTTTTTTTTTAATGTCAACCACGTAGGTTTTGATTAATTTGTATAAGTATTATTAAAGCATTAATATATGGCTGTAATGCACAGTGGGAGAAAAATTAGTAGTATCTATGAATAATTAAGTAAATAACAAATTAACAAGTGGGCTTACCATTAGTGAGTGATATATATAATCATGAATAATTAATCCTGAAAATTTGTATAGTGTGTCATTTGTTTTCATGACCACGTGGTCTTTCCATTACGGTCTAATTATCAGATTCAAATTTTCATTAGTGCCAAATCAAAATTAATTGCAAAAATAACTTGAGCAAATATACTCCAGATACGAATTTCAGTTCAGATTTTTGTTTTGGCCTTTGGTTGGGAAATAATATAAGCTAACATGAAACAAAATCTCTTACGATTTAGTTTGGGTGTATTGGTATATTATGAGTTTGGTTTTAACCAGATATATCATTTTTTGCAGGTTCAGTTTTTATTCAATTCGGTCCAGTTTCATTTTTATTACATTAAAAGATAAGTTTATTTTTGCCAGAACCATGGTATGATTTTCAGTCCATTTAATTCGTTTCTATTAAATATTTATATTCTACTACATTCATTTCACAAAATGACATTTTTAACACAATTTTACGTTAAAAACATACATAAATATATTTAATTTATAACTTAGATTCAAAATTTATTTAGTTTCAAAATTGAGTATGAAAAGTTACAAAGTCTATTCTATCTTCAATCATTTTTATTATTCTTATTGGGTTTTTTTCTCGTTCTTTTTAATGATTGTTATTATTTGTTAAATATCTTGAAATACAGATAACCACAAGAGGTTAGTACTTAGCCTAGAAGTACTTGAAGTGTAGCCTTCAATTAAATTTAACATGGCAACCATTTTAATTAAAAACCTCCCCCTGCCTCCTTTGTCTCTACTTAAGGGCCAAAATTGCCCCTTTACTTGACTTAATTCCAATTAAAAAAAACCTTAATAAAAGGAATTAACGATGGCTAAATTTTGGTCAAAATCTCACACGCTCTTTTTTTTTTTTTGGTTTGCATGCTCTTCGACACGTGCTCTCGTCACTCTCTCTGAAATTAGCTGGCTCCCCAAAAAAAAGGTTCCCTTTAGGAAACTCCCCTCTCCTCCAAATGGTTCTCTCTCCTCCACTGCCTATAAAACCAATTCATCTCTCCCACTTGATTTTCCATCTCAAACAACACAAATCAAACTCGTATCTACAAAAATTCTTCAAATTCCCACTGTCAACAAATACGAATCGGGTTTTGATCTAAAACTAAGTATAATGGATTTCTCCGGCGTGTTTCTCATTCTCTTCACGGTGGCTCTGTTTCTCTGTTTACTCCGGTTTGCCGCCGGATTCCGCCGTAGCTCCTCCTCGAAACTCCCTCTTCCTCCGGGAACAATGGGCTATCCTTACATCGGCGAAACATTCCAGCTTTACTCACAAGACCCAAATGTGTTCTTCGCCTCAAAACAGAGAAGGTCTAATTTTGCAAAAAGATCGAAAATTTGAAGTTTGTTGTCAATAACAGAAAAGTTGACTTTTTTTTTTATAATCTATTTTGGTGAAACAGATACGGATCGGTGTTCAAGACTCATGTATTGGGATGTCCATGTGTGATGATCTCGAGCCCTGAAGCAGCGAAATTCGTATTGGTTACGAAATCTCATTTGTTTAAACCGACTTTTCCGGCGAGTAAAGAGAGGATGCTCGGAAAACAAGCCATCTTCTTTCACCAAGGAGATTACCATTCCAAACTCAGGAAGCTTGTTTTAAGAGCTTTCATGCCTGATTCAATCAGAAACATGGTCCCAAACATTGAATCAATCGCTCAAGAATCACTCAATTCCTGGGATGGAACTCAACTCAACACTTACCAAGAAATGAAAACAGTAAGCTCCCACACCTTTCTCTCTCCTCTAATTTCTTTCTTAAAACAAAAAAAAACAGAGTGTCCCCTGTTTCTCTATCTCGCTCTTCTCTGTTTTGGTCACAACAAGTGTCTTCTTTTTTCTTCTGAGCTTAAAAAAAAACAGAGTATCCTCTGTTTTTTTTTTGACAAGACTGTTTCTGACTCTATTTTTCTTTTTGTATCAACAGTATACTTTCAATGTGGCGTTGATCTCAATACTCGGAAAAGACGAAGTATTCTACCGAGAAGATCTAAAACGATGCTACTACATTCTTGAGAAAGGTTACAATTCGATGCCGATTAATCTCCCGGGAACACTATTCCACAAAGCCATGAAAGCTCGTAAGGAGCTAGCTCAAATCCTCGCTAAAATCTTATCCAAAAGAAGACAGAACTCCGGTTCCTACAAAGATCTCCTCGGATCATTCATGGAAGACAAAGAAGGACTAAGCGACGAGCAAATCGCCGACAACATAATCGGAGTAATCTTCGCGGCAAGAGACACAACGGCGAGTGTGCTGACGTGGATCCTCAAGTACTTAGCGGATAATCCAACTGTTCTAGAAGCTGTCACTGTAAGCACATTTTTTCCCAAAAGGACACTTCAAGATCTCATAAAGGAGTGGCAGTTTCGTAAATTAATGGGGTTTTATTGGGTAAAAAACAGGAAGAGCAAATGGCTATAAGGAAAACGAAAAAAGAAGGAGAAAGTCTAACTTGGGAAGATACAAAGAAGATGACATTAACTTCTAGAGTCGTCCAAGAGACAATGAGAGTTGCTACAATCTTATCTTTCACATTTAGAGAAGCTGTAGAAGATGTTGAATACGAAGGTATGTACAAATTATACGTATTGTATATCATATTCTTAGATCAATATGTTACACAAGAAATATACTAAAGTTTAATTTCTGGTTTCTTTGTTCACAGGATATTTGATACCAAAGGGATGGAAAGTATTGCCACTATTCAGAAATATTCATCACAATGCTGATTTCTTTTCTGATCCCGGAAAATTTGATCCCTCGAGATTCGAAGTTGCGCAGAAACCAAATACGTTCATGCCATTTGGAAGTGGGATCCATTCTTGTCCCGGCAATGAGTTAGCTAAACTGGAAATCTCCATCCTAATCCATCATCTCACCACTAAGTACAGGTTGGTACTTATAAAATCATATTAGTCCTTTTTGAAGTTGAGGTGAAACGGCGTTGGATTGGTATTTTTGGGATCTTTTTTCTGATAAAGGGTAATTCTGTAATTTCAGGTGGTCAATAGTGGGACCTAGCGATGGAATTCAGTATGGGCCGTTCGCTCTTCCACAGAATGGGTTACCTATTGCCTTGCAACGAAAACCAGAGGTTGACGTTTGACACTTACGAGAGTACCCCTTAGCTTTCTAAAATTAGAAAGTTTAAGAAATTCTTTCCATCTTAAAGAGAAAAGTGATTCTCTTTCATTTCTTTGGCGAAGAGACAAAAATATAGAAATGAAACGGAAAATAGAACAAGAAAAAAAAACCCAAATGGGACCCCCCAAGTGTACATAAATTTCTCCTATTTTTTTAGTCTAGGTTTTAGTAACTAAATGTAGAGAATTAAATTTTGCGAGAAAATGGAAAATAGTTTAATGTGTATACGATAGGCGAAGGAAAGACCCCCATTTATTTCATAGCGCCTGGGCAAGATGTAAGCTGGTTCGTCAGTTATAATTGAGAATTTCCCACTCTTTTGTTTCTCGTTTTGGTTTTTGTTATTTCTCTGAAATTGTAAATTCTTTTGTTATCAATGGGTGAATATAATTCATGTAATGCTCGTAGCAAGTTTCCAACAAAATTTCCAGTACTACTACTCAGTATAATTGTTTAACTAATCTTGTTAACTTCTATGATCATACTTTCAACAAAATATTTGTACTAAACTTCTCATGTATACTATTTTTATGTCAAGTAATCACAAATGAAGCTCAAAATATCTCTTATCAAAATTGTTGCATAAACAATACAAATTTGAAATTTCACTTATTCGATTTTTGATGATCAGGAATTCAGGATCTTAGGTAGTTTGATTGATGATCAGGATCTTAGGTAGCTTGATTGATGTTACATGAAGTGGAGTATGTAAACACGTTTTGAGATTTGCAGTATACAAGATAAATCGTGTAAGAATATACTAATATATGGCATCGACGAATAGAATCATGATCAATAGTTTACCATTCACTTGGTTAGTTTTTTTTTTATAATTTTGACCAAAACACTTGTTACTTATGTAACACTTTAACTAATGATAATCTTAAAATTTAGCTGGTCAGAAGAATTCAATACCTTTTCGTGATGAAAAGTAAATACCATATCAAAGACAGTTGGAGACTTGGAGTAAACCAGTTTTTGAAATTATTTAATTAAATAACGTAGGAATTGCTAAAAGCTGATTCCATTCTAATATTTTTACCGACGACTTTGACCAAAAGTCGTGAATAATGTGCTCACTCGGTCAATGTGATTAAATTTAGTTTATACTTTCCTTCGTTTATTAATATAAGGTGATTTCGAATTTTCATTTTATAATACAAAATATTTTGATATTTTAATATTATTAATAGTTTTTGACCCAGTGAATATATAATATTAAATTAAATGCTGTGGATATGCTCGTTAAATTATTAGTAAGAAATTTAATATTTTTTTTGTTTGGGCAAAGGGGGGCCAAATACCTAATTGCTAGTAACTAGTAAATATCATTGTTATATTATTTTTTCAGAATATACAACTGTAAATCTATATTAGCAAAATCACTTGGATGTTTTTCTTGATTATTTGTGAAGAGATGGATCCAAACTTCAATCTTCAATCTTCAATCTTCAAAGATCTTGTAAAATTCTAATCATCGTGGATTGTGCCAAAGGAAAAACAAATATAACATATACAAATGTGAATATATATTAGCAAAATTACTGAATATTTTTCTTGATTATTTGTGAAGAGATGGATCCGAACTCCAATCCTCAAAGATCTTTGTATAACTCCAATCATCATTGGTGCTAACAAAATTAAAACAATAGCTTGTTTTTTTTTTCTTTGGCACAAACTCATTTTAATTCAAAGTCATGTACATTTGTTGCAATTTTAATCAATAAAGAACAGAAATAGATGATAATTAAAAAAAAAACTTTTTTTCCACCAGTATGAGATAATACACAAAAGATAAAATAAATGAAAACTATACTTCATTTGAGAGCAATCCATGCTATCCATCTTGGTAATCCTCTCTTGGTGAGTGAGAAAATCTGAGTGATCTAAGGCTATAATTGATTTGTTAGGTAGGCTTATGGCCGAACCATATGGTACGCATAAGAGATTCGAACTCGTTTGATCATATGTGCATTCTCGTTGTTCTCTTCTTTTTTCTCCTGTACCGTTTTCTAGTTTTTGGTTCTCCTAAACTATGATTGTTCTCCTTGGTTAATTGGACTCTAGGTCATTATTAGCTATTATTCAATGAGGCCTCGTTGGTTAATGTTGCTTTTGAATTGGCTAATTTAATTACTTCTCTCTTTTGTGGGCTTTTTGTTACTTTATCAACAAAACATGAATATTGTACTGAGATTAGTTATGTGTCAAAAATGAAAATGGATTATTAATAGGGTGTCAAAAACAAAAATATTGTAGGTTGGTTCAAAGTTAACCTTAAAAAAATTTAAAATTAATGGGGTGTCAATTGAATTCCCTATGTTCTACAAAGGTCCGCCACTGGTTAACCAAATACTCCTTTTAAACCAGTTCAAATCAATTTTATTAGTGGTTTACAAAAGGCCATTAACGGCTCATTAGGTTTTCAAATTGAATTAGAAAAAGATTTTGTAAATGGAAGTTAAGAAAATGGGCCTCAAAAAGGCCCAAATATTCTCAAAGATGGACCAACGGCACACAGATGTCCCCGCCTTTAAAATCACGACGGAGACGAACCTAAGCCATGACGGTTCAGAGAGAGATTTTTCAAAAATCAATATTGCAACTGGAGAGAAAGAGGAAGAACCCTAATCGATTTACATGCTCTGATTCGTTCTACTTTTTCGTTGTTTCCTTTCCACAAAATAACCTCTAAAATGGCGAGTGAGAGTTCCCAATCTTCCTCGCCATCCCCGTCGCCGTCTCCATCTCAATCTCCGTCATCTTTACCTTCTCCGTCGCTGGGAAACAATGTCGGCGATACGTTTATAGGGAGCTTCATCAGTCTAATTTCTAATTCCGAGATCCGTTACGAAGGCATTCTGTACCATCTCAACGTTCAGGACTCTACGTTAGGTCTGAAGAGCGGTACGGATTCGAAAACCTATTGCGATTTTCGGATTTCTCTATTTTAGTTTTTGTTTTGGTTCTAAAGCGGATTTACATGCTATTGTTTGTGTATTTGTATCGGCGACAGTAAGTATATCTCTCTATCGCTTTGTTTGCGTTTGGAGTTTGAGTTTTCAGTTTTATATGCTGGAATTTTGATTCTGATTCCGTTGATGTGGTGCTTTCTGGATTTGGTCTTAGATTCAAGGAAATGCAAAATCTGAGCATTCATTTATAAGTAGTTTCAATTCAAATATGTGTGGACATTTAGTGGAGAATGTAGAATTTGGTAACTCTGACCAAAATATGGAAACTTCTATGTAACCGAACCATGAGTGGTAAAGTTAGAAAACCGCAAATCAACCTGTGTTGCTATTCAAAATCTGCTGAATGATAATACTCTTGTGCTATTCAAAATCTGCTGAATGATAATACTCTGAATGATAATACTCTTGGTAAAGTTAGAAAACCGCTCAACCTGTGTTGCTATTCAAAATCTGCTGAATGATAATACTCTTGTGTTATCTATTGAATGGTATGGCAGTAAGATCTTGTGGAACGGAGGGGAGGAAGAAAGATGGGCCGCAAATTCCACCATGTGATACAGTTTACGACTACATTCTTTTTCGCGGAAATGACATTAAGGTTCTTGTTAAGACTCTTACCATTTACAGGTTTTATGTTTGATGTACTTCGTAGCTGGACTTATAACTTGGAATCTCTGAAACATGATCATTACAAAAGTTTGAAGATTATTTATAATTATTTAGGACAATAGTCCTCTAGAGCCGAAAAATTTAGTAATATAATCACTGATGATACTGTATTGGCGTTTTCAGGATCTGCAAGTTAACCCTTCTCAAAGTGGACAGGACATCAATCAGGTAAAGACATTCGTGTATAGCGTGGATAATGATAACTGTATGCTCAAACTTTTAGATTGCATGATTTTTCATTGTGTTATTCCCTCTTCCTTGTTTACAGTCCTCTCACTCAAGGCCAGTTATAAGCTCTCCTCTTTCTGGATACGATAGTGGTTACGGTTCGGGTAGAGGAGCACAGTGGCCCCATACACCTGCTTTGACTAGTAAACCGGTTCCTACCACACAGCATTCCTCTGTCCCTTTAAGTTTCCAGCCTCCTTCAGCTAATGCTAGAAGCTTGACGGAATCACCAGCAAGCCTTACTGGTCCAACAAATACTTTTCAGGCAACTCAAAGTAATGCTGGTCCGTCTATGCCCATGCCTTCTTTTGTGCAAGGAAACAAACTACCTTCCAGTGGTATCCCTCTTGGTATGATGCACAAGGCAATTTCATCCCCCTCTACGATGCACAATGATCCACAGATTGTAGATATGTTTTCTTCACCAATCATGGGGTTAGTAGATGATACATCACAGGTTGTTACTCGTACACCCGACGTTGCTTCTAATCCAGCACAATCCTCTAACCCTTCTCCCCTTGGTCAAGCTCAACGCCACGCTCCACCTGGCCTTGCTTCATCACCCTCCAACCTTTCTCCACTCTCTGAAGCACAGCTTTCTGCTCCATATAATCAGAACGGTTACCCCATTGCACCCCAGGCTGGTGGTAAAGTTGTCTACGACTCTCGGTCTAATCATCCTAACCGATCTATACCTTACGAGTTACCGGCTGTGACTTATGGCTCAGCTCCTGTGATTCCTGGTCCGTTTTCGAATTCGCCTCAGTCATTCTTGGGCATGGAGCCGTTACTGCAATCTAGGCAGCAGATGGTCAATAGGGGTCAAGAGATGTTTGGTGCAACTAACCCGGCATCAATGGATGTGCCATCACGAAGTCTTGCTACCACATATCAAGCGCCATTGCTGCCTCTTCCAGTTTCAGCTCATCAGGTCTCTCTTTTTTTCTTTTTAGTCTTATGTTCATGTTTTCTCGTAACTATCACATCTATGCATAATTTCTCATGGTTGTTATGAAATTTCTTCATGATTACATTAGTTATTAGAATCATGTTGGCACTAGCAGTGATCATTTACCCACTTATCAAGCGCCATTGCTGTTTGTATCTTTTTTGCCATCGTTTGTAATTTGGTTCTTCTTTTTCTGGTTCTAAATGTGTTGCAGCCCCCGATCCCTAGTTCTAGCATTGAGTTCACTGAAGAATTTGATTTCGAGGCGATGAATGAAAAGTTCAAGAAGAGTGAACTATGGGGGTTTCTCGGAAAAAACAATCAAGTTAATCACAGGGACGAAACTGCAGTTGCGCCAAGCGAAGAAGAGAAGGCAAAGGTATTCATATCTATCTTTATCAATTCTAATGAAGATCTGATATCTCAAGCCCTTGACGTTATTTTAGTTAACTTGCTCTATATGATATTTCAAGCCGCAGTCTTACATTTATTTGATGATATTTCAAGCCGCAATCTTACATTTATTTGCTTGTTGCAGCCTGCTTATAACAAGGATGACTTTTTCGATACAATCTCGGTCAATTCACTTGACCGTGTGGCTAGAAACGGACAACAACAACAACACGTCCAGTTTCCAGAGCACATGAGACAAGATCCTCAGGTTTGTTTCATTCTTTTTATATTCACCAACAGAAAGTTCTGTTCCTCAAATTACAATAGTGTTTATTTACCTTATTTCAGGTATTTGGTAACCATTTTCAAAGGCCGCTTCAACCACAACCAGGCCAAGGTGCATATCTCGCTGCACAAACCAATTACAGAGGCGGATATAATAATAACAACAACAACAACTACTACGCAAATTCGGGTTATGGTTACTACTCTGGTGGGAGAGGCCGAGGCAGACACTCACATTTCTGATCTGGTGAATTTCTGTCTTCCTAAAATAGAGCTTTTGTTGTTCACTCTCGCACTCGCACTTTCTTTTGCTTACTTCTCTTTTCGAATTCACTTTTTCGAGTAAAAAAACAGTTTTTACGGTAACTATATCTCAATATTGTTAGGCATATCATATTTGCAAGTTCCAAGTTCCTATTTTTTAGTCTGTCTGATGAGCTTAACCCTCAGGAGAGAATGTTGGTTCTCCATGTAGAGAAAAAAACAAAAAGTACTATGAACCTTTTGGTATATGCAAATCATTAAATACATATTTTATATGCTTTGTTATTCAGTACTTAATATATAAATATAAACATAGGCCAAAGTTAGTAACACTTACAAGTTAAGAATTTCTTTCTACATAACATAAAAGCACATTAGACATAAGATATAAATATATATATAAGTAGAAGATTCCTTAAAATCTAAGTATACAACTTTAGACAATTATGTATGTTACTTGCAATACCCATTTTGCCTTTACACCAAGGGAAAGAAAGATACCAAAGACTTTCCCCACCACTTAGGGTTAAGTACCCAATCCTTCGTTTCCATTATCCTCTCTCTCTTTCTCTCAAACCCACCAAAAAGCCAAGAACTTGGTCCCAGCCCGGATGCTGTCTCATCAACCCCTAACCAAAACCCGAGTCCGAGAGCCACCAGCCACGTAAAATAATGCCCAGATTGACCTCTCGTCATGGCACCAGTCCTTTCATCTGGTGTGCAGCCATCATCTGTGCCATCATCTCCATTGTTGTGATATTTGGTGGCATTGTTGTCTTCGTTGGTTACATGGTCATTCACCCGCGAGTTCCCATCATTAGCGTCACCGATGCTCATCTCGACTTCTTAAAGTACGGTTTCCAAGACACTTTCCCCATTTTCTTGATCTTGAATCTTGAATCTTGATCGTTAATAATCGATTTTTATTTTGTTTTGTTCGGTTTTATTGACTCAGATATGATATAGTTGGAGTCATGCAGACGCAGTTAACGATTATAATTCGCTCAGAGAATGATAACGCTAAGGCTCACGCGTTGTTTGATGATACCGTGTTTGCGCTAAGCTATGAAGGTAAAACGATTGCGTATTTAAAACAGGACGAGTTTGAAGTTGATAAAGAGAGATCAATGTACGCTCATTTCCTGGTTCAGTCATCTCCAATACCTTTGAATCCAACGATGATGCAAGCCATTGACTATGCGATAAAACAAGATGTGATTACGTTCGAGCTCAAAGGTGGGTCAAAGACTAGATGGCGAGTCGGACCATTAGGATCGGTCAAGTTTGAGTGTAATCTTAGCTGTGAGCTTAGGTTTAGACCGTCTGATCATAGTTACATCCCATCTCCTTGCACTTCTGCTCATAAGCATTAGGAGCTCTTCGTCTCTCATTTGATTTTTCTTTTAAATTAGTTAGTTTTATTTATATATTTTTGGGGTTGATTTTTATTTTATTTCAAAAGTAATGGTAACAATCAATATAATTGTTCATAATATACTATCAAATGAACCTGAATAACTTTGAATAGATGTCACGAAGGAAGCTGTTAAGAATGAATCCTCAAACTCACTCTCAACAGTAAATCAGCTGAATGGTATTTCTTATTGATAGAATAGAATCGAGAAGACAATGTAATTACAATGAGATATTAGAATTGCCAACAATCAATCTCTCTCGCAATCTCGTGATCGCCTCAAGTCTTTCAACTCACTCAACAACTTCCCACAATGAAGTCTAAAACAAATTCAAATGACAACACATAACAATATAGACGAAGGATCTCTCGTAACAGTAAACCCTTTCTTCGAACGAGAGTCTTTCTTGGGTCAACGTTCCTTCAGTCAACGATCTTCTCATGCCTCTTGTGCTTATAAACCTTCTTTCTTTCTCCTGGATTAAGTATGTTGCAGCTTATCAGAAGCTTATTTTTCATCCTACAACATAAAGTTTACTTTTGCCGAAACCTTTTTCTTTAGGCGTGGAAGGCCTAATCACTTGGTTCACGGCACTTACCTATTAACCATTTTTTTTTTGTAATTGGAAGACTACAGGAAAAAAACAAACTTTTTTGGGGTAAATTTTAACTTCTACCTCTAATTCGGACTATTTATTGTATGTATCTAGTCTTTGGAAAACATCGACTTTTTGGACCTTGAGTGTTGTTCTAAGCCTGGGCATAATCACTATAGTACTACATGTAGAAAATGCTTGGAGGCGTACAAATTAACAAACAATCAAAATAGTTGAGTTAAAAAGATTTTTATTTTTATTTATTGATTGTGGAAGCAACCTGAAACATTTGCTCTAGGCTTTTAATATGCATCTCGCATGATTAACTTAAATCATTAACTTAAATCCTGTAAAATATTATTGTGTCCCCGTTCCATCTACATTCGTAAAAAACAATGTAAAATAGTAGCTCAACAATACAATATTGAGAGTTATTGTGATGATATCAAAAGTTTTTGCCACTTAAATGGATACTAGTTTAATTATCATATATATATATATATATAATTTAACATATGTATGTATGTATATTAAAAATAAATAAATTAACATGAAACAAATTTTTAACAATCAAAAATCTTTTATTTAAACAGATGCTCTTCACGAATGTTTGTCCACATCATTTATAATTAACAAGTTTTTAAACTTTGAAATATACAGTTATTTTAAACTTCGAAATACATATCTTCTTGAAATTCGAAACCCAGCTCTTTTGGATCATGATCTGCTCAAAAGTTGTGCACGAAATGAAAAATTCAATAATTGTTTCATCTTTTACATAATATTTTTGAAATTAAATTTAAAATTTTGTTTTGTTTTGTTTTGTTTCATAAGGTCCACAGACTCGATCTTTGGCGTTTGGAAGATAGCATAAATCTGATTAGTCAACGGATGTACGATTGCGTTCTGGTTCTTCTGAGAACGGATGAATAGTTTTGATTGTACATATTATTCGGAGACTTTGATACAATTTCTTCGACTTTGATATAGTGTCCTATTTTCGTCTTTGATATAGCGATCTCATCTTTTATTTGTTCGGAAAAAATTTAAAAATCTGAGGGCAATATGATTCAATATGATTCAATGTCTTTGTCACATCTGTATCTGTATATCCTTTATCTACTTTCTTTTAATCTGTCTAGCTCAGTAGCGCATAATTATTTTCTTATCCTCCCTCTTATTCTTTGAATTTCTTTTGTTTATATATTTGAGTAAAACAACGTATTATTATTTGACAAAAAAAAAACAACTTATTATTATAAAATAAAAAACTAAAAAGCATGCATTTTAGCAAAATATTCATTTTAATGCTTTTACCAAATAAAAAAAAGCAGGATTGAACACTCCCTATCAGAAACTACTGTTCTCACTGTTAGAGTTAGCTGTTGTTGGAGTTCCAATTGGACAATCACTGTCATCTTCTGCAGATGTTAAAGTGCTCACTTCACTTTGACTACTCTCCCCATTCATCCTCGTCCTCGCCGCCGCGGAAGAACTAACGTTACAAACTTCATCGTCAGGTTCATACACCAAACTGAACCCACACTTAACCACTTCACATTGTGCAATCTCTTCACCAGTCTCATCTGTCACTTGGAATCTTAGGATAGCTTTGGTAGGAACACATCCTTTCTTGAACTCTTCTTCCTGTCGTCTCTTGATGTTTAACCAACTTATGTAGCCGATAAAGACATGATCTGACTCGATCGTACGTGGCTCATTCCCTGTTTCAAACCAACCTTCAACAGGAACACTAAACCGGCTACATGGTGCATCTAAATTTTCAAACTCACAGGTGCATTTAGCCAGGAGACGGTTGTTTTGATCTCTGTAGTCACGAAACGAGACAGTGGCACATAGAGCTATTCCAAGAAACTTATTGTTGCACCAATGTGGAGGTAGCTTTGGTTCTAACACTGAACCATAAGCTTGGTGACTGAACCATGGAGGTACTTCGTATCCAGGATAGCAAGTCCCAATTAAAGCTCGAGAGACAAAATTCTGCGAAGGACAAAAAAAAATATCAGAAAACTAAAAGATTTTAGCAGATAATGGTGGAGTTGAGGCTTGAGATGAAAAAGAAAAGACTACCCCACTGTGGTGATCATCTGAGATCAATTGGCATTTTCTACGAACGTGGGATGCAATTTCATTCTTTGCGGCCTCACTGAGTTTACAACAGTTAGTGAAGATGAACATAGTGTGAATCTCTTCTGTTGGCATAATTAAAGCTAGAGGACTCGCGACTGTTTGCAGGGAGATACAACCATGTGCATCTAAGCATTGGAGATTCGGTGGAAGTGTCGAAAGAGATCTGAGTTTCTTGCAGTGCTTCAAGTCCAGCCATTTGAGATGATACAGTTGACTGATGTCAGATCCTAAGCTGCTGATCACATCATTTCTGCTTAAAGATAGACGGCGCAGAAAGGATAGGTTGTTAATACCGCGTAGTATATTTGGAACCTCTTCGACTGAAGTTTCATCAAGTAGCAAACCCGGAATTTTTCCATGTTATCTTCGACATTTGGAAACTCTTGAGATTGGAACAGCGCGAGAGATTAAGTTCCTGAAGCGATTTTAGATTTCCAATACACTCTGGAAGACTCCCCAGCATCCTGCACTGTTTCAGGTTCAATAAGATAAGTCTCTGAAGCTTCACAATGTCTGAAGGGAGATCCTTTATTGCAGTTCCATCTAAGTACAGATATTCAAGATTTTCTGAAATTAGCTGAAATTCATGAAGCTCCGAACAGCCACTGAGTATAAGAGTTTTCAATGAACTCAGATTCATCTTCGGTAGATGGCAGAGACTTGTGCATCCTCTTAGGTTCAAGAAAACAAGACTTTCCATTGTCTTCATCTCTTCAGATAAACATTTTAGACTTGTGCAACCTTCAAGATTCAATCTTAAGAGATTTGGGGCCTTTGAAAACCCTGACAACGTCTGCAACATTCTCGAGTTGCTAAGATCGACCCACTTCAGTTTTGGTGTATCCTATTAAAACCACAAACCAGTCAGTAATCTACTCAACCATAACAACAAAGAAACCAGACATATCAATACTAACCTTGGAAAGTTTCCAGACTTTTTTAATATTGCTGTAAGGCAGCCTGAGATCAACAAGATCCTTCGGGTTGAAGTCTGATGGAAGTTCCTCCAATGGGAATTTAAGCCAGTCGAGGTATCGGACCTCTTCCAGTGGTAACGAAAGTCCATCAGGGAAGTTTAACTTGCAGTCGCCTTCACATTCCCGAGGACAAGTGGAATTGTAGAATTTAAGGTACCAGAGATTGCGCATTTTGGTAAAGGCCGAACTGTCTAAAGGCATGTCCGTTACTTCAGACGTGTCTAGAGAAATGCCTCTCACAGTTTCAGTTTCCTGAAAATAAAAAAGTTAGAAGAAAAAAAAAGCATATACTCACTTATCACACTGATACCATAAGAAAGTTGGAAGCTTTAACAGATTGATTAGCCTCACCATTTTTTCCTGCAGCGCAGCCACAATGTCGTTACTTTTCCACAGCCTACATTTCTCTTGATCTTTTTGTTTTTTGGTAAAACATTTCTCTTGATTTGTTTCACAGGATGATAATGAACAAAGCTCCAAGGCAAATGTATGTAGTATATCATGCATCTCTACGCGCCCGCCAGAGAAACTAATTAAAAATTTGTAGGCAAGAGCCGTTATCTCACTGGCAGCTTCGGAGGACTCATGATCCCCAGAATCCAGTAAGCTTCTAGTATAATACTCATCCTCTGATCTGAAGAAACACGCTATGTCAAGGAACGCATCTTTCTCCTGTTTACTAAGTCCATCATAACTTATCTTCAATAGATCTTGAATTCTCTTGTTGGGACATTTTGCCATTGTACCAAGCCGCGCTTTCCAGAAAGCCACACCTTTTCCAAGAAGTTCCTTACCCAATAACCTGAGAGCTAATGGGTTGCCTCTAGCGTAATCCACAAACTCTCTAGACAAATCTCTCATCTCGAGATCGCAGATGCTAGCTTTAAAGGCATAAAAGCTGAAGTACATCAACCCATCATCAGGGTTTAATCTTGGAACCACGTAAGGATTTGGATCAAACTCAGTGATGAATGCCCTGTCACGGGTGGTAATAACAATCCTGCTCCCTTCCTTGATCCAGTTTCGGTTCCCAAGAAGAATTTCTATATGTTTTGCGCTACTCACATCGTCAAGAACAACAAAGATTTTATTAGAGCGCAGTGTACTCTCTAGGTAATCAACATATGCAGTCTCACCAGCTATGTAGCCCTCAAGTAAATTGAAATCTTCAAGGAAACTCTCCCTCAAACGAACACGACCAAGCTTTAATAACTTCTCACGGATATTCAGAAAATTCACGCAACGATAGAACTTGGGTTTGTACCTCTTGAACAGCTCCGTTGCGAGAGTGGTTTTTCCAATACCAGGCATCCCAACGATTCCGACGATTCGAGTTTCGTCGCCGCGATCGAAACCGAACTTTTCCACGACTTGCTTAATCCGGTGCTCGATTCCAAAGGGCGTAGCCATTTCAGGCTCTTCTCCTTCCAAACATGGAATGGTGCTGAGCGTTTTCATGACCTCGTCGACGATTTTCTTGACGAAATTGGCCTCGTCACTGCCATATAACAAGAGAGATATCAACTCAAGTGAGAGTACGGTACTGAATCGAATTCGAACAAATGATTCAGTCACCAGGTGGTCTCATCGGATTATGGTTCAAAGGAGAATCCTCTGAGATTAGGGTCGTGTGGAGAAGTGGCAGCGATAACATTTCAGATTAAACAAATTGATCAAACCAGAAAAAAGCAAACCGAAAATGAAGTCATATTTCTATAGGCCGGTCAGCTATATATATATATATATATATATATATATATATATATATCTCCAACCATCCAAAACCAATTACTAAATCCAATCAATCTACGACAAAAAAAAAAAAAATCCAATCAATCTAATATCCAACCTAAACAATTATATCAAACATATTTCCAGCTACTCCAACCATACTTGATATTAATTTATTTATAAATTAATATTTTTTAATTAAATTCTATTTTTTAAAAAGTTTTCTCTTTAATAATATTATATTTAAAAATTTAAATGAATTTGCTTGTAAATTTACATGGGCAAACTTAAATTTCTGACAATTAATCTAAGCAATTGCAATCGCCAAAAAACTACATATTGTATATTAGATTATCCATATAAGAATATATATATATATGCAGTAGTACGAAATTAATAAAAAGTTATAGCTACCATCTTTAATATTAATGATAAAATTGAATACAATACTACAAAACATTTAAAAATATTTACACAAATGATCATATCTAATTTTTTTTTTACAAATTCATGAGATAAGAAAAATAATATTAGAAGTTATTGATATAAATAAAAAATAAGTTTCAATAAAACTTAATTTTGAGTAAAAACAAATGACACATTAATTATATTTTAGTATAGGAAAAATTTCATATAAAATTCTCGACTAAATTATAATGAACTCTTTAAATCCTCAATTTTTTGGTTGTCCAGAAAAAAATCTGAAGTATTTTTGTCTACTTCAAATTTTCAAATATAATCTGTATATTTATTTTACACCGTATACGAAACGACAGTAAATGAAAATAGAACGGTGTTCGAATCCCATCAACAAACTAACTATAATAACTCCTAATGGTTAAGCAATGGTTAAACTATCCCAACATGTATCCTAAACCCGATATATCTATTCTCGAGCAACCTAAAACCCGATCTAAACCATGACAGAAGCACAATCCTTAAATTGAGTAGAAACCCTAAAACTCTCAATTCCCAGATGAACTCTAAGTCGAGTTGATGAGATTGAATTGAAAGAAAATCAAGAAAGATTAGGTATATGTCAACCCTAAATCGAGTCCTTATTTCAATTTTGTGTGTGTGTGTTGAATATTGCTAACGTTGATGAATGTGTGTGTGTTTGTGCAGTAACAGAGATGACAATCTGAAGCTCTACATTCACTATAGAGGTTCAATGTCGAAGGAAGGAAAAAAGTTATGTTATAAAGGAGGATAGATGGATCTTGATATACCCCGACTTACTCACATTTTCAATTTTCGAAGATTTTAGTAGAAATCGTGAAGTTGTGAATGATATGGTGAAATTGTGGTATAGACTACCTAGTGATGATATGTCAATAGTTAGATCTATATATGAGGATAACGATCGTGAGCTTATGAAGATGGTGTTAGAAGCAAATGAATGTAGAGAGGTTCACATCTACATTGAACATTATGAGATTCCACCATCCGTTGGTGTTGAGGCTGAGGTTGTTAACTGATGTTGTTCGTACTGATGGCACTGAAAACGGTAGTGATGGGGAGGATGGAGAGGAAGAGGACGATGGTGAGAATGGTGATGATGAAAGTAATAGTGATGACGAGGATATAGAGTAAAAGAGTGACAAGAGTGATGTTGAAAACAGTACGGAAGAAAATGAGGAAGAAGAGAGACATGAAGAAGGTGGTTTAGGAGAAACTAGAGAAGAAGAGAGTGGACTGCAATCTGAGGATGAGAATCAGATATTAGGTGAAGGAGCTGTTGACCCACGGTTTGACAATCTGTTTGCATCACTCAAACAAGAGCCTCCTCTTGTATTTCGTGGTGAGACTACTCAGACTATAGCAGATGACGAAGCTGTTGATAGTGACATTGAAGGGAAGAGACAAAGGAAAGATAGTGAATACCCAGATTCTCTGGCAGACACTGATGAAAAATGGGCTAATTGGAAGAACACAAACGATTGTGGAAAGAGGTTCAAAGGGAAGAGTAAGGCTGATTATGATCAGCCTCCATACTTATGGTTGATGCAAACCTTTAACAATGGGGATGAATTCAAGGATCAACTATTGAGGTATGTTTTGAAAACTCAATACGATGTGAAATTGTGTAAGTGAAACTGTCAAAGGTATGCAGCCATATGCACACACGAGAAATGGAGTAGCTATTAAATTTAGGGTTTACACATTTGGAGATTTATAAAACAAATCTCATTTTAACCATGGTTAGATAGATAACAGACAATCAGAGTAAGTAAACATCATCGTAAGTGTCATTAACCTCTGTTATCGAGACATTTTAAAATGATCACACCGATAACATTTGAAGATTTAAAGTGGGCAGAAAATATATTTCAGGTTTTTTTTGGGCAGTAAAAAGTTAAAAAATTAAAAAGCTCATCATTGAAATTTAGTTGATGATTTTATATGGAATTTTTATTTTAGTATATTACCTTATTTATCTATACATAAATCTATATACTTATTTGTGTAGTGATTTGCTTACGTGTCGCGCTCACAACGAGTTTCACCGCTGTTCGCTTACGTGTCAGCTCCAGAATGAGTTTTGGCTGCAAAAAAACCGTTTAGCTTTATTTTCCAATTACATGTCATTTTTTTATTGGTTCTTATCTGATGACGTGTAAAAAAAACTTAAAACAAATCGGTCTAAATTATTATAGTTTATTGGTTAATTTTGCTGTTAAATTAAACCGTTTTAAAATTTATATTAAACCGAAATTTAGAAACAAATAGACAAAAATGTTTTTTAAAAAAAAAAATACAAAAACTAGAAATTTTACCATTTCTTATGTTTCCAAAAATTTATGTTAGAATATCGTTAATTATTATAGTGTTTACGATTTCTTATATTTATATGGTTTTCGATTTCTATAATCTTATAAAACCAAAATTTAGTAAAAATCTAGGAAACAATTGAAAAAAAACAATAAATGAAATCTATATGTCTAATGAAATGTCGTTAATTATGATATCTAGAATAGAATTTTCGATTTCTTACTACATACTTCAGAAAGATTTTTGAACCCTTTTGTTAAAATCAAAAGCTTATTTTTAAATTTTGGATTCGTCTAACTTAGAATAGAGATAAATTTTTTTTTGAATATTCTTAAAATCATTTATTTATAAAATTATGTTTGGTTAACATATATAGAAATTAACTAGTTTATATAAATATTAAATTATTTTGTTGTTAGGACTATATTTATATAAGAGTTTCAAAAAAATTATTATTTTATCGAATTTAATGGATTTTTACATTGCTTCGACTCAAGACTAGAAAAAATTATTATTATATAATAATTATCAATTTTATCTAATATTAATTTATAAAAGTTTTCGTTAAAATCTGGTGTTATTTTGTACTCAATTTTTCATTGTGTTTAACTATTTCACAAGTTTTTGATTTCATATTAGATTTTAACAAAATGTCTTTTAGTTATCGAATATGAGAACAAACATCGTTATTTTGATCAGATTTCGAAAATAATTGTTAAAACCTACACGGTTTACAATGAACCCAATCTACAACCCAATCTACAAAATAGTTATAAGATTTCACAATCCAAATCAATTAAGAT
The DNA here is from genome assembly GCF_000478725.1 of Eutrema salsugineum. Lineage (NCBI taxonomy): Eukaryota > Viridiplantae > Streptophyta > Magnoliopsida > Brassicales > Brassicaceae > Eutrema > Eutrema salsugineum. Next base: position 1,083,758 of record NW_006256828.1, on the reverse strand, counting down.
ACATAAACCAACTTTTTAGGGAATCCCAGATCAAAACCCAGACTAAATTTTCTCAAAAAAAAAAAAAAAAACCCAGACTAATTCCCTGAACTCTGAAGCCAGACTATAAAAAATTCCAGATTAAAACCCAGACTAAAAAATCGAATTTTCCTGCCAATGAAGTCGTATACCGATGACAAAAATGATTGAAATCGGGCATAAGTACACATTGATATAAACATAAACCAAGCATACCCCAAAAAAAAAGCATACCAAAAAAAAAAAAAACATAAACCAAATATTCCCCTATCTATCTTCACTACCACATTAAAAAGTTCACATTGGTAACCATAAATTGCTAGAGGCACTCTTTGACCAAGTCAGGATTTACACATTCACCTATAAATTATAGCCCTGAACATAACAATTTCCTTAAAAAAATATAATGCGAAGGGTGCCAAAGTAATACCTTTTTTCGTTCAAAGTCAAGCCCATCTTTGACTTAATACATGTCAATGCCACCTTCCACTTCTTCTTCATAATGTGCTCATCATCATGCACATTGTGATGACTCTCACATGCTTCATCAAGGAGCTTTTCTAACTCATCTGGCTCAACCTTATAGAATATGGGAATCGCCACAATTTTGTTTTCATCGACACGTTCTTTGATCGCCACCAGCTCGTTCAAACACCATTTTGATTCCATGTACCTTCTCGAAAACACGACTAATGCGATATTTGATTCTTCGATCCTACGGAAAAGAGCCGTTAGATCTTCTCCCCTCATCTCTTTTTTGTCTGTGAACACATTGATCCCTGCATTTTCCAATGCCTTCTCCAGATAACTGATGAGGCCGTGGCGAACATCTCCCCGGAAATTAAGAAACACTTGATTGCTCGGAAGCAGTGGTTCTTGGACGGCCATTTTAAGATTTTTGGTTGGATATAGTTTGGAGACAAGGAGACAGTATATGTGTAAGAAAATGAAGTTTCATAGTTTCTCGTTAAGTATTATGGGACAACATTGACAGGTCAACAACATGCTAAGTTCATTCCACGATCTAATTCTTGATATATTCTTAAGACAACACTTGTTGTCATTTACTTTGGCCTTACAAGGATTTATTTATTTTATATTTCAACAAGCCCGTGCCAAATGGGAATGTTTCTTTTTTTTTTAAGCTCATTATTGTATTCACTTTTGGTTTTGTTTAGTCGCATTGGACGCACATGTATAATGGACAAGACCGTCGTGCAACGAACTAAAGTTCCTTGCAAGGTATTGGTGGGTATGGTCTATGAAGGACCACAGTCTTATCAAGTCTAACCCTAATCTCTTGTGCAGGTTAATCTATATGCTCAAGGAATTTAGATTTTTTTTTTGTGGTTTTCAAGTTCATTTCATAACAGCTTGAAGAAACAGAGAACAAGCCTTCCTTTTCTCTTTCTTGTGCTCTGAGAGAGAGAGAGAGAGAGAGAGAGAGAGAGAGAGAGAGAGAGAGAGAGAGAGAGAGAGAGAGAGAGAGAGAGAGAGAGAGAGAGAGAGAGGGAGAGAGAGAGAGAGAGAGAGAGAGAGTTATAACCTCATCATCACCATATACAGTCGTCAGAAATGTTTTATAGATTGATTATTAAAGATTGCTGTTTCGTAGTTAGTACGTGATCTTATGTTACAGCTTAATAACTTTGATTGCGATATACTTTCGAGTGTAGTCAAATGAAATAATGAATAGTTTATATTAATTTTAATAGGCTTTTAAGAAGGGAAAAATGTTAATTCATTGAACACTACAAGAAAACAGCCTTAAACAGCCTTCGACGGCCATATTTGTCGAATATCCGTGAGAAAAGATGCTTTCCGATGGATATTACGTGTTGGATTAATCCGTCAGTATGATGGATTTCCGACGACCTCTACTCCAACGACTTTTTGCCAGAAATTCGATGGAAAAACGGTCATCGGAAAGTGTTCGAAAATTCTGATAGAAAACCGAAGACATTATTTTTGATGACTTTACGATGGATTAATTTTTTGACGAAAAACTGACGAATTGATTTTCGACGACTTTCCGACAGATATCATTTTTGACAGAAAACCAACGTTTTTTTTTTTATAAACATTTCTGACGACTTTCCAACAAATATTATATATTAAATAAAAGAAATTTAATTTAATAAATAGATAAATTTAATTAATTTTATAATTTAAATTTAAATTCCAAAATAAAAAACATAATTTTCAAAACATAAATTATCTAAAAAAATAGTCTTAAACTAAAAAAAACAAAACTATTTAAATAAATCCAGAAAATGCAACTCCATAATTTGTTTCATCTTAGCTACCTCATCTCAAATCGCGGTGTGAGCGGTCGCCAACTCCTCATACCGCTGCTCCATTGCCTCAATCTTCTCATCAGGTACTTTGACGTCCTGAGTTAACCATTCGATGTCCGTTTCGTACTTCGGAGGCGGGTATTGATAACCGGAACTAGAATACTTCATGCTCGGAAGTCCCGCTAACCCAACGATACGTTCCTTGTTCGTGTTTGCTGCAAAAAAACGATCTGGTTGATCTCTTCCCGGCTTAGCTCATTCAAGGACGTAGATCCATCAAGAGAGAGAATAAATATGTTAGCCAAAATCAAGAAAAAAAAAGAAGAAAGAATTGAGCATATCATCATTCTCATGCCAAAAACAGTATACATTCGTTAGCTTATCTTGTTTCCTGAATTTTGCAAAAGGTTTTGTAGAAAGAGTTTTATTAAAATGAAAATATCATCTACTAAGTTCAAAAATATAAGATTTTTTTTTTTACAATAACATTATCAATCAGATAGTGACTTATTGAGTTTTGTTTTTCAACCAGTTTCATGTGAAAAGGCTCAATTCCTAATGTGTCTGCAAGTGATGACAATGAGATCTAAGAATGTCATTACATCCCATACTATTAAATATTAATCAACATAGCATCAAACTGCTACTCTATACACTCATAATCTATTGTAGATACTGAATTGCATTAGTCAAAAACTTTTGTTTTGGTGATCTCTTATTTACTCTTCTTTTGATGAGCAAGATCTGTAAAAATATTTCTCTCCATTAGACAAATCTTCTCAGTATGATAATCGATTATGGAAAATATTTTTTCTTTTGTTTCAAAACAAAAATCATGACATTAGTAAGATCGACTACACATTGGTTAACTCTTGTTAATTATAACTTTAATCACCATCGTTACAAACACAATACATGGTCAAATTAGAGAGGGTTCCAATTAGAGATCATGGTAACTCTCACTAAAACTAAAAACCCTACGTTCTTCCTCAGTGAAAATAAATAAATCTTTGAAACGTTGAAATGCAGAATTATTATCTGTGATGTGTTAAACATCGATTGGCAATGGAAGATAGCTTATCTGAATTTTCACCGTTTCTACTGTTATAACAGCATTTATGATTTAATTGTAGTTAGGAAAATTACTCTCGGTTGTACGACCATAATTAAACAGCTAAACAAAATTCGGCTTTGAAGGTAGGAAGGAGTCATTGACGAAGCAATAGTTGTTGCATCAGATTGCTGCTTTAAAATCATCTCCACTTAATAAAGGAATCGTTCGACCAAAAATAGATTCCTCTAAACATAATGTTTTCCAATCAATAATTCCGATGCCCCTGTGGAAAAAAAACCAATAATGCAATTTAGTTTATAACTCATCGTACAATGCAATTTGGTATTTTTCTAAGTCCAGTCCACCAATCTTATTCAATTTCTTTTTGTCTGAATCTTAACGATAACAAGATGGAGTCTTAATGGATCGTGGCAACAAAACCACTTTTGTCACTAATAATACTCTTGCGCATATTTAAGTCGCCTTTTTGTTTTGTTATTTTCTATCTACCGCTTGATAATTCTTGCGCATATTTAAGTCGCCGGTTCAATATACATTTTAAGTCTTTCTTTTTTTGGGTCAAATTAATAACTATAATTCAAAAGGCATTGGGGCACGGAAAGAATTAGCCAACGGTTAACTCTTATTTATTCATTGTTTACCGATACACAACCTTCGTACGTACCCCAGAAAACGTCTTTATATTGTTCTTTTTTCCCTATGGGTTGGTGGAAACGTGGAACGTCAATTCGTATATTCTCTTTGATCTTTATTAGGAGAAAATCCACACTAAGCGTTAAAGTTTATTATATTTTGTATTGCAAATAATATGTTTTTATACTTTACTTTAATTATCAACTAGTGTGGATTTGAACGTTTTTCTACAATTCAAATGTAAGTGGGTACAATGTTAATTTTATTGGGCTGAATATTAGTTTATTAATAGTTTATAGAGTGTGTTCAGATTAGCTCATATTTGCAGTAATATATTTTACGTAATTACAATTATATATATGTAATGAAGAAAGTGTAGATGAATAATATATTTAATTCGGAGTATAGACCTTAATTTTTTTGTTTTTAAGCTATTTTCCAGAATATGTATATTGAACATAAATATTTTATCGAATATAGATGAAGATGTAAATGTATTTTTTTGAAAATTTATGATAAATGAATTAAATGTTAGTTAATATATTTTAATTAGAAATTTTTTTTGGGGAATATGAAACACATAGATAAAACATGAGTAGTCACTCTCTACTCATTCTATAAATAAACAACAGAAGAGAAGTTTCATCAAGTAACCAAACAAAAATTTCTTCACTCAAGTACAATCCATACTACAACTATTTCTTCTGATGTGATCCTCTCATAGATATACAAAAAATATGTTTTCCTACGTAATAATTTGTTTGTGCATCTATAAAAAATAACATCAGGAGAAGTAGTTTATTTCATTGTACCGCCACAGTTTTATTTTAATTATGTTACTTGTCAATGCTCACTTTTGATATGAAGTACACAGTTAGTACTTTCTATCAAATTCAGGAGAGAGTATTGACTGTGTACTTAATTTATAATGTTTTCCCTAATTTATTGCTAATTTAGATTTATTATTATTCTTTGAAATTTTTTGAAAGTACTTTAATTCTGTAAAATAATAGTTATGTATAATATTGAGAACCAACATTGTGTAACAAATACAAATTTTTTTAAGTGGGAGTCCACATGTTAATCTATAATGTTTTTTCTAATTTACCGCAAAGGTAGGTTTATTATTTCTCCATTTGCATTTTTTTGAAAGGACTTGTTCGGAATGATCTATATTATGTATGTCAGTTGTATTTGAAAATTTAAAAATTTGAATTATTCTCTGAGTGATTTTGAGAATTTGTGAGATATTTTTTCCTTTGAAATATTACTTTACAATTAATCTGCATCAACAATACTTCAAACTTATGATCATAACGGTTTACTCACTATTCAAAGATGATATAAATTATTAGTTACACTATATTTTATCAAGCTTCAACTTGTTGACTCTCGTATTAATTATGTAATATGTAACTGCTGCAAATGTAGTATTTGTGATTTAGAAAATGATTTAACTTAGTATTTCATAAATTCAACATTTAATGTACTGTAAAAAAAGGAAGAAGAATAAAATCTAAAAAAGGAGTAACTTATTAAAATAAAGATTTGTCATGCAGTTATCAATACAAAATTAAGCTTGACATTTAAATGTAATAAATCGGATATAAGTCCCTTGCATAGCAAGCTTCTTTGAAAGTGTCGTATATAACACCATTAAATGTTCAGATATCTTCATAACTGCAAGGATCTATAATGATATTCAACAAAAAACCCAAATAAAATACCTCCCCATCAAAAATCGAATATTGTTGAAGAATAGTTGGATTCACTGAACCCTTTAACCGAGGCTTCCATTCATGCAATGTGCCATTCCAGAAAAATTGATGAGATAGTTCAGTATAGAGTAGGAATCTGGCCGTTGCGTATACCTTGTTACACTCCATCCAAGCAATAAATTTTGTATTTTTTATAAGTTTGTCGACCTTGTTTTGCTTTGTAGAATTTGTTCTTGGTAGATGAAATCGAATAATCTCTGAAAACAGTGATGGGAAAACGACCTATTTCACCCTGAAAACTATTACATAGTAATCAATCACCCCAGAGTTTGAACCTCGTCGCATATCACCCCACAACATAGTTTGTAAACTTATTTCCCCCTATTTTTCTATTTCACGACGTTTTTAACCAAAACCGTTGAATTCAATGGTTTATGATGTAAACCCGATAGAATACCAGGTTTGCTCGATTCCAAGATGATTTTAAAACCCGACCAAGCTGTGACCCGATCCAGTTTATATCTGATTCGAAATCATAAAAAAACCCGACCACGTGAAGCAGCTTCGTCGTCCTCGTCAAAATCGACATTAACAACTTTGATTCAGGTAGATAAAACAGTAAAAGGAACATACCTCAGACTATCAGGTGAAGCAGCTTCGTCGTCCTCGTCGAAATCGCAGGTAGATTTGAAGCAGCTTCGTCGTCCTCGTCGAAATCGCAGGTGAAACTTCGTCGACGCAGAAAGAAGCTTCTTCGTCGTCCAGAAATGAAGCTTCTTCGTCGTCGCAGAGCACTGAATTTTCGTCGAAGCAGCTCTCCCTCACTAAACCCCGATTTCCAACTCTCTCAAATTCGATTTAGGGTTCATCTTGAGAAATTGGGGATTTTAACTCGGGTCAAATCGATTTTGAAGTGGAACCGGGTCAAATTTTGGGTTAAGTTTCAAATCAGGTCAACTTTTGGTTTAAGATTTTTAATCGGGTCAAATCACAGATTATTGGCTGCAATCGGGTCATAATTTGGTTTTAAGGTTTAGTTAGGTGGTTAACCTTTTTTTGGTCAACAATAAACCAACACAAAACTCGGTCTGGAGGGATTTTAGATTTGAAACTTGATAAAGTGGTTAAAAACGTCGTAAAATAGAAAAATAGGGGGAAATAAGTTTACAAACTATATAGTGGGGTGATATGCGACGAGGTTCAAACTCTGGGGTGATTGGTTACTATGTAATAGTTCTCAGGGTGACATAGGTCGTTTTCCCCAACAGGGGAGCGATAAAGGACTTGGTAAAACTTGCGAGAGGAAACAAATATTGTACTATAATAAGATATTATTTGTAATTCTGTTTTAATCAACAACTAGATTTTATCCCGTGCATTCGCACGCGAATTTTGTTTTAATCAAATTTTGTAATATAATTTATATTTTTTATAGATATAATTTTTTAATAAGTGATATAATTTTTTTTGTATATAGATATATATATTTTTATTTTTTTTTCATTATAATTATGACCATGATCATAAAAACATAATTTTAACCCGATTATTTTATTAATAAAAAACTGACTGTTATTATAAAACCATATTTCTAACTCGTTCATTTTATTAATCTGAAAAAACTATGGTTATAAAATCATAATTCTAACATATCTGTTCATAATACTATATAATATAAATATTTATTAATTTTGAAATACTTTTCTCTTAATATCTTGCATGTTTTGATAACTTAACCCGCATAAGACCATAATTATAAAAAAATTTTTTAACTTGTTCCATCAAATTATTATATAATATTAATATTTATCTATTTTCAATATGTAAACTTTTAATCTGATAGAATATGATTAAAAAAATATGAATAAATCTTTGTTAATCATATATGTTATTCTGAAAATCTTATTTAAATTTGAAATTTTAAATTAAACCTATAATTAAGGAAGTCTATTTAAATTAATATCTATAGATATAATCTATATTTAAGGAAATTTTTAGTTATCTAAATTAACATCTAATTTTCGAAATTAAATTTATATATAATTTTTTTTAAAAAAATTTGGGGAGTGTTTGGAAGCAAACACTAAAAGTGCTTCTGTTTTAATATAATATATAAGGTTTCTTAATCGATAAAAGTGAAACGCAGAAGACTTACCTATCATGTTCATAGCAGTAGAGATGGGGAATAGGGGTTTGGTATCAGCGTAACAAATGAAGTTGCAGTTCACAAAAATAATATGTAAATATATAGATGGAATAATTAGGGTTGACACGAATATACGAAAATTTTAAAGATTGTAAGATGCATCTGGTTTTAGAAAGTAATAACAATTTAAAAATATCCTTTATATTATAATAACTTTATAAAAATCCTAAATATATGATTATATAATTTTATTTGTACATAATAACTTCCAAAGAATATTAGTTTGAAATTATCGGAAAACAATATTATGTTACCATATGATTAAATAAAACTGTAAAGAAGAAAATCTAAACTATTGAATATTTTATATCAGCCCATTTGTTTCAATTTATTGCATTGTCTTGTGTAAATATTCTGTACCTATATCAAAAGCAAAAGTAAAAAAGGTTAAACTAGTAGGTTAAAACAGTATTTCCAAGAAAACATGGAATTGAATATTTTTAACTACCACTAGAATACTGGCTCGCACGCATGTGTCGGCTTGAACGTATTTCTAAAGATTGAATGTTATTGGGTATAATGTTAAGTGTATTGGGTTGAATTTTACAATATTGATAGTTTATAGTGTGTGTTCTGATGGACTTATATTTGCTGTGTATTGTTGTATGTATTCTATTTATGTATAATGAAGAAAGTATAGATGAAGATCACACCTAATTCCAAAAGAACCCATAATTGTAACGATGTATCTTGTTTGAGAATTTGTGAGTATTTGGTAAAAAAAAAACATGACATAGTTCTTGTAATCTTTCTGTCGATTAACTGGTCAATCAAAAAATCCATGCAATTCAAAAATTTAGGGTTGGTTTACAAAGAAAAAATGCAAAGATGTAAATAAATTTAAAACATGATACTATTATGTGTAGATTACATTAAAAACCTGATTTATTCGAAAGAGCATCGTAATCCATTAATTGTTGTTCTTGTAACTGCAATAAAATGTATAAAATTATTTATTGCCAATGATATGTAAATTGAAAACCGATAAAAATAATAAAAATAACTAACCTTGAACATAAGGAATTTTCTTTACGGAAGTGTATATTATAAATTGAATTAAAAAACGGTTTGAAACTCTACTCTCATTTCTGCATAAACTCTTGACAACAAAATTTTCAATCTCAAACCATGAACCTTCGATGACCAGATGTTCGAATATATCATGAAATTATCGTCTAACCTAAGCGTGTATTGTATGGTCCTTTAGAAATGAAAGAATTTGTATATTTTTGTACACGTCAGAAGATATGGGAATTAGTGAAGTTTGTTAAAATCATTTACCAATCTAAATTTTACCTTCGAACCAGTAAGAAGCAATTCTAATCTTACGCCCTGAGGCATCAATATATTCAATCCACTTTCGCACCAATTTAACACAGTTGCACCATTCAGTTGAGCTGTTGTTCAAGTCTTCAATGTAATCAAGTGGTTTCATTTTCCGATAAGATGTGTAGGCTAAATATGTTGTTAGTGTTTGTATATATATTGAAAACTTATCATAGCAATAATTTAGGGTTTGAAAGATATTGTTAAGAAATTTTAAAAAAATATGTATATTCGGTCATTATATGATAAAATATTGGATTAGTTAAATTATAATGTACATAATATATCTATACTATTAAAAGGGAAGCACTTTTTGTGTCCAAATAGGATTTTGTTTTTATTTTAAATTGTTTTATTTTTGGATAACTGGTATTTCTGTTGCCAAACAGATTAATCTAGTTAAATATTAATAAAAATTATAAATTTAAATTCAAATTAATTTAGATTATTTTAGATTTTTAAAATAAAAATTTGATTATTTACCAAAAATTAAAAAATTAGCTATTATCTTTACAAAATAATAAATCAGATATTAATTTATATTTGATATTCTAATTTCAATTAAATAATATATTTTTAATTTCTATTTTAATATAAATACGAAAATTTAAATTTAAATTTAGATATATTATAGATTTTCTTAAATATAGGATATATCATTTACTAAAAATCATAAAATAAATTATTATTATATTTTTACAAAAATAATGAATCGAATATTAATTTAAATTTAATTTACATATTAAAATATATATAATTTTCAATGACAAAGATGAACGTATATATTATTTTTTATTTTTATGAAATAAATTTAAAATTTAAAATTTCAACTTCATTAATATTTAAAATATACAAATAATATAAATGAACAGATTAAAATAATATTTTTTAATTGTGATCATATATAATACTAAAAAAAAAAATCAATAGAAACAAATTATATATAAACAGAAAAAATTATTATAACTTATTTAAAAATTATATCTAAATAAAAATAAAAACATAAATTTTATTAAGAAATTTGATAAATTAAAAGTAATTCCCCTACGGGTACAAGTGGTAGAATCTAGTACAATATATTAACTTCTATAACTGCAATTCTCTTCATGGTAACAATAGATGTTATAAGATATAGTAATCTTCAATTAACACACTGAGTAAAGTTTATACTATTCTTAGCATAAGAATTTGGTAAAACTTAAGAACTTAAATTATAAGTACATGTGAACACAAAATCATATGATACTAATTATAATAACACTATTAATAGCAAATAGCCAGCATACAGTAATAATTATTTAATAAAAATTATTACAGCAGATCAAGTAATGTTCATAAAATAAGATAAAAAAATCATAAACTGATAATTTTTTTAAAAGATTCAGCATAGAAAAGTAAAAGGCTCAACATGATCCCCAAATATAAGAGAATTGTAAGAGATATAGTAGAGTTTAGGAAATGAAATAAAATCGGAGTTGACAGAGGATATTATGGTAAATGGTAACCTTTAAAATTGAACCACAAAATTTAGATTCACCACAAATGCATTATAAAATGAATAGAAGTTTACTGAGAATAGTATTATACCAATCCAGAAACTTTTTTAATATGTGGATTAAAGAGTACTTGAGATTGGTTATCAGCATTTCTAATGAAGAAACCGCCTATAACAAAGTATAATACTATATATTAAACATTGTTTCCAATTGATGACCATTAAAACATTAGGTATCATTGTTGTTAATCCAGCAAAGTAAAGATAACTAACCTTGAGAATCATAGAAAACGCGAAACATCCTAAAGATCAACACTGTTTTATATATTCCAATTTTTTCCCACTTTCTCCAAAATTCCACAGCCATTCATCCAGTCAGTTCCACTGTAATTTCCCTGAAGCTGTTTGAATTTATAATATCCATATCATCAATGACTGATATTCCTTTGGTCCTATGTATAATAATTTAACTACTTACTTCATGTCCCTTATTTTAATTTATAAATTGTTCCATGGTCCATGTGCCAAGGCATCCAAATCATCTTCTAAACTCTTCAAGTCACCAACAAACATTATAACACCTATCAAGTCTGCGAGAATACGTTCTAATAAATAAAATATAAGGGATAACACTCTACTCTATCAAACTATGATGGTTCAGAATACAAATCGGCAGAGTACTGAGAGTATATCTTCTGATTGATGATATTTTCGAAGGGCATGAAATCCATCATATGCTTACGGTTCAATTCCGGAATCTTGGTTACAATGGTTTGTTCATGCATGATGATGAAATGGTTGTTGATAAAATTTATGAAACAGCCAAATCATGCATGATGATGATGATGAAATGGTTATCTTAAATGGTTATCTTAAATAACGAAACATGATTCCAATCTCCTTCCTTAAACTTTTGAGTGAGGACAGTCATGAGATCCAAATCGATGATCTCTTCAATTTTATAACCCTAACAATGTATTAAGACGATATTTTGTTTTGTAAATGATTAACTTAGACTGGGTAAAATGATTAGTATTAATAAAAGTAATGATAAACTGCATTTACATTCTCATCGCTAAGAATCAAGTGTGTTTCAAAGCGGTCCTTGACTATGTTGAATTTCCGCCATCGTCGGATAACTTTGACGATGATCGTTGGATTAGCAATATTGAAGAAAAGTTTATCAAGTGTGAAATAGGTTGCCATTGTTTTGTTCAAGTCCAGACTTTTGAAAATGATGTTGCTTTGGAGTTTTGTGATTGATAAAAGGAGGAGATCTCTCTTGTAGGAGAAAAAGAGTGGAATAAAATTATGTTTCTTTATTTGAAAGATTGTGATTTTTGTAATTAGTAAATGCTAAATAACTGTTGCGTTAGTTGGCTAAGTGAGAAATAAATGGTGATTGGAAAAACAAAGAGGTAAGTGGTATAAATGAGAAGAAAGTTTACGGTGCAGTATTTAATAGAGGAGAAATATGTCAACTCAAGAACTCCCACTATTTGAGAACGGAAATTTGAGTTATAAGTTGTAAAAAGTTGTAGTGAATGAATAAATGAATAAACTACTTTACTTTTAATCCTTCCTATTACCAAGATGGTTGAAAATCATATTATCTTCTCACCACACATTATAATGTTATTATACTCATGTTTATATTATTCCAACCGTTTAACGTTATAAAAGGGAAAACAAAATAAAGGGATGAGTATTAAATATATACATATTGCTATTTGTTCAAAAATTCCAGAGTTCAAATATAAATCATAAATAATGCAAAGTTTATACGACAAAGGAAGAGAATCATATAAAAGCATAATAACTAATTTAATGGAAAATTGACAAAAGCAGAAATTTAATGTATATGTAGCTTTAACATATGAGACAGAAATACGTCAATCAGCATTTTCATATCCATCGTGACAACATGGAAGTTTTTTGCACAAGCAAGTTTATAACTTCCTAACATAAAACAGAAAAAAACATATTTAGATTAATAACTTCCTTACGTAAATTCTCTGACAAAACAATAGAATAGATGAACGAAATCATTACATCAACTTAACTCTCTCCACTTCTGACAGCGGATGTGATCCTCGAGAATGTCGGATATATATCTTTCAAATACTACTATCCATTCTAACCTTTCAATTAATATATTTTCCAATTATTGTATATAGTTGTAGTAAAATTGCCATTGTACAACAGACTAACCGAACGGTATGCTACATAGTGTAATAAGTTTTTCATAGAAAAAGGATAAAGGATACAACATTTGATTACTTGGAAGTTATTTACTTGGCCATATATTTTATTATACTTACTTAATACTTTTGATAGTTAGATATTAAAATTGATCGTGGTTTTGATTTAAAAAAAAACTTCACGCATGCACTAATATTCTAACGATAACAAAAAAAAACTGTAGAACACAATGCAAAGCGTTAAGCGTACTTCAGAATGAAATTGGACCATAATAAACGTACTAATTTGATAATGTTGCAATAACATTAAAAAACCTAAATAGATTGTCGTAAAGAACGTTTAAAAATCTTACTGAACACATCTTTGTACACAACATTAATTGTCTTCTTCTGCGCATTACCATTTTTATCAGTAATCAAAATCTTCAAACCAGATCTAGACTTCACTCGTGATAATGCAACATATAACTGTCCATGTGAGAACACTGCTCTAAGTAGGAATAAATAAACATTTTGAAGAGATTGTCCCTGACTTTTGTTGATTGTCACTGAAAATGTCAATGTCACAGGAAATTGTCTTCAACGCATTCTAAATGGAAAACTCGTTTCTGGAGGTGTAACAATCATTCTAGGAATGAGAACCTTATCTCTAACCTTATCGGTTCCTGTTATGATTCTACCCTCTATGACATACTGAGCCAATTGTGTAACAATCAATCTAGTGCCGTTACATAGACCTCCCTTAGAATCAATGTTACGCAAACACATCACTGGTGCACCTATCTTAAGTTTTAAACAATGTTTGGGCAATTCAGATACTTTGATTTCATTCAAAAACTCTATAGGATATGTTACCTTATTAGATGGGTCTTTGTCGCTGGGTGCAATGCTGTCAGCGCTCAGGTAGATATGTTCTTCACCTATAAATAAACATTCTAGGAAATTCAGCAAATTTAGTAAACAACTGGAATTCAATAATATATGTATATATAGTACATATAAACAGAACAATTAATATGTTACCTGGCAGCAATGACAACATTTAATAGTTAATTTGATCAACATAATCGTTAATGGGATACAGAATAGCATGATGTTGATAAAAGTTTTCAGCATGTTGACTATCTATTAAGTTTCCATACACTTCTTTCACTATAGTTTTCATTGGATCACCACAATCTTTGATTAAAAAAATTTCTGGAATATCAATATCCACAACTCCATCATTTGGAGTATTGATTTTACCATCACCAACAGCTAATATCCATTCTGAGAATGCCTTAAGTTCAACGGCAGCGACATCACTTAGTCCAGCAAGCAATCTCATATTCTTTGTAATATGTAAAACTTTGCAATCATCCCATAATTCTGATGAATTGATTGTTGCTATAACTGTTTCTGCTCGGCCAGCATGAGGAATACCGGAAGTATCTGTTGGAAATCACCTCCAAATACAACCACCTTCCCACCAAATGGTTTTTTCACAGGTAATCTAATAATATCATTTAGACTTCTATCTAAATTTTTGAAACAATACTTGCTCATCATCGGAGCTTTATCCCATACAATAAGGTCATCCATTTTCATCAAATTGGCAAGTTCTTAGCAAGGAGGCATATTGCATTGTGTAAAATCATCTGAGTTTATTGGGATTTCGAAACTCAAATGAGCTGTTCTACCACCTTCTAACAACAGAGAAACAATCCCACTCGATGCAGTGTTGAATACTATCTTACCTCTAGATCAATTAACAGTTGAAAGGTAACTCCAAAGAAATATTTTAACAGTACCTCCAAAACCATATAAAAAGAAAACACCGCCTTTGTTATTCAAAACAGCATCCAAAATCTCTTGGTAAACACATTTCTGCTCATCTGTTATCATGGCAAGAAGTCTCTCATTCTCATTTTTTTGCTCCTCAGCATTGTAATTGAGTTCATCATCAATCAATCGGTTGCCGTTGTACTCCATGAAATTATCTGGTTTTGGCATACAGTTCCATTTCTTTAGTGAACGTCCTCTGCTTTCTAAGAAGGCCTGAATTTCCTGCAATGTAATATTTTTAATCTGCTTGGTAGATAGATTAAAACCTGAAACAATAACAATACACAAAGAGATATTTAAAAAATGTCCACCACGTTGATAATTGTAACTTTTTTTACCAACTCTTCATCAACTAAGGCGTGAATTCTTGATCCCTGTTAGAGAAAAAATATTATCACTACTTGAACTTAATATTGACATCATATGATAAAAGACATTATTTTGATTCTAATTAGTGTCCAATGACATACCTCCTCATCCAATAAAACCATATCAATTCTAATACGTGAATTTTTGTTAATCACTTTCCAGATGTATCATATCTTAGCCTTAACTTGCTGAATGACAGTAGTATCTAATTTAGCAGAATGAATAATATGAGCTCCATATATGTGTATTATAGACATTTTGAGAAGATAATAGTATCGTTTCAGGTTTTTGGTATGATGCTATATATATAGAGAACAATTAAGCAGAAGAAACCCTAAACTTTTAATATTTGGAGGGATATTTGGTAATTAAAATATGGAATGAAATTCAAAATTGTGAATATTCGTAT
This sequence comes from Eutrema salsugineum, assembly GCF_000478725.1. Lineage (NCBI taxonomy): Eukaryota > Viridiplantae > Streptophyta > Magnoliopsida > Brassicales > Brassicaceae > Eutrema > Eutrema salsugineum. Next base: position 1,068,187 of record NW_006256828.1, on the reverse strand, counting down.
TGTGGTTATAAGAAGTTGTTATAGTTCAGTAAATGCTTTTTAATTCAAAGATTCAAATTGAATGAATTGCCATAGACGAGCGGTAAATATGGATATGTAATCTTACTGATTAAATTGAATTTATTATCGAAAGATCCTATATATGTGAAAAATGGTGGTAAAATATACTTTGGATAGTTGGTCCTGTATTCAGTCTTGGGCCATAAGATGTTTTTGAAAGACATTAAATTGAGTCGGGTCGGGTATAAGGAACCGCGTCTTTATCCCTTTTTTTGTTTTTAATTATTTTAATACAGCAAAAATTGCAGACATAATACACGTCGGAAATTGTGAACCAATAAAATTTAGCCGAGCAAGCGCTCTTGCCATGTCACATTTTACGTGGATTAAACTTCATCATTGATGTGGCAATGGCATTCTCTCTCCTCGTTTTAGCCAATCAAATTAAAAAAAATAAGCGGATTTCATTAAACTACATTCTCATTTAATAAATATGATATCCTATATAAAAATAAGATTTATTCTATTACAAACATACTTCTACAAATTTTCTTAAATTTTTTCATGACTGATAAGAAATTCAAAAAAATAGAAAATCACGATGAAAGAACTTATGATGAAAATGGATTACTGATCATTATGCCACCACCAAAAAAAAATCATTATGCCACCACCACTGAACATGCGATTTGGTGTGGCAGAACCAACGTCACCCCCTTCGATTTTTAAATCAGATATTCAGGAAACTAATATGTGGGAAGAGATGCATGACTACCTGAGCAAATCAAATGCAAAGGTCATTGAGATTCCTTCTGAGGTAATGTAATCTTAAAATTAACGGTTTTTATTATGTACTTTGTATTAGTGAATGGTTAATTCAACATGTAATCTTTGCAACCTGATACAGATATATCAACTGATGAAACAACAAATGAACTTTGCAAGAAAGGAAAACACGATCTCTATCTAGATCTGGAGATAGGTTTGAAATGTATACAATGCGGCTTCATTGAGACAGAGATCCGCTACCTAGATGCATCGGAGTGGGTAAGCTGTTAATATTCCATTAAGACATTGATTTGTTTAACTAATATGTTTGATGTTAATAATATTATATGTTTTTGGATCTTATAAGTACATAAGAAGAAAAGTGAAAGGAGAAACTTTAGAGTCTAGCAAAAATTATCTTTGTTTAAGAGAATATTATCTCTTAATGTTTGCTACAATAAGGTGTTTTATCTTGATTCTAATAAAATTGTCTTATTTTACATAATACAATATGTGTGTATTGCTTGTTACTTATAAAATTCTATGTGGAAAGATTAATCTTTTAGGAACTGAAAACAGATAAAGTTTGATAATAGATAAACGTCAGTTGTCAAAACTGAAAACAATACGTCAGACGAAATTAATTTCTATCTATTTTTACATGTGAATTTTGATAATAGTTCAATAATGAGCATTGGTGTCATTATTAGTTACATAGTATCTCGTAAAATATCCTGTCTTTATAGATTATTATAGTTGTATTGTTTGGGATAATTATAATTAGGGAATTTTATAAAAGGTCGTAGTAAATGTAAATGTCCAAGACTGCTTACGTATATAGTTATGATATTAAATTTGGCAAATATGGAACATGACCACTATTATATCATAGTAGTATATTTTGATAATATCTTATTATTATGGAAATATGCAATATTTGACAGAAGAAAATGTCTATAAAGAAAATAACATTTTTAAAATCAAATGCATTCTATATATAACTCGTATATGTTATATCCAAAACTATATATATATACATGTAAAAGATACAAACCATACAGACAAAAGATAGTAAAGGACATAAATAAATTGGCAATTAAATATTTATAAATCCTATATATTACATTCCAAACTTAGGAAAGTAAATTCAAATCTATCCCAGTTAGTAGGGAAAATATTACATAAATATCATAGTTTAACAGTTATGAAAAAATATTAGTACATAAGAGGGATTCATCTTAGGGTCAGCTCGGATCTCCATAGATATTGGTGAAATAAAGCCTGAAAATATAATACAACTTAACAATTGTAAAAAAGATCAAAGTTTACCATAAAACATGTTAAATATATTAAACCCAATTAGAAAAATTACCAGTCAAGAAAATCAGAAACCACTTTGATGTGAAGATTGAAAAGTATTTCAGATTGGTTTATCGCATTCTTTATGTGATATCTCCCTCTCTGATTTTAAAATATATGTTTCCATGTTACAACCCAAGTTATCATATTAACAAATTGTAAATGAATGTTTCTACTGGATAAAAAAATGAATTACTAACTTTCAGAATCATAGGTCAGACGAAACATCCGCAAAGTCAGGACTGTTTTATAAGTACCGGCCTATTTCTTCCCACTTCTTCCAGAAATCCAGAGCCGTCTTCCCAGTGAGTTTGATGTCCATATCAACACAACTAAAGAAAAAAAATTATGTTACAACAACCTTAACAAAGAAACATATGTACAACATAAAATAAATTCTTTGTTTTTACACATATAGATGATAATATCAAACATCTTACTTCATGTCCCTTATCTGAATGTCCAATTTGTGCGTCAGTCCAAAAATCATCTCGTAGGGGTCATCAATGTCAGTACTTAGTTCATCATCAACATAAATGATTACGCCGATCAAGTCTACCAAGAAAAAAGTTCATTACACAATATTTATAATAAATTTTATAATGAATAAGGGTGAGAAGCCAAACCGATAGAGTACTCAGTAGTGAAATTCCCTCTGATAATGGCATTAAATGGCAAATCCATCATATACTTATGATTGACTTTAAAGGTCTTGTCTACAACAGTATCGGCGTTCATGGTGATGAAGTGGTCGTTGATGGTATTTTTGAAAGATCCGAACGCATTGACAACGCTGAAGAATTTGACATAATTCCATTCTCTTTCTTTAAACTTTAAACCGAGAACAGAAATAAGATCCTGATATATTGATGCCTCTATTTTGTAGCCTTAAATTCGTGAACCAAGTAATTATTTAAGAGATTCATGGTTTTAAATATTCATAACATGCAACAGAGAAAAATAGTTTATAAAATAGAACTTACATTTTCGTCACCAAAGATAAGACGTATGATTACGATAGTTGAAGTGTTCCCAAACTCGTAGTACTTTGATAAGAATTCTGGAATCAGATTTTGTGGGAGAAATATACTCTAGGGTGCAATAGCAAGGCATATTTGACGAAAGTGGTTGTTTTCTGAAAACTTTTGTTTTTTTGGTTAAGATGGCCAGACATTTTTTTTCAAACGCTTATGAATGCTTTATATGTATAGCAAAGCAAGTATAGGGTTTGAAAGATTGTGTCGTTTAGTAAAATTATACTAAATTGTAAATTTTGACATTTATTGCACCGAGTGACTTCCGAACAAACCAAACTGCTTATATTCAATTCATAGGTATAGTTGACTTTAAACTTGTAGTATACATAGAACAATAAGTGAAGATGAAAGAAAAAGTCAAATCTGGTAATATCTGTTTTTATTTCATTGCGTCAATTATTTTCTTTAAAAATATTACAAATAATTTGCTTTGTGTGAATTAATTAAAGTATATGACCGGAAATTATTAATGCTACATTTTAATACAGACACATATCCCGGACCATTCAAATTTTTAATCTCAGATTTATTATTAAAAAAAAAACTTAATAACATTTACGAAAAAATGCTAACACAATTACACAATTTTATAAGATATAGTAATTGAATAAATCTCACAATTAGAACTAAATCAAAGTTTAGTTTTTCAAGTATAAAACTTTAAAAATAAGAAATAGAAACAATAATCTCTTTTACGGAGACTGCTCTTCATATTCATCGTAGACCAGAGTAAAATCAATTAAAGTTGCAAACCTGAAATAATATGACAATTTTCAATCATTATAAAAATTTAAGGCAATATTATTAATGTATAGGATACCATATCAAAGATGGAATAAACATACATCTACTTAGCTCTTTCCACTTCTGGACCCGTTAGAAGCCCGAGGAACGCCTGTTACTCTGATTGAGACTGTAAAAGGTGGGAAACTACAGGGTAAGAGGATTCTCGACAATATCAGATATGAATCTTTCAGATTCAACCATCCACTCATCTAATCCCATAAACATACTCAGTAAATGGAAAAAATATATATGTCAAACTTGTAATTAATTGCTGTATTGAAATAATGATATAGTTTCTATTTAGGTATCTCTCCATCTAGTGAAAGAGAAAAATCACAATTATTTATGTCTAGAAGACCTATCACGATTTCTCCAAAGTTCTTCAAATTTTCTTACTAGGTTATCTCAAGCAATACATTTTAAAGATTATCCACTGTTTACTTATACCAAAATAGAACATTATTAATATACTATCATGTCACGAAACTATAGTACGATAACAGTTGTTTTTAGGATAAGTTGTACTCACCTGAAATCTTCTAGCATAAAATGAATGAGTGCACGTTCCCTGGATGTGTTCGATGTTGAGTTACTTGTATCGATCAATTGAAGTTTTTGAACATAAGTGACAACCCCGAAAAGATCAACTGTAAAAATAAATAAATCAATTGAAAATTCATTAGGAGTTTCTTAGTTAAAGGATTAAAAATAAAAAGTTATAAAGAACATACCAAGATATGTGTTTGTATGAATAAATCTGTATAAAAAATTTTATGAATGCACAAAAAGAGAATATTCTTCTGGAAGACTTCAAATCGGTTTTCTCAATAAAGGTCTCCTCGATGAAATGTATATGATAGTTGGTTGATGATATACTTGGACTAATAACTCTGTCAGTAACTTCAAAATTACCAATAAAATACCATTCTCCTTCAAGCAATTGATAATGGAATTTCGACAAATTTTCATATTGAATAGTAGAAAGGATGCGATTGCCTTACACGGTTTATAAAAAAACTCCAATTAACAAATATATTCCAAAGACATACTGACGATTTCTAGACCTCCAAAATTTACAAATTCATCCGCAAGAACTAACATCCGATCAGGGCGATCGAAGAGATTAAAATTATAATAATCTCTTACTATTTGGACACAAATACGATATCCGCCGTATTTAAGCCAATATTTGGCAAATGTCTTCTCTCTCCTCGTTTTTAGCCAATCAAATTAAAACAAATAAGCAGATTTCATTAAACTACATTCTCATTTAATATATAATATCTTCTTTTGTGTATTTCTTTATAAAATCATATTGTATCATATTTTTTTAATAATTTTAGTAATCTTTTCTGTCTATTTTTAATAATTATTTGTTTTTATACTTTGAAAAATCTATATATATTTTTATTTTTATTTTCACAGATCTTCCAGTTATATATTTTGTCATTTTTTATTTTTAAATATTTTATTTTCTCTATTTTTTATAACTTGTTATCTCTTCCATTGAATATTCTTTTTATTATAATTTTATCTTTAGTGTCTTGAAAATTTATTAACCTATTATCATTTTTACTCTTTTTGTCATTTTCAGTGAGACTGAATTATCCTCAAAAGATGTCGATTAAATCACACAAAATAATATTTTAAAATTTTGTATTATTTAATAAATAAATAAATATATCTATATACATATATATATATATATATATATATATATATTAATTTTCTGTATTATTTAGTATTTATATGTTAGTGATGTATCAAAACTAAATAGTAAATGATGGTTTTAATATAAAAAGTTTCAATAAAATGGTTTTTATATGTAATTTTAGTTGAAAAAATGTCAACTTTTCATTTCCTGGAGAGTTCCTTTCATTAGATTTATGTGGCGTAGCAGAGTTAAATATGAAGCTTCCAAGAATGAGAATTCAACAACAATACAACTTGGAAATAGCCTTATTCATTTTTTTTTGGTCAACAGCCTTATTCATTTTAATGTTATAGTGTTAATATTTAAATTGCTGAGACTTGTTCAAAGAGATAGAGTGTTGCCGTTAAAAAAACCCACCAATTCAAATAAATTTCTGGTTGCTTTTAAAGAAGAGCTTTACGATGAAATATGAATAAGACCCACCATCATGGAAATTGCTTTAAAACAGAAAAACATATTATTTACATCAGCAAATTGCACTATAAGTTAAGACTCTATTGTTCACCATCCCCTGTTCCCAGAAACAGAGCATTCCCAATAAACCACCAATCTTAAGATTTTCTCAAGCCATGGCAGCTCGTAACAAGGTCAAAATCAGCTTCGATAGATCGGATGAGACAATAAGATGGTCTCTCGTCCCCCATCTATCGGCTGCTTTTGGTCGAAAAGGCATTTCTGTGCTCACAGATAAACATGATGAATTCTCCATGTCCATTGCTTCTGTTTTGATTTTCTCTAAGAACTACGCGTCCTCCAAGGAATCTTTGGATGATTTCTTAAAGACTATACAAAGGAGACATGACAAAGGTCATGTGGTGACCACTGTATTTTGTGGAGTTAGTAGATCTAATGTGAAGGCAAATTTCGCCAAGGCTCTCTTTGAGCATTGGACTTCATATCAAGCAAGTCAATGGTGCAATGCTCTTGAAGAAATTGCAAGCTTACCTGGCCACGAAGATATCAATTTTAAAAGGTTAGAAACACTTTTATTCTATTTTCGGTTAATACGTTATATAGATTATAAGTTACTAGTTGAAGATCTGCCTAATACGCAATACACAGTTTAACGATAAACATGGTTTCTCTCCAACTGATCCAATATTAAATAAATTTTGTTGTTATTTTAGGCTCCAACATTCATTTTTCCTTGGTTGATATCTCATGAGAGGCATCAAGTGATATAAAATAACATAGTAACTCCGTAATTAAGAGCAATACGAATTTCTTTTGTAGTGACTGCGAATTTGTGGAAAAGATTGCTAGAGATGTTTATGAGAAGATTTTTCCGAAAGAACGAATCGGAGTCTACTCAAGGATGCTACCGGATATAGAAAACTTGCTATGCAAGCAACAATGGGGAGTCAAAACCATAGGAATTTGGGGTATGCCAGGCATAGGCAAGACAACGCTTGCTAATGCAGTGTTTGATCAAATGTCTGGTGACTATGAAGCAACTTGCTTACTTCAAAACTTTCATGAAACCGTTCAAGAGAAGGGACTTTACCGTTTGCTGCAGGAACATTTCAAGACTCTTCCAAATCAAAAACTTAAACAAAGAGTTCTTGTTGTTCTTGATGACGTGAGGAATCATTTAGATGCAGAGTCTTTTCTCGCTGGGCTTGTCTCGTTTAGTCCTGGAAGCTTGATCATCATAACCTCCAGAGACGAGCAAGTGCTTTCTCAGTGTCAAGTCAACCAAGCTTACAAGGTTGAAGGGTTAAACAAGCGCGAGGCTCGTCAACTATTCTCCTGGTGTGCCTTTGAAAGAGATGTGAGAGAGACGAATCTTCTTACAGAAATTTCTATGAAGGTGATCGAATATGCTAATGGAAACCCTCTAGCTCTAAGAGTATACGGCAAAGAAATGTCATCACACGAGAAACCAATTCAAAAGGAGACTTTGTTTCTCAAGCTCAAGCAAGCTCCTCCACATCAGATTATGGAAGTAGTCAAGAGTAGCTACTATGCACTTAGTGACAACGAGAAGAACATACTTGTGTATATTTCTTTTTTCTTCACAGGCGAAAATATTGAATGTGTGTCGAAACTACTTCAAGACCTTGGTTTCTTTCCAGAGATTGGAATCAACCGGCTTGTGGAGAACTCTTTGGTGACTATTTCAGAAAACAGATTGGAAATGCATAGCATGATTCAAGCGGTAGTCCGAGAAATTGGGAGGTGTCATCAGCTCAAAATCAGTGAAGACCCCAAAACAAGTTTTAAATGTTTATTGGTATGTCCCTTTTCAAACCAATTAAGTTTTGAATTTCCCTCCTTGATCATCCATTAAGCTCTTATGTTGTGTTGTTTCAGGGCACTACAGACATCGAAGCCATTTCTCTGGATGCATCTATTTTTAACCAAGGTATCAAAATTTCTTCATTCGGATCCATGTATAATCTTAGGTACTTGAAGATTTACTACTCGAATCCTGGAAAACATCACAAGGCCCTCGAGTCTCTCTCTCTGCCTTATGGGCTTAGATATCTCTGTTGGGAACATTATCCTTTGACGTCCTTACCACAAGATTTTGATCCAAGCAACCTTGTTGAACTCGATATGCCTTACAGTCAACTCCAAACTCTTTGGGGAGGAACCAAAGTAAGCAAACCCAAATAAAAGTGTAAAGACATTCTTATTGTTATTATTTTCCTTTAGCCATTCACTTACAACTGTGTTTCTCTGTGCTCTCAGAACCTCAAGATGCTTAAGAGGATCAACCTTCGACATTCTCAGAAACTGCTTGAAGTTAATGAACTCTCAGAAGCAAGAAACCTCGAGCAAGTTGATCTCCGCGGCTGTAAGAACTTGCAGAGTTTCCCAGCCATTCGTCATTTGCAGAAACTCAGACTTGTTCATCTCCCTAGTTTCACAAAGATAAGTTTCCCAGAGTTCCCATCTAATGTTGAACTGAAGTTCGAGGGATCATCCATTAAGACCATCAACATGCAGAGCTTATTCATAGACAATCAGTTAAAACTTCTGAAGTCAGAGCCTCCTGAGCCCAGTAGCCAAGAAAGGGTAGCGGATCATCCAGACATGGTGGAATCACCGCCTACATTTAAAAATATGATGTGTCAAAAAGTCGTGTGGATGAGCCGCAGAAGTTTAGAGTGGGCTGTGGCAAATCTAATTGAATTTGATAGGTTCAAAATTCCTCTTCAGAATATGGATTCCAAAATGCTCAAGGAGGATAAGGCCTGATTCATGTCATGCGGACCAGATTCAGAATATAAAAATAATGTCTTTTCATTGTTTAATTTCTTGTGATGCGTGGTTATAAATTTTTTCTGTTTTTGCTGTCATAACGATGTAAATTTTCACTGTTTTCGATGAGCTTATGCTGTTAACAGACTCATTTATTATTTGTTTTATATCATTTGCTTAATCTAATAACATTTCTTTTTGTTAGAAACAACAAAGTGTAGAAACAAAAGAAAACGACAGAACTTTCACTTGATTTTCTACCTTGGAAAATTATACCAAGAACCAAGAATCATGTATAGACTAAACTAGTTTTTAAAAGAATGCTTATTAATCCATATCAAAGCCAAACACAGAATCTATTTACAAACGTAAAGGAAATAATATAACATGGGGGTATCTTTTAAGATCTTCACCTCTATATATGATGTAGGCGAGTGCTGTTCCATGATACACTCACGCCAAGCGTATTCGAATAAAGGCAAAGGCAAGCAAGCAGTAAGGATCGCTAATGCCTCCATTAATAAAATGATGGCAACCAAGCTAATGCAACCCACAATGCACCTCAACCATTCTTTTAATGTCACTAAATCGGATAACCAAGAGATCTTGCGAAAACCAAAACTCGAAAAAGAGTAGTTTATATGCATCCAACCATATCTCTTCTCTCTAGTCGACTTCTCCATATACATAACCTTCTTTAAATGCATCCCCTACCTCTTCTTTCTAATCAACTTTACCATTTCCTCAACCTCCAATTTATTCCATTCCGCATAATACCGAGAAATCAGCAAACCCGTTATGCTTATGTCACATTCCGATTTCTATTATTTATGTCATTAAAGTGCACTTATCTTTTCCGATCTATATCTTTTCCGATCTAGTGTCTTGAGAAAACTCCATATTTAAGCGTGCTTGAATTGAGAGCAATCTCAGGATGGGTGATCTACCGGGAAGTGGTCTGCGGTACCGTGTGAATGAGGACAAAGCACGAAGAAAAATCACGTAGTGATTACAGGAACAGTATACAAGTTTTACGACCCTTCCTGACTAACGCACCGACTGTTAGACTGTGGTGGACCAATGGGCCTAGGACGTTGGGCCAATGTGCCTAGAAAAGAGGGTGTTGGGCCAATGGACCTAAAGAGAGGACCCGGGTGTTGGGCCAACGGACCTAAAGAGAAGACGTTGGGTCCACGAGCCTAGATAGAGGGCGTTGGACTCACTGGAAGGAGCGGTTTGGACGTTCAGAGTTAATAGCCAATCTAAATGAAAAGCGGATCGGATCTCATGGATTTGATAACCGGTCTATCTGGTTCTCGGAATGGAAGACGGGAACAGGGTTTCACAATTGGTATCAGAGCCAAGGTTAGCCAAGCGGCTCTGATCCGGGTGGCGTCTTGGGACGTGGTTGAGTTAGAGAGAATCCGAGGGCGAATTCTTTGGAAGTCAGGGACAATTGTAACATCCTAATTTCTAGTATATATGTCATCAAAGTGCACTTATCTTTTTTGGTCAAGTGTCTTGAGAGAACTCCAGAGTTAAGCGTGCTTGAATTGGGAGTAATCTCAAGATAGGTGATCTACCGGAAAGTGGTCTGTGGTACCGTGTGAGTGAGGACAAAGCACGGAGAAAGATTATGTGGTGATTTCAGGGACAGTAGACAAGTCTTACGAGCCTCCCGGATTAACAGACCGACCATCGTACAGTAGTGAGCCAACAGGCCTAGAAAAGAGGGCGTTGGACCAACGTGTATAGAGAGAGGACGTTGAGCGGTTGGAGCATTCAGAATGGGCGGTTGGAGCATTCAGAATTGATTGCCAATTCAGATGAAAAACGGATCGGTTTCATGGATTTGATAACCCGTCCGTCTGATTTCCGAAAGTAAAAACAAAAGGAAAGACGGGAGCGGAGTCTCACAGCTCTTATCCAGCTTCGGTCCTTCAGGTTTCCACTCTACATGTATCTTCTTTGCTCCTTGTACATCATTCAGCTTCAATAAAGAGCTGATCACAGTTCGATATCGCTCATCTTTTGCTTCTTTCTTACACTCATTCCAAAGAACGTGCACTTTTCTTTCACTCCTTGCAACATCACCGTACATCTCTATGGCTTTTTCTATTGAACCGGATGCAGTGAAAGCCCTTTCCATTGCAACGATCGTGCCTCTTTCGATTTTGATTTCTTGTTCAGCAACCCACGTTTTAAACCCCTCCATCTCGTTTATCTTGTTTGGATCGCGTATACACTCAAAACACTGTTCACCGTGGGACCGTCCATCTCCACGTTGTTTTCTAGCATCTCGTGTACGAGCTTCCCGACCATATCTTGATTTTGAAGCTGACCATAGAGAGAAATCATCGAGTTGTACAGGAAAGGTTTCAAGAGGAACCCGAGCTCTCTCATCTTCTCAAACGTGGACTCGGCTTTATCCACTTCTTTCTTTGATCTCGTGTAAGAGCTCAAGAGAGTGGCGTAGACAGAGTAATCCCTCATGTTCTATGGGATGCTTTTGAAGAACTTCTCGGCTTCTTCCAAACCAAGAAGATTCTCAACGAGATGAAACCGTGCTGTGTAGTCTTCAGGAAATATTTCAAAAACGTTTTGTTCACCCATCCATTTTGACGCCTGAAAGATATCAGAAACGTTTTGTTACTAAATTACTAATGAAAGACTAAAAATATAAAATGAAAAACCTCAAGTGCTTTAGAGAATTTTTTGGAGTCACAGAGATTCTTGATGCTGGATCTGAGGTCAGAGGGCTTCACATGATGTTGCTCTTGTTTCCACTATTTCTCATTCTGATCTGAATCTTTCCCGACCCGACTCAGGGGAGTTCCATTTGGATCCGATAGGGTTTCAAAGGATCGAAAGAAACAACTTCTATTACTAAGTAGACGCCTTGTTTGTTGTTGAAGAATCTGCGTCTTAATCATGTTTGGCGATTGGAAAAAATCTTATTAGGATTTACGTGAGTTTGTATTTTTTTGGAATAGAAAAAAAAATAAGTTAAACTAGTTAAACATTTTTTTTTATTAACACTTCATTATACTCATCCGTAAGACTAGGGATTGTATTATTTTCTTAATCCACAAGGCTAAGGATTGTGTTACTTTCTGGGTCTGACTGGTTAATATTTAGTGTAAGGTTTTACTCTGGACCCATCATATTTGGAGTAAAACTTTTTTTGTTATCACATGTTTTTTTTTCAGTGTTAAATCTCCATTTACAATTTTACATAGAAATAGTGGGAAAATTCACTCTACTTAGTATGGGTCCATATTACTTTTTGTTATGCTCAAATCTCAATGACTTACCATTTCTAGTCTCTATTTTTCTAAACTCTTCACCTCATATTGTATGGGATAAAATACTTTAAAATAAAATAAAACTGAAATTTCGATGTGTTTCGAGGAATGATGTCATCGGATAATTTCCGATGGATATAGTTTTTTTACGACCTAAAACCAAAAATCCATTGCCCATTGGAAACAATAATTTGTGACGTATTTCCAATAATTTTTTATCGAAAAATTGACTATTTTAACGTAATGACATTCTTTATTAATCCATTATCACAGCCAAACTCTCTAGTAGGAGATGATCATAGTAGCTGAAGTTGGTATATCCTCTAGTGTTCTTTAGATATACCAAGAAAGATTGTATGGACATGAAGCAATATATACAATTCAAGAGTTCGACAATGATTTTCACAACTAGCTTCTTCCATGTATACATGTCAATGAAAGAAATATTATATGAGAAATTACCTAGAATGATTTTAGTTTTACGAAAAATTACTAGAATGATTCACCATTGACAGGTTTACTAGAATATGAGAGATAATTTAGAAAAGAAAGTTATGTGAAAACGTGGAACACACAAGCGATTGGATTTTTATATGGGTTTTTTTGCAAACCTTTATATGGATAATTTTTTTTGGTTTTCATATAACTCTATTTAGTATTTACTGGCTATAATTAATTTTTACATAATTGTTTTTGCATTTTATCTTGACGAATTTTCCTTTATAATTTTTTTTCCATTAGACAAGAATAAAGTTTAGAAGTCAGAATTCATAGTATTTCAGGAGTTTGTCTATCATTTCAAAAAAATTTAACGTCGTTTGTTTTGATTTCATAATAATGTAATATCTTTGTATTGTTTTTGGGTTTTTGTTCTAACGGAAGGTATATTATATTCTCAAAAACTTGGATCTTTATCCAAAACCCGAATACCCTGAGAAATACATTCAACGTGTCGTGCATGGCTCACCTCTCTGGCTCTCTCTGCCACATCTCTGTCTCTTTCCCTATCGAGTTTCCTTTGCTTCTCTCTGACTTCACTCGCTGCAACTTCTTCTCTTACAGTCACTCTTACTCTTACTCTGTGCCTAAAATAAAGGTATGCTTTTAATTTCTCCTTTCTTTTATGGAATTCTGATGCCGCTCTTAAAATAACTATAACAATAAAGCCATAAGAGTCAATTCTTCGAGATTCCCCAAGTTATAAATTTTTGGTATCGAAATTCACTACCTTTTAGGATATTAATCTCAAAATTCTCGACCTTTTGTGGAAATTCCTTTACCTAATGACTCATTGTGTGTGTTCATGTTGTCAAAGGGACAAACAAAATTTTGTCGGTGAAGAAAAATGGATCTTGGAGGTTTGGTTTCAGGGTTGGTCTCATATTCAGTTTATCTGATGACCAGACCTTTCTTTTTCTGCATATCTGCATGTGTGTTCTGTGTTAGAACAGCTCTTGTTACAACCTTTGTGTCTACTGATATGGTGAGCTCTGCTATTTGGTTCAACTTAAGTATGTTCTGGAGAGCTTTGTGGGGCACAATCTGGGGATCTGTTCTTCTCTTTACGTTTCCTATTCGCTTCTTCGCTTCTATACCAAGGGAAAGACTGGTTCGTTTCGGTTTGCAATCCTTTTCTTGTTTTCAGTTTTTGTAATCTTTGATTGGTTCTTACAAAAAGTTATTCACTTTGATTGAAATGTACAAGGTTCGAAATACATTTGTTTTAATCATCTTCGATTGATTTGAGCAAGATTTGGTATTGAGATTTTGATGAACAATTTTGGCTAAGTTCAATTGTTGTTTTAGTCATCTTTGATTGATTTGTGGAAGATTTGGTACTGACCTTTTATTGATCATTTAGGCTAATTTTGACTAATGTTTTAGTAAATCTTTTTTTGATTCTAATTAATGGAATGATCCTCAAGATTAGGCGAACATATCTTAAAATTGTTTCAGTAGTTATTCAAAATAAGTCTATTGTGTCCTCTTTTGATTTTAGAGAGTTAAGTAACTTTTGATCAAGAAATTGATGATATTTGGTTTATTTTAAAGCAGCTTCTTGAAAAGTTGATAAGATTTTCCAATTATGCATTTGAAGGGGATCTTTTGTATATTTTCAGCTTGAGCAGAGTATTTATGAGTTGCGGTATGAGCTAGAGAGTCTTGAATGGAATAGAAAAGAAATTGAAGACAATCTTCGAGCAGCGATCAAAGAATATCGAATCATGGAACGCGAGTTAGATGAACTAGAAGATGAAAATGAAGAAGCCAGTTCCAGAATCAAAAAGCTAGAGGCAGAGGTACCAAAACCAGTTTTATCAATCTTCTCATAACCAAATACATTTTATGCTGCCCGAATATTCTGGTTTAATTGACTTCTCGCTTAACAAAATATACATATGTTCTAAAACATTTGGATTTTGACAGTTGCAAGAACTAAAGGAGGAAAATCTTAAACTGAAGGAAGTTTGTGAAAAAGACTATTGGAGCAAGAAAAGCAAAGTCAAAGCCGAGGAAGAACCGAGTGAGATTCTTAGCACACCAAAGCCAAAGAATATCACTTATGTGTCAAAGGGAAGAACCGAGTTTACATCGGTTAAATCACCTCTTTACCCGTTTGCAAAATCGACAATCCCTAAAGACGAAGAGCTAACACCAAGAGTTCTAGGTTTGGAGAGAGACATTGCGGTTTCAAGAAGCATGTTCAGCGCGATGCTCGCTCTCGTGGTGGGTATAGTAGTGTATGGAGCCAAAGAACGGGAGCTTTGTACTCCACTCATAGGTGCACTCTTCACTGTGGTTGGTATCTCTTTGAGAAGTGTGGTTCAGTTTTTCAAAACGGTCAAGAACAAACCGGCTTTAGATGCTGTTGCTCTTATGAGTCTCAATTGGTTTATCGTTGGTACTCTTACTTACCCAACTCTACCGAGAATTGCTCGAATAGTGGTTCCACGAGTCTTTAGCACTGCTGGCTCGGTCTTGACTTTGCTCGGTCGTGGCTCGGTCCCGGTCCTCTCGCCGCCAGAGTTCGTGGACTATGTTGGTTAAGTTTTTTTGTGAGTCTTTTTATACTTCAAAAATATTTTTAGTACTTTTTCTTTGTGAATTATTCGAGTCTAGTCAAACCAGGATCTAGTCAAACTAGGATCTCATATATTTTGTAATAAATAATTTATGATGATACTGTATCTATAAGTTCTGTGTATATGATTTTATGATTATGAACATATCAAATCTAATCTTTTTACCAAAAAAAAAAAACATATCAAATTTATAGACTATAGGCGACTTTCCTGTGGATCGGAAATAACCGAGTCAAATCGAAATTCATAAATTAGAAAATAATTCGAATAGTGCATAAACATTTATACCGAATAATATTTGTAATTAAATTTGGATATATATCCAATATATCGGAATTGATTATTTATTTTTTAATTTGATTATACTTTTTTACATGAATTGAATAAAACTCAGATTCACGGTCGAGAAAACCGAACCATACCACATTAAACCGAAAAAAACCCAATGAGAGAGTGGCATAGTCGCATGTTTATGTTCACGTGCAGGTCGCGTGATAGTACTTAGACCGTCTCCATCCGAGAGATGTAGTGAGATATAAAGATTTTGAAGCAATAAAAATAAATCATAAAATTAGTAAAAGCTTATATCCTGAGTTAATAAACTCTTACGAAAAAGTTTCTCTTTCTTGAGTATATATCCATGTGGCGGTTTTTAATTGGAAGAAGCTTTTTTTGGATTTGGGCTTAAAATCATATATGACCTAATAAAAATCTCAGTCCAACCCCATTTTTCTTGTGTTTTTCGGTCCAAGTTTTTGTCGAGGTAAGAGAGTCGACATCGTCGAGAAAAATCAGAAAAAGTCGACGATTTGGAGTTTCAAGAATCAGTCTTTGACGGAGAAAATTGATCGGTGACGGAGGATGAAATCGATGGAGCATCATGCGGATGGACGAGCTAAACGATTGGCGGTGAATCAGCACAGCATCAGAGCAACTCTCGAAGGTAATGATTTTAGGGTTTTTTTTTCTAGTGAATTTCTGAGTTGAAATTGCGAAGTTGAGATGAAATTTGTAAGTTTCTTTGTGAGATTTGTGAGTTTCTTTAGTGAATTTTGCTTTCTCCTTGCTTTAGGGTTTGATCCAAACATTGAATCATTGAGTTGCATGTTCTGAGTTAAGTAATTTGCATGTTTTGGGTTGTCTGTAGTTATAAATCTCTAGAAATTGTTTGAATTCGATCAGTTTTCATATGTTTCTCAATTTGATTAGCTGTGATATATCGGTTAAAGGTCATGTTGGTTTACAGTTGTAATCGGTTGTCTTATTTCTTGTATTCTAATCGGTTGTTCTTGTTCAGCCTTGATTCTTGTTTGGTGTATGAGTCAAAGTCTGTTTGTTTGGTGTATGAGTCACTAGTTTGTTTGGTGTATTCTAATCGGTTGTCTTTGTTTGTTTGTAATCGGTTGTTTATTTCAGAAAGTGATTGGTTTACTGCTTACACTTGTAATCAGTTGTTTATTAGCTTGAACTAGTTTGTGATAAATGTTTGTTAGTGGTTTGTTAGGTGAAACAATTAAAGGTCTAGTTGGGTTTAATGCTTGGTTCGTTTACATGACTTGGAACTTCTCTCTGTTTTTTTTTTAGGACAATGGAGGAAAAATGGAGAGCAGCTCTTTCAAGGCCCATCAATTTCATTGAATCTGTGATGCAAGGTAAACCTTTCCTTACTCTGGTTTGCAAATTTACTTTGTAGGAGATAGCTTTTAGGTTTGTTTAGGATTTGTTATAAATTCTGGTTAGCTTTGTGATAAATGCTCTGGATAGCTTTTAACTTTGTTAGGTAAAAGTCTTGTTACACTTAAAAAATTATCAATGCTTGAGTGTTTGTTAGGTAAAGATGTAGATGATGTTAATGCTTGCTTGGTAAATTAACTTCAACACTTTCTGCTATTTAAAACTCAAACAGACTCGGTAAAAACACCTAATCACAAACACAAACTTCTTTCTTCTAAACACTAAAACCTTAACTCGCTAAACACTTGCCTTTGTTCTTCTCAACTTTGTTCAAAAAACACACTAGGCTAGAAAATGGATTCCACCGATCCCTTGAGTAACCCGCATGGCTTTGTTAACCTCTTAACTAGTCAACTAGTTAATGATGGTTACTCGCCATGTGTAGACCTTGGATCATCAGAAATGGTTCTCTTAAGTAGCCAAACTCCTGATGATCCAAATGTCACCAAAGGTACAAAGAAACGCAGGGAAAGAAGGCAGTGGTTACCAAAGGAGGATGTGGCTTTGATCACCGCATGGCTAAACACCTCAAAGGATCCAGTGGTGGGGAATGAGCAAAAGGCTCCTGCGTTTTGGAAGAGGATACAAGATTACTTTAATGCTAGTGAGCAGCTCGCAGAATTGCCAAACAGAGAGCTCAGTCATGTTAAGCAGAAGTGGGGTAGGATCAACGATCATGTTTGTAAATTTGTGGGGTGTTACGAAGCTGCTCGGAAAAGTCAGTCATCAGGCCAAAACGAGGATGACGTGATGAAAGCAGCACATGCTATCTTTTTTAACGATTACAAGATTAAGTTCACACTTGATCATGCATGGCGTGAGTTACGGTATGACCAGAAGTGGTCCTCGGCTTCTAAGGTGAAAGGTGGGTCAAGCTCGAAAAGAAGGTTGGATGAAGAGGACGAAGAACATTCATTTAGCACTCAACCAGACACTCGACCTCCTGGAGTAAAGGCTTCAAAGAAAGCTTCTAAGCAGAATGGGAACAAGTCAGCCGGTGGTAAAGAAGATCTCATCCTGTTACAAAACATCTGGGATATCAAAAAAGCAGATTTGGACATGAAGGACAAGGTCTCGAAGAACAAGATTCTACAACAACTTCTCGCCAAACCAGAACCACTATCTGAAGTGGAAGTGGCTGTTAAGACCAAGTTGCTGCTTGAATTGTTGTCTTAATAATTTTTTTTCGGTCTTTTCGTTTAAACTTTTATGATGCTTTATGTGTTTTATGTGTCATTTGTGTTTTTAACAACTTAAATGTCTGTTTTAATGAAGATGAATTATTATTACTTGTTTGGATGTCTTTGAATAAGTTTAAATGGTAATGTGAATTATTATTACTTGTTTGCAGGAATCTGTGCTTTCTTATGAAGAGAAGTGGCTAGTGCATTCATCAAGGGGCAATGTACTTGTTTGGATGTTTTTCAATATTCGATTTCGACGTGGAAGACAAGGGTCCATTTGATGTTGTTGTCTAGTATTGTAAACCACTCTTTTGTAATATGGGTCCATTTGCTTTTGTTTTGTAGTATTGTAAACCCACATATTTGTTAGTGGATGAAAACCACAAACGTGTAAGATTATTGTAGGTCATTCCCTTGTTATATATATGAAGACATTTCTCTTTGTTATTGTATCAAACGAACTCAAAGACTTTGTTATACAATTCAAGTTCTCACAAACTCAAACTTTTAATTTTTCTTTGTTGATCATTGTAGACAATTCTCTTTTATTCAAATTCTATTTGATCCAAACCCTATTTTCGATTTTCTTGTTTAAAAAAACACTAAAAGGATGGCATCTTCATCAAACAACAATAATAGTGATGATGATGGATCGTTTGAGGAAAATATTGAAGAAGCTTTTGATCGACAAATCAACAATATGTTAGAAGCTGTTCTTGATCGGCAAGCCGCAAGAAGGCAAAAGAAGAAATGAGCATATATAGAAAGACACCGTAAAGAAGGCCACAACCGTTTATGGAACGACTATTTTAATGAAGATGCTACATACCCTCCTCATATATTTCGACGTCGTTTTAGAATGAACAAGCCTATGTTCATGCGTATTGTTGATCGACTCTCCCAAGAAATTCCGTACTTTCAGCAAAGGAGAGATGCTATCGGACGGGTTGGTCTTTCTGCACTACAAAAGTGTACGCCAGCAATCCGTATGATGGCATACGGTTGTGCGACTGATGCGGTTGATGAATACCTCCGACTTGGTGAATCTACTGCAATTAAATGCTTGGAAAAATTCGTACAAGGAATAATACATTTGTTCGGAGATGAGTACTTAAGAAGACCCACCCAGAAGATCTTCAACAATTACTCGATATTGGAGAGGTACGTGGATTTCTCGGGATGATAGGAAGCATAGACTGCATGCATTGGGAGTGGAAGAATTGCCCTACCGCTTGGAAAGGGCAGTATACACGTGGATCAGGAAAACCGACAATCGTGTTAGAAGCTGTAGCATCATATAATCTTTGGATATGGCACACATTTTTTGGACCGCCATGTACTTTAAATGATATCAATGTTCTTGACCGTTCACCCGTGTTTGACGATATATTAGAAGGAAGAGCCCCAAAAGTGAATTATTGGGTCAACGGACACAAGTATCGTATGGCGTACTATCTCACCGATGGTATTTATCCAAACTGGGCAACATTTATACAATTTATTAATCGTCCTCAGGGTGAAAAAGCAAAATGCTGCAAACCGACAAGAATCCACTAGAAAAGATGTCGAGCGAGCTTTTGGCGTCTTGCAAGCTCGATTTGCTATCGTTAAAAACCCAGCTCTTATATGGGATAAAGAAAAAATAGGTCAGATTATGAGAGCATGCATCATATTGCACAATATGGTAGTGGAAAACGAACGAGCAAATCACACTCAGTTTGATGTATCTGGATTCCAACAAGTAGAAGGAAGCAGAACTTCACAGGTGGATATGACGTATTCAAGGAATATGCCTACAAATATTAGCAATATGATCGGCATCCAGAATGAAATTCGTGATAACGAAATACATGACAGATTGAAAGCCGATTTAATTGAGCATATATGGCAAAATTTTGGCTAATTACATGTATTTCTGATTTTAATAATGATTTTATATATATTTTGTATAATTTTCATGTTTTGAATGTTATAAATTATGTGTAATGCAATAAAATTTGGTTTACGGATTGATGTCGGATGATTTACAAATTGGGCCAGAAAATATGTTCACATTGTTTTGGGCCTTAGAAGAATATTTTTCTAAAAAATCAGCCCATTAATTCAGCCCATTTAACATTTTAACAACTCTTAAAGAATATGAAGAATGAACTTAAAAAGTAGAGAAGGGATTCTTAATTTTTAAGGATATTAAATTTATTATTAAATAATGTTAACAACCTCTCATGAGTATAAGGGGTGGAGATGCTCTTACTATCCATTAATTCAACCCATTTAATATTTTAGCAATTCTTAAAGAATATTAGGAATGAACTTAAAAATAGAGAAAAGATTCTTAATTTTTAAAGATGTCAAATTTATTATTAAATAATGTTAACAACCCAGGGGTGGAGATGCTTACTGCTTTATTTCACTCAAATCTAGTTAGGAACTTTGGAAAATAATGTGTTGGAAGAGAAGACCTTTTCAGAAGACACGCGTCAATATATGATTAGTCTGTTATTTTCGTTAAAACCCATCAAAGGAGGCTAATTAATTCTCGATATTTGATAGAGAGATAAAAATCTTTGCCAGATATGGCAGCTGTTTCTCGTTCTCTGTTCTCTTTATCTTTTTGCAATGAGAGAGAGAGATAGAGGAATACGATGATGATGATAAAGTTACCGGCGGTCTCGGATTCGCTTGGTGCAGGTCGGGAACTGATTGGCTGACACCGCCACGTGGCTTGCCATGTTTGGCTTGTGAGCAGGGATCGGATCCCGCCTTGCATCAACTGAATCGGAGCTCGAGGTGAAAAGAAAGAAAGGAAAAGGATCTAACTTTCAGATCTGACACAATCTTGTTTTAAGTTTTTTTTTGTTTGAAAAGTTGCGTAAGTTGTTTGATTCGGTATATGGTTTTCTCCAAATCCAGAAACTTTAGTTCTTTCTTCAAAGATTGATTGAATCCTTTATTTGATTTTGAAGGCTAAGAATAATGTACATGTTCTGAATTTTCAGGATCTAGGGTTTTGTTTGGTAGCTATAGATCTTGTCTTCGAATTCGCTTCATTGGCTAATTGAATTAGGGTTTTAATAGAATCTTCAAGGTAGAGATTCTGATGGAAAACTCTGTAAATATCGAAACTTTATGCTTTATGGGGTTTTGAGTATTTTTTAGGGTTTTATGTTGGTTTTACATTGGCCTAAAAATGGTGATGATGAGATTCAATATGTTCAATTAAGTTCCTTTACAGGTAAATATGTAATTAGATCTCTGAGTTTACCTTGATCTTGTGAATTAACTGATTTCTTGACTTAGTTTCGTGTTCAGATTTCTTGAGTTACCAAGCAAGCGAGATTGTGGCTATAGGCTTTTCGATATGTGTTTTTTTTCCATTTCAGTTAGGTTCTGCGGATGCATTTATTGTGTCTGGATTGCTGGTGAAACCATCATTCCAAAAATGGTGTTGCAGTTTGGCAACGACTTGCTAAATGCCTCTAAGAATGGGATCCTTCTCCCTACAACACACACACAGTCAGTTTCCAAGCATGGAAGATAGCTTGAGATTGTTAGGTATACTTAAAGGTACAGATGAACCAAGCAATCTTTCCTATGCTTCAGTAATTGATGGAGTTGATCTTGAGGCTTATCTAGCACGAAAGAAGGTATATTTCCTTTCTGGATGCTCAGTTCTTTGGCATTTGTACATCCTTCTACCACATTTCTGTAGAGATTTTTCTTTAAATCTACCAATCATAGTAGTCGTAAACTTTTGTATTGACAGTTAAAGTCTGCTGTTTTGCATTGGCAATTTTTCTTTAATTTCCACTGTGTTCAAGACTCTAGAATCTCTGGTTCTTATGTGGCAGACAAGGTTGGTTTTCTGCTTTGCTCGTTTGCTATATTTGCAGTTGTCTCAGTGATGCTTACTATTGAAGTTTTTACCATTGGAAAATAAGTTAACGCTCAAAACCCAAACGTTCTTCTCTACCTTTTTATTTTCCGAAAAATATTCTTCTCTACTAAACTAGCATTTTCGTTTATTCTTCAGCTATGACATTGCTTTGGTCATAACACAGTTGCATTTATTTTAAGCATCTTCTTCCATGGATATACAGCATGAAGGTGAATCATAGTCATTAAGAACCAAAAAACCAACAGCTGCTTAATACATTGCATAACGTAAGAGATAAGACTCGAGCCAAGGATTTTTGTTAGTTCTGTAAAATATGCTTGGTTTAACTATGTTATACTGTTCTTCCAGATTACCAAGTCCCGAGGAACAGCTCTTCAACAGTTATTACAGTTATAAGGTCGCTTACAACTTGTTACAGCCCAGGTTACATATCAATCATCCTCTTAATTAATTATCGACTTGGTTAGTAGCATATATGGCTATTTAGTTTTCAATAAAACTTTTCTTTTATGGCAGATCAATAAAGCTGCAGGAATCAGAGTCAAACAACAGGTCATGATCAAGAGATTGATGAAAGTGAGGATGAGGAAGAAGATGTAGTAAGAGCATTTCTATAATGAGAATGATAATGAATCTGCAGATACGTTTATTACCATTTTGTTAGTTAGTTGTTAATTTCTTTTCTCATTTTTAGATATATGAATGAATATAGGCTTTGTTTCTTAGTCCATGAACTCATAGACTACCGTCAACTCAACTGTAACCAACATAAATTTCTATAGCTTCTTGCCTAAAAGAGGACATGTTTTGTCTTTTTTTTTTATCTTCTTTCTTACTCTGGATAGTGAATATTTATATGTTTTATCAACAATGTCAAATGTATTGATGAAAAAAGATGAAATGCATTGATGAAAAGGTTGAAATTTCTGGATTTTATCGCCATATCTTGTGTATTTACAAGAAAAAGGATGTGGTCAAGGATTTTAGGGTTTAGTCAAAAGGATTTGTAGTCAAATTGCACATTAATACCTTCTTGTTTAGGTGCAACACTAAGACTTGTTAGTGTTTTGGTTTGAAGAATTTGGAAAAGGTAAGGTGTTAAATTAGTTAGTTTATCATTATCATCAACTAGTTAAGTGTGTAGAGGTTTACAATAAAAGATCAACCTTCTTAATTTTCAATCTTCTTAATTTAGGCCCTGAGAAGTGAGAAATAACAAAACAAAACAGCTTCTGAACTTTCGAACAAGACTAACTCTGTTTTGGTTTCCAACCACTGTTTATCTCTGCATGTCTCCTGCAAAGAAACAAAACAGAGTTAGAAGAAACATCAACTTGGCAATGCAAATAGGCGCGATAGATTGTGCGTGTGTACGTGCGGGAAAGCCTCACCGTGCATGCGTTTTATAAAGTAGTCCAAATCTGCAAAGCAAGACGATCCTTGAACCAGAGGAGACGGTTGGCGATAAGTGAAGAAGGAGAAGTGACAGCTATCTGGATGGTTTCTTGGTTTAGCCATTTCGATTAATCTCATGCAACCTTCTCTATCGAAACAAGTAATCGCATTCTCTCCTCCAATAAGAAGTCCCTTATCCCACGCTGCATTGATCACCTGCCACAAATATACCAAACTTAAGCTCAAGAATAAAATTTGCAGAGATTCAAGAAAGCTAAAGTCATCATCACATATTAAAAAATGTTTCATTACCTGCCAACTTAAACCTTCTGGATCAGCTAAGCCTTCTTCGTGCTCATTAGTAGACATTAGCTGACCAGGGCACACAAACTTCACAGTCACTGAATATTTCTTCAGAGTTTCGAAAAGAAGAGAATATCCATCACGATTCGAAGGATTATAGTATCCTGCAGTTAATTCAGCCGCATGACTAGCTGTCTTATATGACCAGTAAATCGCCGGTATCTGCATTTTTGTTGATGTATGAGTCTCACTGTTATGGTCGTTACTGATTTTGAAGGTCGAGTGACAAAAATATTGTACCTTGACGATAATCTTTGTCTCTTCGAAAGCAAGATTTGCAAGAGAGAGGACATTCTCTGCATGTCCTATTAACAACTGCGAATACCAGTTTAGGAAGAAGCGACCGTAGTAGCTGTCGTATTCACCTCTTTCCTGGAAGAAACCAGTTTCATGAGGTTGAGAATTGTATTGACCAGCATTCTCTGGTCCTTTACCCCAGAAAGCGAATCCTCGTGATTTTGCTTCCTTTAGCAGACTCGTTTGTGAATATTTGTCATAACACTGCAATAAGACATAGTAGATCAAAATATTAACCATGCTCAGACTTCATCATTCACAAGTTGGAACTAAGAAGTAAAGTTCAGCAATCTGAAAAATACCTGAAACTCACCAATACCGGGATAAATCCAACCCATCCTTTCCGGGAAAGATGGATACTTTAGTTCACCGGAAGCTCCAAGACCAATCTCAATTGCAGTAATTAGCCCCTCCTCAAAAAAATCATCGAACTCTGACCGGAAGCTTCTCATAAAATCAAAATAGACCTGAAATATTCAGTAACATGAAAATGCAATGTTCACATAATACACCAAGATGATTAGCAGTGTACGAGAAATGGATGTTCTTCTTACGTACCTCTATACCAGTTCGTCCATGCAATACCCGTTCCTTGTCAATGCACCAATTCAAACACTCGAAATTTCTTCTTCCTTCACGGTCAGTGAAAAATATGTCTGGATTGTCTTTTCCAATCTCCAAAACCCACTGTGGCAACGACACCGCATTCCCTCCATATTCATGAAATGCCATTACCACCTTCAAATATACCATACGCTCATTGCTAAGATAGTACGAAAAAAAACTGTTCTTTATCGCAATAGTTACAGTTTGGTCACATAAGATGAATTTGAAAAAGATATACAAGTAAGGATTTTCATACCTGTAGTTTAAGTTTGAACTCTCTGATAAGGTTAAAGAGCTCCTTATAGCCAGACCATACATATTTCTGAGGATTCCAGCCTTCAACTATTCCCCACCAACAATCTATGACCACTCCATCGACATTTAATGACTTCATGTAACTTAATTCTTGTTTCACACCTACAGGATCACCCAACTGGCCGAAGTTGTCTATAATGCCAACCTGAAAAGGCAAAGTATAGAACGTTAGCCCAAGAAAACTAAGCATGGCGGCAAAAGTGGTAAAAGAACACACAGTTCTCTCATCAGAAGCTCACTGGAAGCATGGCGTACACGGGGACATAAAAGCTCTCTGTGAAGCCAGTACGAGGCTCTGTGGAATGCACATCTTGTATAAGCTGAATGAACAACAAATTTGTTAGACAAAACAGAACTCTAGCTCAAATTCAACTCTCCTATCAATGCAATGCCAGTGTTCAATCGTTACCTGATTGGCTTCCACGCATCCCACTGAGGCGATAGGGCTAGCACCCGTATACCTTCCATTCCCGGGGTGATCATTCTCAGCGATAACCACAGAACCGAGAGACACAGGAGAGAGGTTCTCTTCGATTCTAAGAACGGGATGCTGCTGACAATCAAGTGTAGCCTTAGTACAGTTCTTCAAAGTACTAGAAGAAAGAGGACTCTCAATAGATCTCGTCGGAAACTGAACCTGTCCAGTGGCATGAAAACAATCAAAATTTTATATACCAAGCTCATGATGCTATATCTGTTACTGGTTTATAACTTAGCTTCAGAAACAAACTTAAACCAAGTGATCACAGAACAAGCTAATAACACAGGGAAGGTCTATACATATTTGAGATTAAATTGCTCAGCTTTTCAGATACACCCTAACTGAAACAGGTTAAAAGGAAACAACTTTGCTACATTTCGTTTCAGATGTATAACCAAGAACAGTGTAAGCTAACAACAACTGAGAAATGTTCGAGCTACGACAATCTACTGATTCTTTCTGGTCAAATGTCGTAATGGGTCTTTGAAAAGTTTGAATTTTTGAGAAAAAAAGGGTTCCAAAATCGGAATCGAACCACATGGTTTGGCTGATGTGATTGCCGATAAGTAGTACCGTCGGCGTCGACACTCCAGCCTGCTTCACGCGCCAAAGCAGCGATTACATCGTTCATATCCGCACGCGCCGGTAACGGAAAGTTCCCGTACTGTCTCAGTCCGGCGAGCATTCTACTAGTGATTGCTCGTCTGTGTCTTTCTCTCAGCTTCGTTCTCTCCTTTTCCTTCTCCCTCTCTCTCTTCCCCTTCCCTCCTCCTCCTCCTCCTCCTCCTCCGCTGCTCGTCTCTCCACCGCCGATTCCGGCGATGTTTCCGTTGTCGCTTTCAGCTGGACACATCGACGCCGCCGCAGCCGCGGCGAACCCGCGCGGCCGCCGAGACTGTGGATGATTGTTATTCCGGTGGGGAAACTGATCCGGGTCGAGATTTGAGTTCGGGTTCGGATTCGGGTTGATCGGATCTCGCGATCCGGTGGTGTTTAGAGTGTGCATTTTTTTTTGGCCGTGAAGCTTTTGCTCTCTCCTCTCTCTGCTGTTTCCACATTTGAGTTTTTTTGTAACTTTGTTAATTTACAAACGAGCGTCGGTAAATATGATTAATTACATAAAACGTCGGTGATCACCAAAATTACATATATAACCCATTTTCACAACCATTTTAAAACAACGGAATCCACCAAACCAAAACAAAACCAAATTGAAATCAAACCGAATTACTGGTTTTTTTTTTTTTCACAAAACTTCAAACCGGGACAACCAAACCGAATCCAAATTATAAATCGGATTGCACACCATAATCAACTGAAATAGGATCAGCTTGAAAATGGTTGTATAATCGGTTTAGTTTATGTAAACTGAAATCGTGTTTGGTTTGATTTTGATTTCGGCTTTCCGGTTTATCAGTTCAATTGATATCGGTTTATAAACAAATTTCAGTTTGATTTTAACTGAATCAGTTTTTTCTTTTTTCACACCTCTACTGACCATTTCAAGAAGAAAAAAAAAAGAAAAAAAAAGAAAAAAAATTCAATTGTAGTCGTCAATCGAGTCCAGTGATGATGATTGGAAAAGGATAAAATTTCAAAAGCAAAAAAACGTTAAAATAATTCGAAAAAAAGGAGAAATTGAAAATTAAAGAAATGGGAGTTTGGTTTATTGTTCCCTCTCCTTGGAACATCAAACACACACTCGTCCCGTAAAAGTCTCTCTCTCTATCGCAGATAGGTGCTTTGTCTCCTTCTTCGATAACTCCGATCACCTAAAAAAACAATCTTTTCTTTTGTTCAAAGCATTTCTCTTTGATAAAGAAACATACATAGCTTACTTAGCTAATTCAATTCCTCGCATTTTCGAGGTAGTTTTTGCAGTTTTTTTTCCCTTTCGATCGAGTTTCAGATCTGAAATTCAATTATTAGGGCTTTCGATTCTGCATTGTCAATGACGAATTCGCGTTTCAATGTAAAGATCTGAAGAAAAAGTTCCGATTTTTTGGATTTTGACTTGGAGATTTCCAATGGCTGGTTTTGAAGATGAGAAGGTCTTGTGGCAATGACGTAAATTTAAGCAGAAAAGTTGTTCGCTTTGAGATAAGAAGAAGATGGGATCTGGGCGGAGCAAATCATGTCGAGGCTCGTCGTTGCCGTCTTCGACGGCGAGAGAAGATTCCGTCACGGCTCCACCTCCGTCGTCTTTGAGTGGTGGTGGAAGGAGGAGAAGATCAATGAGTATGCTTTGTTCTCTTCACTCTTCTTGCCTTGCTTCATCTTCTACTTCTCACGACAGTGACGATGATGATGTACAGGTTTGGTTTTGATTTCTATACAACCTTCATTGATTTTGTTCCCAAAAAAGAATCTGTAATTGAGTCAAATTCATCTTCAGGTATGCAATAGATGGATGAGGAAGAGTAATGGAAGTGTCTCACGAAGAAGAACAGAATCTAGGAATCAAGGGGAAGCAGAGGATTGCTATGATAAAGAATTAAATGATAAGAAGAAATCTGAAAACGATGATCTTGAGCTTGATGATGATTGTGGTATTGAAGAAGAAGAAGAAGCAAGTGTAAGCACTGTACATGTTGGAGGTTCGATTCAAGAATCTACCACTCCAGGTCGCGTTTTCTCGCATTTCAAATTCATTCCTGGTAACATAAGCTCTAGACTTAGCAGAGCTTCAAGCTCAAGATCCTTTAACACCACTTATCCAGTCCCTTCCTCTCCTCAAACGATTGAACGAGAAGAAAGTGCTATTACTTCACCTTCACAATCTGCTATTAGGCTCGTTGATAGAATCGAATCTCCGAGAATTCCTGATAATGTAGTTAGAGATATTGATGGTAGCTTACGTTCTCCGATAGTAGTTAATGGCATGGACAGTACTTACGCTGGAGCTCTTGATAGAAGACACGTTGGTCGTGAACCTTCCATTGAGCGGAATGTTAGATTTAGCAGAACTCTGAGTGTTGGACGGCTCCGAGACAGAGTCCTTCGCCGATCTTCACTCTCTGATTTCACATTCCGACCGCGAGAAGACGATACTGATCTCTTCTCTGCTGATACAGCAGCAGCAGAAGATACTCCTGTGAGTTCAACATCTATACTTAACCGTTCCGCTACAACCATTCGAAGGACGTTATTTGGAATCCAAGATCATGAGACGCCAAGTCCTCTTGTCAGAGAAGGAAGGTATCAAGGTTTATTAGAGCACAGATCAGATTTTCTTGAAAGAAGGAGAAGAATAAGATCTCAGGTTTGTAAACTCTGTCGAATATTTCATCGTTTGATGTGTCTGTTCAACTCAAGATCTAATAACTGATGCAACTATAACTAAATTCCACAGGTTCGTGCTCTTCAGAGATTAGGAAGCCGGTTTGAAAATGTCACAGGGCATCATGATAGGGCTTGTGTCTTATCTGGTCAAGATCAAGCAGGTCGTTGCACATGCCGTGCAGTTACTAACCGTGGCTCAACTACAACAACTACAACTACAACCGATGAAACAAATGCAAGAGCTAGCATCTCAAGGATAGTATTGTTAGCTGAAGCTCTCTTCGAGGTAAATTTGCATGTCTTCCCATTAACAAGTATTGCCACACTCTTTCTCTCTGTATGCTGAGGATTTATGGTGTGTTCGTTTTAGGTTCTTGATGAAATTCATCAGCAATCTGTTGTTTTATCCTCTCAACAACCATCAGTATCATCAATAGGATCTGTTCCTGCACCCAACGACGTTGTGGACTTGTTACCTGTAAAAAAGTATACTAAATCACAAAGCGATGATTCGTCACAGTAAGGCCTACTAGTCCCCAGTTGCTTTTGTGTTCTTTTACTTGCTCGAAAGTCGAGACATTATTGACTAAACATATGTTCTTTTTTCTGGAATCTTTCAGATGTTACATATGCCTTGTTGAGTATGAAGAAGGAGACACTATAAGGACACTTCCTTGTCATCATGAATTCCATAGAACATGTGTGGATAAATGGCTGAAAGAGATTCACAGGTATGTTCTGATTTTGTGGCAACAATTTTTGACCTTTTTCGTGCTTGAGATGTGATCTAATGATGTTTTTATGACAATGCAGAGTATGTCCACTATGTCGTGGAGACATTTGTAGACATGATCCATCACCTGAACGACACTGATTGCAGTCTTAGATATTATGATTCTGCAAGAGACCAAGAACATTCATTGGTTTTTTTTCTGGAACTGGATCAAAATGTTGTATTTTTGCTTGTTCGTTGTACTTTACAGTTGAAAAAACAAAATTCACACTTTCTATCAAGAAAATGTAATCTTCTGTACTTAATTGATCCATCATATCTGTAAGAAGTAAATCTAATGATGTTTTGGGTGCTCATAAGCATCTTTGCTTCTCGATTACATTAAAAAAAAAATATATATATATCTAATTATATATGTGCTTCTCCATTGCAACTTCTGTCCATGTGGTGAAAGTCAAAGGCTTTATGGTCCCAAAAACATATAAGATTGATTCTTTATGAATTTTGGAACACTAAAAAAAAGTTGATAATAAATAACAGTTACATGATTGTTTGTAAGAGTGCACAATTTTTATTATTTTTGTATGTATAAGTAATTGTAATTAGTTATACAACATATTTAAATTTCAAGAACAATATTCCAAAGATGAATAAATTTATTCCAATGTTGAAACATCAATAAAAAATTTAGTCTTCAGTAGATACAGCAGGACAAGTAGGGTTGCAATTCAGCGATGGGCAATCAACGTTCTGAAACGTACTCCGCTCATAGAACCAATCTCCAACCGCCTTGGCCATTTTCTGAAAAGAACACCAAAATTAAGAGAAATTAAGTAATTCTAATTGCTAAATATAAATTCTCAAAAATACTATATATTTGATGTTTCATTTATAAGAAATTCGAATGCAAGCTTTGGAAAATTTTCGAAAATTTCCTTTATAGTTTTGTTTTGTATAAAAAAATCTAGTTTATGACATTTTTCTTTAAAGTTTTGCTTTGTATAAATACAAATTAGAGTGCTTACCGT
Organism: Eutrema salsugineum; assembly: GCF_000478725.1. Lineage (NCBI taxonomy): Eukaryota > Viridiplantae > Streptophyta > Magnoliopsida > Brassicales > Brassicaceae > Eutrema > Eutrema salsugineum. The sequence continues at coordinate 1,037,612 of NW_006256828.1, read as the reverse complement.
ATCCCCGACTTGGGGACCTTGAGCGCCTGACCAAGTAGCTGCGCTTCCACCTTGGCAATGAGCATGGCAAGAGTCTAGAAACAATCCTCTCGTCGTCGTGGCTCGAACCGGCGCCAAAGCAGCCAACATTTGGTCTCTATACCCTAAGAGAAAAATTGTAAAACAATCAGTTAAGACAAGTAGACATTATCTCACCAGATCGGTATGTTAATTTCAGTTTAGTAGGTAATCCCATTTTTCTTATATACATACCTTGAACGGTTTGAAGCTGAGCGGCCGTACATTTCTTAAGATCAAGCTTACAAGTTTTCCATTCTTTGCGTTTATCAACAGAAGTTGGGGCCAAAACGTTCTTGATCTGCAAGATTTAAAAAAAAAAAACAAATCCCAAATCAAATTTTAATCTCGGAAAATATTTCGGCGAAAAAATTGACAATCAGATAAAAATCGAACCTGCCAAGAATCAAAGGCGGCATTGATGACGAAAAGAGGTGTTTGCATGGTCTTAACAACGTATTGTGGGAAGAAACACTGCGATCAAAAACAATCAAACATAGAGTTTATAAGATATAATTAACCGACTCGCAAATAAAAAGTCTACATTAACGATGCTTTGATAGAGACTTACCAATTCTGGCTTCATACTTGAGGTGCAAGAAACAGGAAGACTCTTTGCGGAGCCCTACACATACGTAGTGATAAAGATTAGCTTCGACCAAAAGAGTCTATAATGTCTTAGAGAAATGCATGTAGCTGGAAAAGAGAGAGAGAGGCCGTACGTGGGTCGCTACGACTTTGCCGTAGTACGATTCGATGTAAGATCCTCCACTGATGTCCTTACTGTTTAAATCAGCAAAATTAACAAATAGTTTTCTAAGATGTTCTTTAGTGTTATGTAATAATGTAATTTTTTGAATGATTTTCTTAAGATTATGAATGTTACCCGTGAATGAAGAAACCGGCGTCGGAAACACATTTGACCTTAGCCGTTTTGGGGATAATGGACTTGAATTCGTCGCAATGTAAAATCGCAGCTAATGCTCCGGCTGAACAACCGGAAAGTATCGCCTAAAGATCGATGCAACAAAAAATTAACTTTTGCAACCCCAAAAGCTAAATAAAAAGATTAAAAAAAAATACTAAAATTTGATTTAGTTTTCTTACGTTTTGAGCGTTACTCATCCCCTTAGCCATAAGATCATCAATCACTGCACGCCAAACCCTAGCACCGCGGAAGAACAGCTTGTTCGTCTGAATTTTTTTTCAAATTTCCGGTCATATGAGATTACGCAATAATACATTTTTATGCATATGTCGACAACATTTCCACTATGTGATAAATTAGTTGTGCTTACAAGGATCGATAATACTGAAAACGCAGTATTACAGTTTACATGTTAAATATGAAATATGTAATTAATCCGTGATTTCAAAGAATTAAGATTAGTGATGAATTACCGGATCAACGGCTTCTATATCACCGGTGAAAGATGAACCATCGCAATACCGAACTTTGATTCTATTCCAGTTATAAAAGTCTGCAAAAAAAAAAAAAAAAACCCAAATCCGATTCAATCTCATTGTAAACATGAGAAACAAATTAAATCATCAAATCGAACAAAAAAAATAATAAAAAGTTAAGAACCTGGATTGGTGCTTTGCTTGCCACCCAAGATACCGGAGAAACCGAAGTCTTTGTTCATGAACTTAGACGAACCCTTCATTGTACTTTTACGTTTTACGCATGTAGCTATATCAGTGCACCATCCTCCTCCCTAATGTACAAACATAGTTATATATTTAGTTAACTTAGTCGTATATTCTTAATTAACTACATATTTGTGATATATTATATTCAATATAAGATAGAACTTAGAAGTTAATTCAATTAACCTCCATATGAACGATCCAGTTGTTCACTCCTGAGCCAGATCCTTTATCGAAATGGTAAGCTGGTGCGCTACCATCCAAACACACTACAAAAATATAGTAATTAATTATAACAAATCAAATTAGTTTAAAAACAAATCGGTTAGTTCGTAGTTTTCGTATGAGGTCGATTCGAAACAATTTAGAATACAATATGTTTGATTTCAAAATTTTTATATCTCGAGAAAAGAAGTTTAGATGAAAAATATTCACCAGTCAAGTTAGTCTTGAAAAAAAAAACTTAGTATTACGTACCAAACAATAATAATCCGATGTTCTATTTGTAAATCCAAATTATTCAGTTTTAGTTCAAACCCATTAAGCATGGCATTCGGTTATAGAAAGAATAGGTTTGAACTAAAACTGCATTTTCTTTTCATCCCATCAGCAAAATTTCGGTTTGGTTCGGTTTGATTTTTTCTTTTTCCAAATTTTGATACAAAGTTATTAAAAAATAATATTAATCTTAATTCGGTTGCACGATATCTTTGGGTTAGCTTCGTTTGGGTTTAAATTTGTCGCTGTTCAGGCTAAAATTAGATTTTATTCGGTTTCGGTTTAATTTTCTTTTGTTCAGTCTGGTTTATTCGGTTCAGCTCATTTTAGCCTCACCCCTACTGTGAAAAGAAGAAACAATAAAGTATTTTGGAAAGAATAATAAAGTTGCGTACCGGCTCCTTTAGCCACAGCAGATTCAAGATATGTGATGGGCACAGCTCCGGTTCCGATCACCACCACGGCTAACACCATAAGACTTGACCATAGTTGCCTTAGCCTTCCCATTCTGTAATAAATAAATAGATATAACTCACGATTTAGTTAGTTAAAAGAATCTTGTTGTGGCTAATGGTGAGAAATTTCGATTAGAATGTTAAGTTGTCTCCCAGATAATGGTTCAAACAAATGCTTAGAGATCACGAGATGTGATCGGATCTCAAGTAATTGTAATTGTGTAATTTGTTTATTTATTTTTAGTAAACAAACGGTGTTAAAATAAGGCTAACTTCTGTTGGTTACCAAAAATACCACCGTTCTTAATCAACAGTGTCTCAAAGTACTAAATTTTGAATTGAGAAAATATATAAGTATTAAAAATAAAAAATATCACCATTGGTCTGTTTGTGCACCAAAAAGTCGGGGAACAAAATGACAAGTCCATGTGTGTGTTTTAGTTGGATTTAATAGTTACCTCGATTGGTGTAGTCCACCGAAATAATTCAATTTATATTCATACTCTTTTTTTTTATTTGGTTAAAATTATACTGTTACATAAAATTGTAGTATTAAGTATGAAAGATATTAAACAAATGCCATTAATATATTAGGTATAATATAATTACTTACTCGCTAGTTAACACACCACGTTGCAATTGTTAGTTGTTAGATTGCATTTGAATTGAATGCTCTATGAAAATGAATTAAAATACGGAGTATTCGAAAATATCATTCTAGGCCAAACTTAAACAGACCGAAATTTTTGGCGTCGGGAGGGGCAAAATGAGAATCATGAAAATAATGAGAATTCGATTAAGATATAACCCTTTTTAAATTCAAATAAATTTTCAATATGTTGAACCGTCTTCTATTTGGGAATAAAAGCCTTTTCCTGAATGAAATAATAAGATTGAAACAAAAAAAATTGCAGGACTTCTACATTATTATTATACGACCGTAGCTACTAGGTTAAGTGCTAAAGATTACTTTCTCTTTTTTGCCGATGAATTCCAGAGATTACTCACAAGTTACAATTTACAGGTTAAAAACTGAATAAATCAAGAACAAACTTCAAAACATAAGAAACAAGAACTACGAAGCATATCTAATAAGCTATGTTTTTTTTGTTTCAACGGGTGAACAAGAAAGTCTGAGTTATATCAATATGGAATAGAAGATCTTTCGTTCGTATAGAGCAAGATGGAAGAAACCATTGTCCAAAAAAATGGAAGAACTGAGAAACATCTAAGAAAATAGAAAATAACTCTTTACCAAAAAAAAAAAAAAAATAGAAAATAACTTCATCTTTATGAAGAAAAAACAGCTTTACCTTGAGAAAATGGTTCTTCAGATTCGTATTCACGTAATGAAATGTGTAAAAGAGGAGTCTTCGAGAGTAAGGTTTAGAAGTTCATAAAAAGCCATTGCTGTCTTCTTCGTTATATAGATGGATACAGAGAGTACCACACGTTCGAAAGAAAATCTTTTTTTTTTCATTTAATCAAATAAGCTTTGGCCAGAAAAAAAAGAAAAAAAAAAAGCATAAAGTTTTCTGTTTCTTTCATGTATTCGCCAGGTCACGAGACATTAAACATTACAGAGTTTCAAGAAAACTATCTTTATAGTAATATAATTATTATTCACATTTTATAATTCATAATCATTAATCAGCTTTCAGATTTTTTATCTATATCTTTATTCTATTTCCTTAAAGCATTTTGTTTATTTGTTTCACATCAAAGATTAATAAATTGAGCATATATTTTTCAGGGTTATGTATGCAACTTTTTCTAAATAAAAATTAATAACATGCTATATGTTGCAAATTAAATTAGATCTATTGAAAAAAGATATATCGATATATAATGGATGGGTTCTTGTGGCTAAAACTATATATAGAATACCAAATTATAGCACGTAAAAACAAATACGTGCAGTAAAATTATATTATTAAACAATAAAATGATTTTTGCCATAATTTTCTTGAGTTTTATTATTACATCTTAGAATTTTTTGTTTAATTTGCATATCACAACTGACACATAAACTGCAAACCCATATAATTGTGAATAATTGATCAATTGTGTGTGTCGACAAAAAAAAAAAATTGATCAATTGTGTAGAATCACAAAAATATTTTTTGTCATCAAACCATTCATTTTTTTCCATTTTATGGATTACCAACCAAACCAAATATTGAAACAAAAGAAAGGATGGATGAATAGAAAAATCAATTTTTATATGTAGTAGTAGGTGTAAATACACTAGTAAGTAGTAACCTATACTGAAATTAAAATCTCTGTCTTGACGGAATCTAACAAAACTACTGTACTAACGTCCATCTGAGTTTCGAGTAGATGAATTCTTTCTTTGTCGGCTCGCTTGGATGATTTATCTCCAAAATTTTAAATTTTGAAACAATTGCATTAAATTATTTTTCTGCATATACCCCAAATAATTTGCCACGCGTATTGTCGTGTCGGTACTTCAAATGCAGCGAACCGAGTTAATGTAAAATACCAAATGTTTAAGACCTTATGCTTATGGTATTTTACTTCTATTATTAAGTCTGACTTTTATCTCTTTAAATTTTCTTCATATTGTATTCCAATTAGGTTAGAAGTGTAAATTGGGACTAAATGGATTTAGATCGCATCAATGCATGATTGAGTATGTAATGTATTACAAATTGATTGATATTTCGGTCCAAAAGTCAAACCTTTTAAAAGTTGGTTGTACATATATTTTTTCTTTTATTTGCGGACAAATATAGGTTGTAAACTAGTAATTATAATTAGATAGTATGAGCAAAAAAGAGAGCGAGAGAGAGCTCAATAGTAGAACACATAAATTCGCGGTGAAGTTTGAAATTGTGACTATAAACTCGATTTTCATTGGAAGTTAATTCTCTTAGTTAATTTGGGTAATCAGTTCACGACAAAAACATCACCTACTAACTACTAGCGCCCCCCACCACACACACACACACAAATAAATTTAAAACTTAATTCAATCTCAAAATTTTGGCCGATTTCCGCAAGAAACGAATTTAAATACCTGATATATAATGAATAGGTGATATAGGTCTATAATTCGTATGAATTAAATGAAGTTTGGAAAATTATTAAAATGGTATAAGAGAAGTAGGGTCCGTAGTGAGTCAATATGAAAAGGGGATAAGGAAGCGGCCCGGAAGATCTCGATTAAAATCTGCAAATATTAAATTGTCTGTTTTTCTCTTAAAAAAAAATATTTCGTAAAAGAATTTTGTTTTCTCTTTCTAAAACCGCGTTCAATTATACAGAGACAGCATATAGATAGGATTTGACTTTTGACTTTGAATCACAACCTCGTTACATTTCATTATAATAATTTGAGATCACATGATGTTTTTATTTAAAAATAATCAGGATATATGTTTTTAAATCGATTAATCAATGGCTGTGATGGTGAACGAAACAAAATCAGTAAACAAGTTACAAATATATATGTAGACAAAATTATGAATTTAAGAAAAAAAACTATCAATTGTATAATACCAAAAAACAAAAACTAGCGATAGCAGAGAATAAAGAAATATATTAATACACTAAACAAAATTCTGAGTAATACTGATTTCAATGTACTTTCTCTCTTTCTCTCCATAAAATAAATACCTTGAGAAAGAAAAGAGAGAAAAAAGTCAAAAGACAATGGATGTAGATCATCAATCTGAGGATTAAGATTTGCACAGACAAGGTTTGTCAACCTTACTTCCAAGTAACAGATATTACCAAACCTATTTGTCTAGTTTAAACTTAGATATTTTTGTAAAGAAAAACTAATAAATATTTTTGATTAATGTTATTAAAGACATACAAATCATTGTGTTGACGAGTAAAATCAGTCTAATTGTAAATAAAACCAAAGAAAAAACCTAAATTTATAACCAGTGCCGTGCCAACACATTTAAAGACTTAAAACAATTTAGAAATGATGGCCTTTTATAAGTGTATAATTTTCACAAATCATAGAACTTGAAGATAATCAAACTGTAAAATCTATATCACTGAATATGTAAAATTATGTATAAAATAAATATAGAAGACATTTTAATGAGTTTGTCATTTAAAAATATATTAAAATATCAAATACCTATCAAAATATATTAAAATAATAAAATAACAAATAATATATAGATCAATAAATTTAAGTTCATCAGATTTATAGTAAAAAAAGATAGATAAATTATGATTTGAAAGTAAAAATTATTATCACATTGAACTTTTGAATAAAAAGTCTCCTAGAAACTCTAACAACAAATCTTTCACTAAGTTAACTAATATTGTTATTAATATGTGGCTTAAAAAAATGTGGTTAAGGCCATTGCCTTTTTTCCACTAAAGGTGGCACAGCTCTGTCTATAACAATTTTAATTCATTAAGCGATGAACCACAAAAAAGTAGCATATCGGAATTTGAATACAACATAATTTTATTATCTTATACTTTTAATTTTTAAATCCTAAATTTCATTAATTCGTGGTGATCTAGTGGTTGAAGATTTACTTCGCTAGTTGAAGATTAATGTTCATGTCCTAACACTGTATTTACAAGTTTTATAAAACATTTGTTAGTTTTCTTTAACACATTCTGAAAATATTTATAAAAATAACATTTCTGAATTCTGATATTGTATACACACGATATTTTCGATTTTGACCAAAAAATGCTATAAAATTAAAGAAAACTATCTATGCAAATATCTCTAATGTTTCAAGTAATGCATAAAATTTAAAAATATCACAACTTTTTTAGGAAGCCTTATTTACATAGATTTAGTGATATGTTTAAAATTTGAGGATATCACTAGGCATACAAAATAAAACAGAAAATATATTTCTGTTTGTGTCAAAAGAAATTAAAATATATAAAAAATAATGACCAAAAATAAAAAATGTTTTATTTTTTTAATGAAAAATTAACTTTAACCTTAGAATTGATTCATTTATTGACAAAAGAGATTAGTCTTTATATGAGATTTAAAATTTTGGAGACAACAAAAAATATTTAATATTTCTCGTCATGTCATGTCATAAAGCAGTAACAAATTCAATGTGTCATAAATTAAAAATAACTATGTTTTGATTTTATTTTAAATATGTCATAAAATTAAAATACATCTATTTTTGGTTTCTTTTCTTTTTTTTAATATTTCATAAACTAAAATATCTATGTTTTGATTTGTGCCTAAAAAATAGTGGAACAAAAGACAGTGTCTTTAAATTGATCAGATCTATGTTATCATTAATTCGTTACTTATTACCACATATAGTCTTGTCATTGTTTGCTATATATATGTTGATCAATAAGTTGAAAGATTATAATTTATCTTGCTAAGTAAAATCTGACAAAAGAGAAAACACAAAATGCAAAAGAAATGTCCAATCGCTGATCCTATATGTGACTTCTGTTCATGCACAGGGAGGGGATGCCAATATCCAGGTAATGTACATCTATACCTTTTTTTCTACAGAAGATATAACCAAAAAATCTATTAACTACTGTAAAAAATCATAACGTTGATTGAGTTATTAGTCGTGTTCCAAATCGAGTTAGCTTTTTCTATTAGTTTACATACTAATAACTTTTTCATTTGGTATACATACTAAGTTCGTTTCAAAAGTTTTTTTTCTAAATTTTGAAAATCCATAAAAAAATACGACGGTTTAATCCAAACTAAACTATAGTGCAAAAACCCTAATTGACCAAATATGTTTCTACAAGCAGTAACACCATATACATTAATACCAAAAATTAAAAACTTGTAGCATGGTGTGTGCAGGATTGAAGGTGGAATGGCCAGAGCTAATAGGTGTGAGTGGAATCGAAGCAAAGAAGAAAATTGAAAGTGATAATCCATATGTGACTGCTTTTATATATCCTCAAGATCTTTTTTTACTACCAGCCATCTGTTGTTGTAACCGTGTCCTTCTCTATGTTCCAAACGACAATTGCCCCAACGGTCTAGTCACTAACCGTCCCATCGTCGGATGATCTACTATATGTTGTTGTTTCTTTTTCATGACTCAGTTTCATGTTAAGCTTTATTAAGTCTTATAACTATTTCGTGTGTTTCTCATGAATAAAATGGAAATAGAAAAGCTATTTCTAAGCTATATTGTATCGTTAAGTTTATATATCTGTTATATGGGATTTCGATTAGTAACTATAATAGATTTTCTTTTTAATCATATATAGAGTCATGAATTCGTGATGTATCGAATATCAGAAACCAATATTAGTGGGTAAAATATGAATAATTTGGTTGAGAATTTTGGACAATGGAATTGGGGTGTTATTCTTAAAGCTAATTATATCACTGGACTTTTAACAATTTAAATGGATGAGAGTCCAATGAACCTACATTAAAATGGATGAGAGCTTAATGGGTCTTATTCTCCATCAACCGTCACAATTTTAACTAAAGAAAAATCTCTTCTTCGCCCGTTCATAGTCAATATCGTCCTTTTCTTCATTCTTCTTTTGGTCTTCTTCCTCTTGCAGAATCACAGACTGTCACTACACAATGATACTCCCACTTTCTCTCTTGTACGTCACATTTGTTCTCTATCATTTTAGTTACTTGTTTCATTTCTGTTCTTTTTCTTCTATGCCTTACTTTCATCCAATTAGGGATTTTTTTTTTGGGTGTATCCTTGTGATGTATTCATCAGTGAGACCTAGCTCGAGTTTTTCTTGAACATTAAGCTTATGGGTATGTTTGATTTTTTTTTTTGTTAATTTTCCATCTAGGGTTTAGTTTCACTTCTGGGTATATTCTCCTCTGTGACCTTGTTTGAGTTTTTCTTGAAGTTTTGCCTTCTGTAATTCTGTATGTTCGATTTTTCAGTTATTTTTGTGCCTATGGTTTATTCACCTACATAAATTTTGTGATATGTTTAAAGTTTGAGGGTATCACTAGGTTTACAAAATAAAACAGAAAATATGTTTCTATTCATGTTAAAAGGAATTAAGATATAACAAAAAAAATAATGGCCAAAAATATAAAGACATTTTACCTTTTTAATGACGAATTACCTTTAACTTTATAAAAGATTCATTTGTTGACACAAAAAGTAATTAGTCTATAAATGAGATTTATAATTTTTTGGAGACAAAACAAAAGAATATATAATGTTTTACGTCATGTCATGTCATCAGGCAGTATCAAATTTAATATGTCATAAACTAAAATAACTATGCTTCGATTCTATTTTTAAATGTGCATCAATTAAAATATCTTTTTTTTAAGGTGTCATAAAATAGTGGGAAAACAATCAGTGTCATTTAATTGAGATATGTTACTATTAACTCATTTTTAATGACAACAGATAGTCTTGTAGTTGTTAGTTTCCTTAGTAAAAGGCAACATATATGTTTGATATATATGTTGATCAATAAGTTGAACTAAAATATTATCATTTGAAAGATTATCAATTATCGTAAAATCTGACGAATCAAGAAAAGACACAAAATGCAAAACAAGTGTCCAACTGTTGGTCCCAAATGTGAATTCTGTGCATGCTCAGGGAAGGCATGCCAATCTCGATTTCCAGGTAATGTACATCTATACTTTTTTCTACAAACGATATTAGCTCAAAAATCCATCAATTACTGTAAAAAATCATAATGTTGATTGATTTGCTAGTCGTGTTCTAGATCTAGTTAGTTTTTTCAATTGGTTTACATATTAATAACTTTTTTATTTGGTATACATACTAATAACTTTTTTATTTGGTATACATACTAAGATCGTATGTCAAGTAGTAACCATGGTCCTATGCAAGAGGTAAAATGGTAGTTATTACTTTTACCGTGATCGGTAACTCGTGATCTGTGAAACCAAACTAGTATAAATCAGTTTTGATGATGTTTCAATTTTGGTTTTGTTTAGATTCAGGTTTGATCAATATTGCATCATTTGTTTTCTATATTGAAATTAATTACATTTGATATTCTCCTTTGTGCTGGTATTCAGATTCATTTTAAGTAAAATTATTTTTAACTTAATAGGATAAATTTTAGGTTGGTTTTTGATTAGATCGACTCCATTTATCTAGAGTGAGCACCCTTGATCATTTCTATTATGTTTATCTCCCATGGCGATTTACAAAATGATAAAGAAGTTTGAAATATAAAGTTTTTGTTTCCAAATTTTGAAAACTCACAAAAACAAGTTGGTTTGATCCAAACTACCATATTATATTTTAGGAGAATTGAATCTGAAAACCTAGTGCAAAATCTCTAATTGACCAAATATGTTTCTACAAGCAGTACTACCATATACATTAATACCAAAGATTAACCACTTGTAGCATGGTGTGTGTAGGATTGAAGGTGGAATGGCCAGAGCTAATAGGTGTGAGTGGAATCGAAGCAAAGAAAAAAATTGAAAGTGACAATCCATATGTGACTGCTTTTATATATCCTCAAGATGTTATTTATGTACGAGCCATCAGTTGTTGTAATCGTGTCCTTCTCTATGTTCCAAATGACAATTGCCCCAACGGTCCAGTCATTACTCGTCCCATTGTCGGATGATCTAGCTACTATATGTTGTTGTTTCTTTTTCATGACTCAGTTATAACTATTTCTTGTTTTCTCCTGAATAATGCAAATATCTCTAATATTTCATGTAATGCATTAAAATTTTAAATATTTTAGGAAGTCTTTTTAACATAAAATTTGTGATATTTTTAAAATTTGAGGATATCATTAGGCTTACATTATAAAATAGAAAATATTTTTCTATTCTTGTCAAAAGGAATTAAGAGATGACAAAAAAGTAATGGCCAAATCTATAAAGACAATTTACCTTTTTAATGATGAATTAACTTTAATTTTATAAACGATTCATTTGTTGACACAAATAGAGATTAGTATATATGTGGGATTTAATTTTTTTTGGAGACAAAACAAGTAAAAAAATAAATGTTCCAGGCTACAATTGCCCCAACGGTCCGGTCACTAACCGTCACATTATCGGATGATCTATATATGTTGTTTTTTTTTCATGATTCAATTTTATGTTAAGCTATGATAAGTCTTAGAACTATTTCTTGTTTTCTCCTGAATAAAATAGAAATAGAAGTGCTATTTCTAATATTTATTGTATTGTCAAGTTTATATATCTATTTGATGGGATTTTGATTAATAATCTTTGTTTTCATCTTTTTTTTTCATCATCTATATATGTAAGAGTTGTGAATTAATGATGTCTATTTTTGAATATCAAAAACATAGAATAGCGGATAAAAATATGAATAATTCGGTTCTAAAATAAACTTAATCAAATATGAGATGAAAAGTTTGAACAATGGAATTCAGATGTTATTTAGTTTTTTTTTTTGGTCAACAAGTCCATTACTAGAAAGCCCAAAAAAAGTAATTACAGAGTGTTCTAAAACCCACAATAGGACCAATACAATTTGAGATCAACACAAAAAAAAGATAAAACACGTCGAAACACGTGTTGATCAAAAAAAGAAAACAAAGGCACATGGCATCTGAAGAGAAAAAATGTTGCTTCACTGTCGAAATCTCTGCCAACTGTGGTCTTCTTGCCGACGGTCTTCTCACCGCCAAATCATCATCTGGCGCCACAAAGACTTCATAAGAAACACTTCTGCTTCTTCCTTCTTTTTTAATGACTCCTCCAATTAGAATCTGTATGAGAAATTGGCCAAGATTTGATATCTTCGATTAATCATGCCGATCATCTTTGACTCAAGACTAATAACCCAACGTCATCAAGGCTTTTAAAGGGATTTAGAGAGATCTTAATCTCTCAGTTAAGAGATGACGATGCCCAAAGTCGAAGAAAAATCTCAACACAAACTACCAGATCCGATAACCACCGCCTCACTATAAGAGGACCAAAGTGCAGAGGAGAAATGGGCGAGAAGACATCAGAACATATCCGGAAACCTTTGCTTTACCATAGAATCCATGATTTTTCTAGCAAGAGTTAATCCTTCACTTCATTAAGGACTAGTGATGGTTTTACAAGCTCCAATAGAACAAATCAACAAACAAATAAGATCAGCAAAAGAAATCCGAAAACCGGAAAACCAAAATCCAAATAAATCGGAAACTTATTACCGGTTGAAACCGGAGATTATTATCCGATATTAATCAGAATATGAACAAAAGGGAGAAAAAGTGCTTCCTCTCTCTCAACGATAGAGATGAGAGAAGAGAGAGGATGGAAAAAACTCCCTTAGCTAATAATTTTAAATTCAACAGATGATTAAAAAAAAAAACAAAAAGCTAATTATGTCATTGGACTTTTAACAATTAAAATGGATGAGAGTCCAATGGGCCTTTTTTCCTCCATCCGTAACAATTTGAACTAAAGAAAAATCTCTTCGCTCCGTTCATGGTCAATATCGTCCTTTTCTCCACTCTTCTTTTGGTCTTCTTCCTCCTGCAGAATCACAGATGTCACTAGTACTACATACAGATACTCCCACTTTCTCTGTTGTACGTCTCATTTCTTCTCTATCTTTTTAGTTACTTGTTGCATTTCTATTCTTTTTCTTTTTTTGCCTTACTTTCATCCAATCTAGGGGATTTTTATTTTATTTTATTTGCTTCTGAATGTATATATCAGTGAGACCTGGTTTAAGTTCTTTTTGAACATTAAGCTTCTGGATATGTTTCGATTTTTTTTGTTAATTTTCCGTCCAGGGTTTAATTTCACTTGTGGGTATATTCTCCTCTGTGACTTGTTTGAGTTCTTCTTGAAGTTTTGGCTTCTGTAATTCTGTATATGTTCGATTTTGCTGTTATTTCTGTGCCTATGGTTTATTCACTAACATTTCTCTAGTTTCTTTCTCTGTTCTTGCTCTTTAAACTTGAAGAACACTTTCTTCTTTGACCTGTGTGGTTGATTTTGGTATAATGTGTTTAGCTTCTGGAAACCTTTGATATAATAATTTAATTTCTAGCATTTTTTCCGTCGATTTTGGTTTTGATTTTGATTTTGAAGAACAGTTGTTTCCAACTTTGATCAATTTTTTCTTTTCTCTTGAACTTGGGTTTTGCAGGTTTCTATTTGCTCTCCTGTACATAGCTGTTGAATCCATTTGGTCACTTGCTATGGAGAACAATTGGTTCGAAGACGATTTTACACTTACTGTTTCCAAGAGACAGAAACTCTGCCATTCGTTGGAGAAATTAAAAGCTGAATCGTCTCAGATATTGAAGACTTTACATGACTATTGTGACATGGTTGGTGAGAAGAGGTCTAAGGAAGTAGAGCTAATGAAAGAAGAGCTTCAAATTCTGAGCTTGAAGTTAGGGAAACCAAAAGAAGATTGAAGCAACAGAGATCGAAGCTAGTGACAAAGAAAAGGAACTTGATTTGCTAAGGAACCATATCAAGTCAGAAGAGAAGACACTCATTGAGCTTAGGACATCACTGAAGAACACTCAAAACGAACTTGAGTTGAAGAAGACAGAGTTGAGACTGAAGAGCAGTGAGCTTGTTAAGCACGAGCAGCAGCATGTTGCAGCAGAGACTGAGCTGTCTAATGTGGAGGCTCTCTTGCTTCGTGAATTCTCCTCAGCTTCTCCTGGTCTTCATGAAGTATCCAGTTATCTTAGAGCTAAATCTAATCCAGCAAAATTTGTTTTGGACCTAGTAGAGGGACAAATCAGGGAGGCTCATCGAGGCCAAGAACTTGGTTTACAAGATTCAGTCTTGGAGACCTTAGTTCTGTGTTTTGAAGAGCTCGCAGAAATCGGAGGATCGAACAAGGCTCAAACGCGGAAGAAGGCTACGCAAGTGGCAAATCTCTGGAAAGGGAAGATAATAATCGAAGCGCCAAGATCATCTCTCGAGGCTTTGGCCTTTTTGCTATTCATCTTGGCGTATGATTTAAAGAGTTTGATCAATGAAGAAGAGACCGTGCTACTTGCCACATCTGTTTTTCATTACAAACAAGGTCCAGAACTCTTTCACTTGCTTGGTCTCAAACTCAAGATCCCAGGTTAAATTCTAAAACGTCTCTGATACATAATAAAAGAAGAATCACGAAGTAAGGTCTTATTACTCTTTTTTTTTTTCTTTTGCAGAATTTGTTAGAGATCTCATAGAGGTTCATCAATACATTCCTGCAGTCCGAATGATATGTTTGTTCAAGCTTAGAGACTTTTCAGCGACTACTCTTTTAATGAAAGAGATCACCGATTTAAGACGCTCTGCCCTGGAAAAAGTAAGAACTGGTTCTACATCTTCCCATGTGTTTAATATTGTTTCATTGGTGCTGATATTAGAGATCACTAATCTATGTTTTGGGATTCAATATACAGGCTGAAAACAGAGATGTTGGAAGATTGAAACCCATAGTTGAACTTGTGTCAGATTATAAGCTTGACATTGATCTTCCAGGAGATCTTATTGCCAAGCTTATGTTTCAGAGACAAAACTCAACACCACCTGTGCTTCATTGCCCTGTTGAAGCACCGCAAGAAACTAGCACCTCCTCATCGAAAGATACGACCTTTCAGGATGCTGCTACACGTTCAGGTGTGGATCTTCTGTTTCCTAAAAGTGAGACTAAACCCTTTGTCAACCCATCAGCCAATGGTATCAGGCTATCAGGCAAAAGTAGCTTTTGGGTGTGAGTTAGGCCCATTACTAACAGTAGGTTATAATGTCAGATTCTCAATACGTGTTAAAGCTTGTAGGAACTAATTATGTATGTATTATTAGCTTGTGATAGGTCTTAGGCTCTCTCTCTCGCTTATGGCAAGTTGGTCTCTTTGAATATATCTTCATAGGGAACCATTTTGCTTTTTTAAATCGAGCAAAGGAATCGATTCATCACCATCTTTGTTTGTTTTGGTAAACTTGTTCCACTTTTGGCTAGGCGTGTCTTACACATGTGTCTATTCTTTGCGTTGTTTTATAATGAAGTGTTGGTGAAGGTATCTATATGTGATTAGGGTTGCTTGCTCTTCTAAACACAACAGAGCCAAAGAGTTACCATTCGAAATTTGGCACATAATTTTTTTTACATAAACTAATAATTTACAAATTTCCTTCTAAAATACTGCCATCCACATCGATTTGTAATATGTGTAATCAATAATCCAGCAATTTGTTGGTTTAATATGGAAAATAGCATTTGATTATCTGACCAAGACAATCATTACTATTTTTTGATCATTTTAGTAGTTTGTATATTTAAATTTTTTTCTTTTTTTACAGTGAACAAATTAATTATAAAAACTATTACAAACATAATTCTATAACGGTCAATACTATTCACTCCACAAAGATCATATGATCATGATAAACGGCTCCATTTGTATTGTACCGAAAATTTCTTTATAAGCTTGTTTCCATTATTTAGTCAACCACTAGACTAAAGAGCTTCCATATATATATACACACATTTAACTTTAAAACAAGGAAAATTTATATGTTTTAATAAAAATTGTTAAAAATTGGAGAACTTTTAATGAAGTTTTCTCAATACATATAATAAGGACCATATAATTAATTATTAATTAATGTAATAATATTTTACAGATTGTATTTTGATTTGTTGCATGGTTTTAAATTTAAACCAACAAACAAACAAGGAAAGTTAACCGCATAAAATCGATCTTTCAACTCGGTTTACACCAAGATGAAGATGCCGCCACGTGAACCATATGATTCGTTTTTCGTTTTGGGCCTCTTTCTCAGATTCTAAAACCAGCGAAGCTACACAAGTCAGTCACTAACAAACTCATCGAATCCAGAGAGAAAAAACAAACCAAACAAACAAATCTCTCCGGAGATTTAGGAATCGACGTCGGCGATTGTAAAAGACGGTGGAAGAAGAGATGGCGGGACAATCGCGAAAATGGATGATTCTGGTGGCGACGATCTGGATTCAAGCTTTCACTGGTACAAATTTCGATTTCTCGACGTACTCGTCGGATTTGAAATCGGTTCTAGGGATCTCTCAGGTACAGTTGAACTATCTCGCCGTCGCTTCGGATCTCGGGAAAGTGTTTGGTTGGTCATCGGGACTAGCACTCTTGTATTTCCCTCTCTGGACGGTTCTCTTCGCGGCGGCGATAATGGGTTTCGTTGGCTATGGTGTTCAGTGGCTCGTCATCACTAACATTATCTCTTTGCCGTACATTCTGGTAACAAAATATTTCCTCGGCATTTCAATTTGCTGATCAGATTCTCTTTTTTTCTTCTTTTAATCGTGAATCAATTTGACATTTTGATGATTCCACAAAGTTCATGACGGAAGTTATAAAAACCACATTAGAGAATTCGAATTTGGTTTTATGATGGGCAAGTATAGTTGATCTTTATCAATTTCTTCAGCTTTACAGATAATCAAGTAATGTAGTTTCAGTACTCTATGGCTTTATCAATTAAATCACTCGTTTAGCTTTACATAGTTAACTCACATATTCAATTCTTCAGCTTTTTAGATAAATTAACCAATGTAGTTTCATTACTCTATCGCTCTAAAGACTAAGAACATCAATATCTATTTGTCTTCCAATTTTATATCAATGTTGTTTGTGACTTAATGTTTATATAAGAGATGTGTTTATAGTAATGTGCTTCATCTTAACTACATGTTGTTAGTATTCATATTTTTCTTTTATAAAATATTTTGGTGCAAATGAGACGAAATTAAGATTTGGAAGTTTGGAAGAAGAGTTGACTGGTAGTTCAGAAGTGAATTTTCATATGACTGTTTGGTCGCACGTGGTTTTCTTTGGCCTGTTTCGGCTTTGTCTGGGGTTTTATAAATCTAGAATCTTTGTTGGTTCTTGTGATTGGATCTTCATTTTGTGTATATATAAATATTATTATTCTTTGTCACCGAATTTTTTAAAAGTGTTTCTCTTGCAGCAATGTTTTTTTTTTCTTTTTCTTTGTCATGTGAGATCATATAATTTTGAGTTTTGCGATGAAAGTGTAAATGGCTGTATGATTTTTTTTTTTGGAATTATCTCACGCTGAGCCTAGTCAGTTTAAAAAAATATATATTTTTTTTCAGTGGGAATGATTAACTTTCTTATGACTAAGTATTGTTTCTGTGATGTTGTGGCAGGTGTTTCTGTGTTGTTTGCTAGCTGGGCTAAGTATCTGTTGGTTTAACACAGTCTGCTTTGTGCTCTGCATCAGAAACTTCCCTGCAAACAGGTCACTTGCACTATCACTCACAGTGAGCTTCAATGGCGTAAGTGCTGCGTTATACACTCTTGCTTACAACGCAATCAATCCTGTTTCCACACAGCTATACCTTCTCTTAAACGCCCTTATACCTCTTATTATCTCCTTCGCTGCTCTCATCCCTATTCTTCGCCAACCTCCTCTTGAACCTCTTCCACCAGATGGAGTTCGTAGAGACTCTCTCATGTTTCTCCTGCTTAACATATTAGCGGTGTTGAACGGTGTTTATCTGCTACTCTTTGGTTCAAAGACTTCTGATGTAACCTCAGCTCGTCTTCTCTTTGGTGGATCAATACTTCTCTTGATTCTCCCTTTATGCCTTCCTGGTTTAGTCTACGCTCGTAATTGGTATCTGCACAATGTCCACTCCAGTTTCCGTTTAGAAGGCTCCGGTTTCATTCTTGTTGATGTTGATGACCTTGAGATGCATAAAGGATTGGCCACACGTGAAGCCAGCCTCGAAGGCTATCAGTTGCTAAACGATGATGTAGTGCGAACAGCCATAACTCCTGATCAAAAGAGTTTCATCGAAGATGACAACGTATCTTGTTGCAATAAGCTCATTACAAGAAACCAGCTTGGAATGCTTGGAGAAGAACATCCTCTGTCTTTGCTCTTGTGCAGATCAGATTTCTGGCTTTACTATATAGCTTATTTTTGCGGTGGCACGATTGGACTTGTCTATAGCAATAACCTTGGACAGATTGCACAATCTTTAGGACACAGCTCCGAGACAACAACTCTTGTCACACTTTATTCGTCTTTCTCATTCTTCGGTCGATTACTTTCAGCAACACCAGACTACATCAGAGCGTAAGTCCCTTACACAAGCTTTTACATTCCTCTGGTTCTAACATCATGAGAAGATTTATGATGTTATTGCAATATGAAATTTGCAGGAAGTTTTATTTTGCTAGAACCGGGTGGCTTACCGTTGCTCTTTTACCAACCACAGTTGCTCTCTTCTTGCTAGCATCATCAGGAAGTTTGTCAGCGTTACAAGCCGGAACAGCTCTAATCGGTCTAAGCTCGGGTTTCATATTTGCAGCAGCGGTTTCCATAACATCTGAGCTATTTGGACCCAACAGTGTCGGGGTTAACCACAACATCCTCATCACAAACATACCGATAGGATCGTTGGTGTACGGTTTCTTAGCTGCATTGGTCTATGAATCCCATAGCATAGCCGGGTCAAAGACGGAGTCGGTTATATGTATGGGACGAGACTGTTATCTCCTAACGTTTCTGTGGTGGGGATGCTTGTCAGTGATTGGACTAGGTTCAAGTGTTTTCTTGTTTATGAGAACTAGACGAGCCTATAAACGTTTTGAACAAGATCGGATAGCTTCAAGCATGCTGTATTCTTAGATTTTTGACTCCAATGGATAAAAGAGTTGAAAATGACAACTGAAACTTGTGCAGCGCTGTGTTAGTGCACAGAAGTTTTGATCTTTTTTTTGTGGGTAGAAATAAGAAGGAAAGAGGGAATCTTAGGACATAACTTTGGCCAGAAGAAGAGTTCATAATATTATTTTTGTGGCAATGGATTGGTAAATTGGACCGGGGAGTTGAGTCTCGGGGACATTCAGAGTTTAGCGAACTGGGATCTTTCTTACAGAACAATCCTAACCGGGTTAAGAGTTTTTTTGTGTGTGTGGTTTCTGTATTGTTTAGTTGTTTAATAGACTTGTGACATTTTGAATTTGAATGAACTATTGGTGCTAGTGTCAGTAGTTTCCCTATGAAATTCGAAACTATGACATAAAATATCAACGTTCGGCTGGATTTAATCTCCCTGAAGACTCTCATTCTCAGTGGCTGCTCAAACTTTATCAACTTTAAGCTGGTTTATGAAAATCTTGAATTTCTACATTTAGATGGCAGTGCAATCGAGAGTCTTCCTCGGACCATCCAAAACTTCCAGAAACTTGTGTTATTAAATCTGAAAGACTGCAAAATGTTGGATTTCCTACCTGACTGTCTAGACAAGCTGAAGGCTCTTAAAGAACTAATACTCTCTGGCTGTGAGAAGCTTAGCAGTTTTCCTGATATTAAGGAGAACATGGAAAATCTGGAGATTTTGCTACTTGATGGGACCTCAGTAAAAGAGTTGCCGAAGATATTATTACACAGTGGGAACTTCAAAGACCAAGCACCGTGCTTAGATGCACATGCTTGCAGCTCACTGAAAACAGTAGCGAGTCCGCTGGCTCTTCTAATGCCAACGCAGCAGGTCCCCTCCTCATTCATTTTCACTAACTGTGAAAAACTAGAGCACGACGCAAAGAATGACATCATATGCTATGCTCACAATAAGAGACGGATGATTGCAGATGCATTGAATCGCCACAATAAGGTCTCTCTCTCTCTCTCTCACTTTCCTCTCTATATCAACGGTTTAAAAGTTATATTAATCATTCATCTTCGCTTTTACTTTACAGGGTCTTGATTTTGAAGCTTTGGTTACCACTTGTTTTCCTGGATGTGAAGTTCCTGCTTGGTTTAGCCACAAAGCTTCTGGAGCAGTGTTAGACCCGGAGCTGCCACGACATTGGAGTGAAAGTGGATTTGTTGGAATAGCTCTGTCTGCTGTTGTCTCGTTTCAGGACCACAAAATTCAAAATAACAACCTCCAGGTGAAATGCAGATGTGAGTTCAACAATGCTAAGACATCCTCTAGCAAATTTTAATTGCCTTATTGGAGGTTTATCCGAGACAGGCGATGAGCAACGCACAATTAAGTCGACTCATGTGTTCATGGGGTACACCAAATGGTTGAATATCAATAGATATCAAGAAGAGGATGGTGAGAAGGGATGTGTTCCTACCAAGGCTTCCATTGAATTTGAAGTGACAGATGGTAGTGGCAAGGTTACGAGTTGTGAGGTACAGAAGTGCGGTTTCAGTTTAGTTTATGAATCTGGTTCTTGGGAGGCAAGCTCAAGGACAGAGGACGTGGAACAAGGTGAAAATAGATGGTTGGATCTTTTGAGAAGAATCAGAAGACTTCTTAAATTATGATTGCAAACTGTGGTGCAACTACAACAAGTTGATAGTTGATGTATGTCATTGTACAACAGTTTCTGTTTTCTCATGACTCTAATTAAAACAGAGTCGGGTGCTAGACTTTTTGAAAGTCCAAGATACAAGGCTCTTTCGATGGAGTTATATTTCATCAAGATACATGATTTGACCTTTGTCTGAATCCAGCCTTGGTAGGAAACCATATGCTTTTAGCTAAGGAAATAAACACTCATGATTACAAGACGATTTCTTCCTTCACTGTTTTCCCATTCTCTATCTCTTCATCATCTTGCAAGCAATGACGACCTCTTTCGAGCAAAACAGCTTCACCCGAGGCATTTTCATGTCGATCTGCTTCGTTTGTGGATATCACTTAATCCCGGTTATTAATAATTGTTTCCTGGAGTCTGTAATAATTCTCATCCGGAGCATATAACAAGTCCGTTCCACACTTCACCAACTCACAGCTTTCTAGCTTCCTCTTGGTGTCTCGACAACTCCATTGCTCAAGACATTGTGAAGTGTGTTACTTTTGATGGTCGGTTTCAGTCTTGTCTAGTAATAGTTGTCCAACCTGGTTATTCATTATCGGATCCGTTCAGAGGCTCGTTTTGGCGTGTGAATTCCGCTTGTGCCTTTGTTTCATTTTGCTTATGCTCTGTTTTTTAAGAGCTCTATGCTCTGTTTTTGTGACCTTTGAGTACTCTTTCCCCTTTTTAGTTGAAATCAATCCAAACGATTAAAAAGAAAAAAAGAACCTGTTTTTCTGCGCGAAATGCTATTATAGTAAATCCCCTAAGTCAAATCATTTAATAAGGTGACCTTCAAACCAAAGCAAAAGCAGCAATACTATCTTCCTTTAATGTCTTGTCTAAGCTCAGAGAAAACATTTGAGTAACAGCAACTATTTCTTTCTACTCTGTTTTGAGTTTGCATTAGCGTAATCTCCTCCTGTGATTCCACTTTGATATTCATCATGAGTTATCTTAAGTAGAAAACATAAGTTATGTTACATAACTGATTTTTCAATCATCCTTTACCTCTTCTATGAACGATCATCATCATACCCATTTGCTCTTTACTCTTTCTGTACCTCTCTGTTCTGCTATGGTCTCCAGAAGTTTTTTTTAGCAAAATCTTTGGGTATTGTTAAAAACAAGAGCAGAGATCAACGCCAGGTACTGTACTCTTTATCTTACAGATGCATTTAGACATACAGAAACTAACATTCTGTGGATATCAGATATATTTTTGTCTTTCTGTAACAAAAACTCATCTGAGAAACTGTTTTCGCATCTATGTGCCTTTATCTCAAGGACTGAAAATTCTCAACTTATATGTTTGCATCTGAAGGTTTGAAATACATTTTTTCACATGCATAAAGAAGCTACTTGCTTCATCAATGGATCCACGTGGTTATTCTACAGGTCTGGAAACATTGCCGCTTTTAAGAGAAGTCGGTATAGAAGAAATGTTGAATCTGCAATCCTGAAGATTAGAAAAAGGAAACGAGAAGAGAGTTTCTCTAAATCCAATGGAAGGTGCAAATCTGAAACTTTTCTCTTTCAAGTTGTACTTTGTTTCTCTTCTGAAAACCTCTTATCTTATCTTTTTTTTTTTTTTTTTTTTTAACCCTTACAAACGGATCTAAAGAGCAACAAAAAATAAAGGGAAAGAGAAAAAGTTTCAGATATTATATTCGATTAAGCATTGTTGATTATGGTATTCAACTATTCGAGGTCGGTCCAGTAATTTGAGTTCGAAAGAGATTAAGTTGATTAAATTTTATTAAGTTCTCAATTACAGTTCGTTCAGTTCGGAGGTCTCTCGACGAACTCAATACAATATTCAGGTCTCTATTTTCCGGGTCCGAAAAAGATCCCTTCTACAGTAACAATTCTACAAGAACGAGGAGACGTCTTAGGGCTTCCCGTTCGGCTCTCACCGCCTCTCGTCGCTGGGCTTCTTTCTCATGGGCCGTGCCGTCAGGCCAGGCCCACTTCGGCTAAGACCTTCGTAAACCGGGATCAATTGGGCCGGTCTCGGTCTTTAACCGGTCCGAACCGGGGAGCGGAGCGTACCACCAACAGTATGTCCCCCCCCAGTTCGATAAACGGACCTGACTGACTTTTGCCGAATTAGAGCTAGATCGGTTAATGATCGAGGTTGGCGATGTTGGTTTCCTGACTTACACCTTTCTTTATTCCTTTGATATCTTCGCGAGGGTATTTTAGTATTTTTGCTTGCGGGGAACTGAAAAGACGCGTTGGTTCAGGCGGGAAATGGAGACGTTACAAAGCGCGGAACTCGAGAAATCGCAATGATTCGCTTTTTCCATATAAATAGAGCCCAGCTCTCCCCATTTCTCATTTTCGCTTCTTCTGCCAAGGTATTTTGCTCTCCCTTCTCTCTAAGTTTTCTGCTTTCTCTCTCTAGGGTTTCCGGTCATACTCCGCCGTGCTCTCCCGTCGACGCTCATTTCTTCGATCTGTCCCGACGATGTCTTCCGGTTCATCCTCCAATTCCGAGGCCGCCATTCTTCCCGAGCACCGCAGAGATGAATCTTCGACTGACATATCGAGCTCGGGGTCTACCGAACATTCTTCGAATGCTTCTTTGGTTCGGAAGAATTCCCGGGTCGTCAAGGTCGGCACGAGCAGCCGCATCCCGATCAGGGCTCTGGAACGGATGGATCGGGCTCTCCGTGAGCCCGAGGGTCAAGTTCCCGTTGATTTGGTCGTGGATCAGGAGCCAGATGTGAAGACGGATGAGGACGCTCTCCTTCTCGAGGGTGGGGACCAAAGAGCGCAGGACCCGAACGATGACGATATGATGCCGATCGTGGATCGTCCCTGTATCTGTGCTCCGGTGAAGTCTACTCTATCAACCCCCGAAACAGTCCGGGCTGCTATGCTGGTTGGTGGAGCCCCTCCTGGAGTCATAATTCAGGTCCCCGAACCGGAGGAGCGTCCCTGGGACGCTCCTGAAGACTTTATTTGCGTCTACGAAGCTTATTTCCGCGAGGCCGGGTTAACTTTCCCCTTGCCTCGCCTTCTGTTCGCGTACCGCAACCGGTGTGGCTGCGCGATAGCCCAACTCCAGCCGGCGTCGATTGTAAACTTCGTTGGGATTCTTCAACTCGGGCGCGATATCCGCACTCGAATCAATGTGGCACAGTTCGAGGAGCTCTTTATCATGAAAGTCTTGTCGGCCAAAAGCTGGTTCATGTCGGTGAACTGCAATCCAAAATTCGATTTGGTCACCGGGAACAAGGCCAGCAAGTTTACGGACTGGGACAAGAACTACTTTTTTCTTCGCGTTGACTCAATTTCTGCTGAGAATCCGGAGAGCACGTTCCGGACTGGCTGGAGTGTTGACTTTGGTACATATCTCACGGTTCATCTCTTTATTTCCTGACTGATTCTAATTGATTTCTCTTCCTATGTGCAGATCGTCACGTTCCAGGGTTTATCCAACGCTCTCTTACGTCCGACCTAGCGAAGCAGCTTAGTCTCGCCGGTTAGCGCCGTTGGCCTCTAGCGTATCGGGAGAAGATCGATCGCCGGATAAAGAGGGCTCAAGACAGAGGTATAAGTCCTTGATTTACTCTGAAGTCGTTATTTCTTATCTGTACGGGTTGTGCTAATCATACTTGTCTTTTTGTAGCCAAATCAAAGGCTGAACCCAGCTCGTCGAGGCCGGTGCCGAAGAAAAAGAAATCGAGGAAAAGCAACAAGAGGAGTCGGAGGATGGCGTTCGACAGGTCGAATATCCCAATAATGGAATTTGGGGCTGATGAGGAAGATGACAATGCCCCAATCGACATTGTCGGTCTCGATGGGAACGAGGCCGGTGACGGCGTTGGAGATGCTATCGGGGACGAGGTCGATAACGTCCCGGTCGGCCCGGTTGACCCTCTGATCCCGGTTGCAGAGCCGGAGGGCGATGTGGCGGGAACTAGTGTTCCCGAGGCGACTCCTCAGGCTCAAATGGAGGAGGGGGAAATTGGTGAGCAGGATGAGGACGAGCTCACCATTGCCGACCGCGTCCGTAGGAAGAAGGGCAAGTCTTTGAAGAAATCGTCTCGGAAGAAGGGTGGTGAGCCTGAGACGGCTGCGAGTGAGGGGACTTTGGTCCTTCACGAATCGCCTAACGCTTCTCAGGTTCTTCCAGCGGATCCGGCTGCCAAGACCGAGAACCCGAGGTCATCCAAGAGGCGTCGGACCTCTGACTCGTCCTCCTTCTCTGTTCGGCTCAAGTACAACAAGGACCAGTCCTTCTTCGACGACTCGTCCGCCTGTGCCGAGCTCTTCAGGCAAATCGTGCCGGCCTCGTCTCCAATGCCAGAGACCAAAGACCTCTTCTGCTCCAAGTCTTACGCTCGGGTCGCGAAATCTGCCTCCGCTGAAAGTTTCCCTCTGTCTTGAATACTTAAGCTTTTTTAGTTTTTGAAATGTTTTGACTTGGATTCCATTTTCAGCTCGTCTGTGATACCAACGAGCTCGTTCGCGAGTACGACTCCGAGGTCGAGAGGCTGAGGAAGATCAATGCTGATGTCGCGGCCGAGAGGGCGTCTTTGGAGGTGTCGTACCGGGACGAAAAAGAGAGGTACGAGGCTGCTATGCTAGCCTTCTTCGAAAAGGAGAAGGAGAACGCGGCCTTGAAGGAGCAAGTCGGGGCTCTGGAGAAGTGGACCGCCGAACTGGAGGGGGACATGGATGCTCTGTCCAAGTCGTTCAAGACCAGCGAACAAGAGAGGCGGAAGTACCGAGACGCCGAGTCCAAGGGTCGGAAGATGCTGGCCGCGCTTAGGGGCAAGTGCGAGGGGAAGCTTGCCAAGATGAAGGACTTTATGGACAAGTCCGAGCTCAGAAAGGCGCCGTTCCTCAAGCTTAACCAGGCGACTGCTCTGGTCGGCTTCTGCGACTTCCTAAGGAGGGAGCACAACATGATCGTCCCGTCTCACATCGTGGATACGTACGGGCGTAGGATCAAGAACTGCACAAAGGAGGTCGACGACATCCCCCTTCCGCGGTTCGAGAACGAAGATTTCCTCCTCCCGAGTGACGACGATCTCATTCCTCGGATTGTGCTTCCGCCGGGGACACAGGTTCCGGAGGGCTTGGACCAATTCGACTCAAACTCCAAGTCCATCTCGGCTGATCGGGCAGCGAGTCTCAAGAGTCTGGCGTCTGTCGCTCGCCAATGATTCTCCTAGTTTTCCTTAGTTTTATTTTGGTGTTGTTGTAAAGACTGTCTTGCCCGCGTAGCTCGGGTTTTTACTTAGTATTTTATTTTGACCGCCGTTTTTAGGCGTTGTATTTGTTGCCGTCTAGTTCGGCAAATTCGGATATTTTAATGAAATGAACATGGTTTCCCTTTATCTTGACTTTTACTTAGAATTTTTTTTTGACATTTCATTGCGGACTGTTGGGAGTTTGGCTTGTTTTGATTAAATTTGGAATTCGTGATGTTATTGTGACGATGCGGACGAACTCGGGAAACTCTTCGAATTTGAATCGCAGTTGGCGGATTGTTGTTCGAAAGAGTGAGTGCGGGTTGGGCTCCGGCTTTGAATAGTGGGCACCATGGGGGTGCGGGCGAGACGGATCTTGGCTTTTGAGATTGTATTCGTGGGGAATAGTTGGTTCGATCTCCTGGCCGGGGAGTCGTTATGTGGAGTTAGTTATAGATATGAAAAGATGGTTTTTATTGGATTTGTAGCTGGACTCGAAATCGAGCTGCCTACGTACCCTTTTGCAAGAGATCAAGCCACTCGTAGTTCAGTTTACAGGGGTGAGTTCGGCCGGGGCCGGACTGGTTTTTTTTTTTTTTTTTTTTTTTTTTTGGGTCCGCGCACATGTTGGCTGGGACTTAGTAATAATATCGTTTGAGATTGGCTGAGTTCCAAGATCGCGGGATCGGCGTTCCGTCGAGCTGCATGAGTTCGTAAACCCCAGGCTTGACGATTCTCATTATCTGATATGGACCTTCCCAGTTCGTTCTTAGTTTGCCTGCATTCAGCTCCTCAGTGTTCTGGAATACTTTGCGTAAGACGAGGTCGCCTTCATCGAAGTGCCGACCTCGCACTTTCTTGTTGTAGTACCGAGCAGCGAGGTTTTGATAGTTCTGAATTCGGAGGAGAGCTAAACAGCGTTGCTCTTCCAAGTTATCGAGATTGTTGAGCATCATCTTGTCGTTGAGATCGGGATCTTCGGGGAGCACTGAGTACCTTAAGGTTGGAATACTCACTTCTGCCGGGCAGAGGGCTTCGAGTCCGTATGCTAAGGAAAAAAGTGACTGTCCGGTCGATCGTCTGGGAGTAGTTCGGTGCGACCATAAGACTCCGTCGAGCTCGTCTGCCCAAGTACCTTTCTTAGCCTCGAGGCGTTTCTTTATGCCGTCCAGGATTTTCTTGTTGGTTGCCTCGGCCTGGCCATTGCCTTGCGGATATCACGGGGTAGAGAAACTAAGGCGGATTTTGAACTTTGCGCACCACTCATTGAACGTCCCAGCAATAAATTGTGGTCCGTTGTCCGTGACGATCTCATGCGGGACCCCGTGTCAGCAAATGATGTACTTCCAGACGAATTTTTGTACGTCCAGTGCGGTAATCTCCGAGTACGCTTCGGCCTCAATCCATTTTGTGAAGTAATCGGTCATAATCAAGATATACTGCTTTTGGTTTTTTGAACGGCATAAAGGGCCAACGATATCCATAGCCCACCGCATGAAGGGGTAAGGGGCCGTACTGGTCTGCAGCAGCTCGGTCGGCACGTTAATCATTGGACCATGGCGTTGGCACTTATCGCACTTCATGACAAACTTTTCGCAGTCCGCGTTCATCGTCGGCCAAAAATAGTTGGCTTTCTTGATTTTCAGAGCTAGGGATCGACCTTCGGAGTGATTGCCACCGGACCCTTCGTGGACTTCGCGCATGAGTTCGACTGTATCGTTCCCGGATACGCAGGCCAAGAGTACTCCGGATGCACTCCAACGGATTAGTTTATCTTTGTGCATTGTATAGTGGGCAGCCCGGACTTTAAGACGGCGAGCAGCCCATTTGTCATCAGGGACTTTGCCGTGGAGGAGATAGTCTTGCAGTTCTTCTGTCCAATCTTCGAATGACTCGTTTTCCTGGTTTTCGCTAGTTGATGGACTGTGGATTCCTTTGGTTATGTGCTCGAAGTCGTGATCGGCGGTTAGGTCTTCAGGAGCCTGTTCGGAGTTTTCCTTAAGTTCCTGCTCGGTACTCTTGTTCGTCCGGGTCGAGTTCCTGTTTCGGGTATTGACCAAGGTTGGATTTTCGTCGTAGTTCCGTCGACGAGTAGCAACATTGCATTCCAGCGTGGTTTTGATACTTGGCTCTGAGATACTTTCGACCGGGATCTTTCTCTTCATATGCGGGTCGGAACTAGAGGCCAGGGCGGCTAACGCGTCAGCAGAAGAGTTCTCGCCGCGAGGGATTTTTGTGAGCTCGAATGTCTCAAACTTAGAGATAAGAGCCTTAGTCGTTGTTACGTACGCGTCCATTCGTTCGTTTTTGGTCGTGTATTCTCCACTTAGTTGACTTGCGACAAGCTGCGAATCGTAGTAAGCGTGAAGATATCGCACGCCAAGATCTGTAGCCAATCGTAGTCCGGCAAGTAAAGCTTCGTACTCGGCCTCATTGTTGGATGCTGGGAACTCGAGGCGGAACGACTGTTCGAGGATCTCGCCGTTTGGGGAATTCAGGCGGATTCCGACTCCCGGTGTGATGACGACCCGTCGACATACAGAATCCATAGCTCGCGGGGCGGCTGTTCGACGACGAATTCTTTTGGGAGTTTGATCAGAAAATCGGCTAGTACTTGGGACTTCGCGCTGGTTCGATTCTTGTATTCTATATCGTACTCGCTTAGTTCGACGACCCATTTTGCGAGGCGACCCGACTAGCTCGGGCTGTGCAAAATGGTTCGGAGCGGCTGGTCGGTCAAGACTGTGATCGAATGAGACTGGAAATATTGTCGAAGCTTCCGAGCAGAAGTCACCACCGCAAGCGCCAGTTTTTCTAAGGTCGGGTATCTGGCCTCGGCGTCACTTAGCGATATGCTGACATAGAATATGGGACGTTGTTCCCCTCTGTCCTCGCAGACTAGGACACTGCTGACCGCCGACGCGGAAATTGCGATGTATAAGAATAGCATTTCGCCGTTCTCGGGTTTAGCTAGGATGGGGGGAGTCGAGAGATACGTCTTCAGCTGCTTGAAGGCGTCTTCGCACTCGGCGTTCCAAGTATGATGCTTATTACCTCGTAACAACTGATAGAAGGGCAGGCACTTATCCGTCGACCTGGAGATAAACCTGTTCAGTGCGGCGATTCGGCCTGTGAGTTTTTGCACATCCCGTTTAGAAGTCGGAGAAGGTAGGTCGAGAACTGCAGATATTTGCTTAGGGTTAGCTTCGATGCCGCGCTCAGTGACGATGTAACCAAAGAACTCGCCTGCTGTTACGCCGAAGGTGCACTTGGCGGGATTGAGTTTCATCCCGTACTCGTTCAGAACGTCGAAACACGTTGACAAGTGCGATATGTGGTCCTTAGCGTACGGGGATTTAACCAGCATGTCGTCAATGTATACTTCCATCGTTTTCCCGAGCTGACTGGCGAACATGCGGTTCACGAGTCTTTGATAGGTGGCTCCCGCATTTTTGAGGCCGAACGACATGACCTTATAGCAGTAGATTCCTCGATCTGTAATAAACGAAGTCTTTTCCCGATCATCCGGATGCATTAGGATTTAGTTATACCCCGAGAAGGCATCCATGAAGGATAACAGTTCGTTGCCAGCAGTTGCCTCTACCAACCGATCAATGTGTGGCAGTGGGAACCTCCGTGATCGAACCGGCTTTGAGCAACTTTTCGACCTCATCGTTTACTGCTCGCGCTTTCTCGGGTCCGAGCTCGGTCTCTTCTGTTTGATAGGTTTGTATGTGG
Organism: Eutrema salsugineum; assembly: GCF_000478725.1. Taxonomy (NCBI): domain Eukaryota; kingdom Viridiplantae; phylum Streptophyta; class Magnoliopsida; order Brassicales; family Brassicaceae; genus Eutrema; species Eutrema salsugineum. The sequence continues at coordinate 1,007,728 of NW_006256828.1, read as the reverse complement.
GATCGATGTTTAGCTTGTGGCAAGTGATGTCGGGATTGATTCCAGGCATGTCGCTGATATTCCATGCGAATGTGGAGACGTTCTTCTGGAGGAAACTGATGAGTGCTTCCCGGATACTGTTGTCGAGCTCGGCCCCTATGCCGACACATTTCTCTGGATCTGTTGGGTCAATGCAGACTTGGTCGACCTGGCTCTGTTTGGGTGGACCGAACTGGCTTTCTGCGGCTGTACGACCTTCCTGAAATGGGCTTATAACGCACGTCCGTGCGAGACTTAGTTTGCATTCGGTGAGATGGCATAATCGGGACACGGTCTGGCTTCCTTTGAGGGTGAAAATCCCTGACGGGGTCGAGAACTTGACGCACTGATGGAACGTTGAAGCGACGGCCTTCATGTCGAATAGCCATGGCATTCCCAAAATTGCATTATATATCGCCGGTTTGTTGAGGACCAAGAACTTGATCATTCGAGCCGACCCGCCGACATAGATGGGTATCTTCACTGTTCCTACTGTTCTTGTTTTCTCTCCGGTGAACCCGGTCAATGATTCCATGTAAGGCTTGATCTCGGAGTCCGGAAAATCCATATTCTTTAATGTTTCTTTGAATATGACATTTACCGAGCTCCCTGTGTCGATTAAGATTCTGCTTACTTCGACATCTCCGAGCTGGAGTTCGACGACGAGGCAATCGTTGTGAGGCATGTGCACTCCCCGCAGGTCGGCTTCAGTAAACAACAGTGGCACGGTTGTTACCGTCGTTTGGGGCTGCGAACTCGATGCCTGCCGGCTATATTCTTTGAGGGCTCGGACGGAGTAGTTGCATGATTCGAGGGCTCCCATAATCATATTGACCTTCTTCCTGGTTTTGGGGACGTTCGCCTCTCTATTAGGTGCTTCGCGATCTCGTTTAGGGGGAGCAACCTGCTCTTCATCGGAGTCGGCTGCCTTAGCGGCTTCTTGATTGCCGGGTTTGTTTGGTCGCGGGTTCGGCCGCCGGGGTCCCGGTTTAGGCAAATCTGCGGTGTCGATCTCGCCCTTGCGGAACTGTTGAAGTAAGAAATCCCTCAAATGTCGGTATTCCTCTGTGTTATGCCCATATCGCTCGTGATACTCGCAAAAAGTTCTCTCAGTGGCGTATCATCGTTCTTGTGCCATGTGTTCCAAGATTTTGGAGGTCGTCCTGTCCTTTGGTTCGACGGTCCTGCCTGGTTCACTACTCCGCGCGGTTTCCCGGGCTGGACCTTCGTTTCCGAGCTCTCTTTGGGGGTTGGCGTTTGGCCTGGCTTTGTCGTTGAATACTGCCGATCCTTGACGGCTTCTTCTTCTTCTTCCGCGATGAAGATGTTTGACTTATGAAGCGCGTCCTCGAGGGTGAGCGGTCTGTTCCTGCGAAGCTCATTGTGAAAGGGGGATTTGTACCATGTTTTCTGATACAGAGCTTCGAGAGCGGCTTCATCGTCCACCGTACAGTGTGCTACGATCTGTTTGAAACGTGCCATGAAGTCTCGGAGCGACTCATTCTCGCCCTGTGATATCTCCCACAGCTCGGAGTTACGAGTTTTCTGCCCGATGAACATCGAGAAATGCTTTGCGAACTTAGTCGAGAGTTCCTTGTAGTTATCGATGGAGTCGGCTTCCAATCTCGAAAACCAATCTAGAGCTATGCCTTCGAGGTGTTCGACGAACAACTGACATTGAATCGCGTCCTTCTGTTCGGCCGAGGTGAACTTCAGTCGGTTAATTACGATACCGAATGAGGTAAGGAAATACCTCGGATCGGAGTTTCCCTCGTACGATCGTAGCTTAAACTTTTCTAAGTTTGGGACGGGGACGTTGGTGATCCGGGAAGTGAACGGTGTTTTCTGTGCTTCCTGGATTACGCGGTTGATTTCGGGTGCCGAGCTGGTGGCTTGGTGAAACTTGAACTGATCTCTCGCAGTTGGGCCTGCATCCGCTCGATCTCCAGGTCGCGCGCTGTTGGTTGAGCTCGCACATGCCGAGATGGGCTATTCGTCTGCTGGTGCTGCTGAACTACTGACCGCGCCACTGTGTACTGCAGATCTCGCTCTTCTTGGAAGTCACTAATGAGGTTCCGTCTTCTAATCGGACTCTCTTGCTGTAGGTTGGAGATCTGTGCGATGAGGGTTGCGAACTTCGCGTCGTTGCTTCAGACCAACTCTTGCATCTGCGCGGCGAAGGCGTTCATAAGCGCGGTTGGATCGAAGGCAGCTGGTGAGGTTTGGTGAGCCCCGGCGCTTGAGCTCGGCTCTGCCTTGATTTGTTGCGCTTCCGGTTGGGGTTGTACAGGGCTGCGTTTGCGTTCCTCCACAGGCCCTCCGACCTGGCCCGCAGGTCCTCCGACCTGGGTGGTCTCATCTGCACAGGTCATCTGACTCCCGACTTGGACTGAGGTCGGTTGTCTATCATCACTTGTCATGTCGTCCTGGCCGATTACTGAACCGGCCCCACGGTGGGCACCAATTGTTGATTATGGTATTCAACTATTCGAGGTCGGTCCGGTAATTTGAGTTCGAAAGAGATTAAGTTGATTAGATTTTATTAAGTTCTCAGTTACAATTCGTTCAGTTCGGAGGTCTCTCGACGAACTCAATACAATATTCAGGTCTCTATTTTCCGGGTCCGAAAAAGATCCCTTCTACAGTAACAATTCTACTATTTATAGTACAAGAACGAGGAGACGTCTTAAGGCTTCCCGTTCGGTTCTCACCGCCTCTCGTCGCTGGGCTTCTTTCTCATGGGCCGTGCCGTGAGGCCATGCCCACTTCGGCTAAGACCTTCGTAAACCGGGATCAATTGGGCCGGTCTCGGTCTTTAACCGGTCCGAACCGGGGAGCGGAGCGTACCACCAACAAGCATTAGCTGTAATCGTTTTTCACTCTTGCAATAAAAGTAGTTTGTGTTCCACAGAAACAAAAACAGAGTAAAACTTTACAAAGTTCAGTCCAAATCGGATGAAAGCAAACCTAGCAACACTATCTTCCTCTAATGTCTTGTCTAAGCAGAGGAAATAAATATTTAATAACAGCACATAGATCCATGACAGTCTTTGATCTGTGTCATGCATTAGCATAATCTTCTCCTGTAATTTAACTTTGGAATTGAGTTCTTCTGTATAGCAGAGAACATAATTGTTTATCTTAACCATCATTCACTTTAGCTCAAGCCTCCACACACTTTAGAGTATTCAACACTTTCCTCCAGATTCAGCTTCGTCATTTTAATTTCCTATCTCTTCTCTCATCATCATCATCGTTGTAATTATTTTTCCTCTTTCACTCTTTATATCTCTTTGTTCTGCAGCTGGATCAAACTAGAAACGCCTCCTGCAAAGAAAAAAAGAAGAAAAAAAATTAGTTGAGGAAGAGCAACATTAAGAGATAGCCATGGTACCTCAGCCATCTAGAAGAAACATAAGTAGCTAGATGCTCCACCTATAGACCGAACGAGCTATCTGAAGAAAGAAACAAAAACAATTCTTAGCTTGAATGAGGTTGACATTGATAAAGAAGTAAAAGAGATCAAATGTTTTTTTCAAGTAATAAACGGTTGCTCATGCTTACACGCATTTGATTCCTGCTTCTCATTGCCTCCGCGTCGTTCTCTCCATATTTGTCGTCGTCCTAGTTTCAGAGCTTTTCCTACTATCATCCCAGAGATGGAGAAACCTCCAAGAGTTGTACACCGCATTCTTTTATCTCTCTTATTTCCTTCGTATGGTCAAGGCAAAAAAACTCAAACTGCACATCGCTATGGTTCAACTCAGCTGGAGGATAATTGACTCCGTCAGAAGAGAGCTCAAAATTGAATATGATGAGATGATTCCTCTTAGAGTATATGTTTCTCGAACAACTAAAATATTTATTATCGTCTCTGCCTCTGAAAAGCGAAACTACCCCAAAGTCAAACCACGATACTCTTGATTCAACCACCATGCAAGCTTTAAAAGTCAAGATTTTTCTGGAAAGAGATATTCGAGGTAAAGTGAAGGTTAGGAAATTGCCATCAGCTCGATGAGTGAAATATGCAGGAAGTTCTCCACCAGGTAAGATAGCATACGCACAGTCTGAATGTAGAATGAATTCTCTCGCTTCGTGATTCAGTTTGAAGCAGTTAATAAATTGGAGAGCCATATGTCGGTGGTGGAAGGAGCCATGTAGACTCTCAAGTGATTCGCAATAATTAGCCGTCAGAATGGAGAGCGATGCAGGGAGCTCTGGCAGTGACACGATATTTATACAATTACCGAGGTCAAGATCTTTTGGTTGAATGGAAGTCCATGTGTCGGGAAGTCTCTCAAAACTGTTACCAGACAGGTTTACTTTCATAAGAGAAGTAGAGATCTCCCCATGATAATTTTGCCAGCTATCTTCAGTAAGTGCTTTGCATTCTGAAAAGTCTACCTCCACGAGATGTTTCAGTTTAGATATGTTTGGGGAGATCTTCCTTAACTTGTTGCAACCATTCATCGATAGGTAAGAGAGCCCAGAGATGTTCTCTATCCACCAAGGAACTTCTTCAATCGCAGTTCCATCAAGATAGAGATCTGAAATACTTCTTGAAATTTCAGGAAAACTTGTCAACCGTGAGCATCCATTCAGATTAAGGTAATCGAGAGATTCCAAGTTGATGCCGGTTGGAAGAACCTCCAGAGATATACAACGTTCCATGTCCAAATCCTTCAATTTATGGAGATGCCCAATAGAGGAAGGAAGTTTCATCAAACTCGAGCAACCGCCAAGATCCAATGTCTCAAGATTGGTGGCGTAAGTAAGATCTGGCATTTCTCTCAAGTCTAAGGAACTCCGTAGATTCACACACTTGAGACATTCAAGAGGCTGAACAGAAAAAATGGTGAAAAGTATAAGCAAAAATCAGAATCTTGCCAACAGTAACATTAATTTCCAAACTTCTGCTAGTATTATTCTTATCTTACGTTTACTAGTTTTTCACATATGTATCTCATCATTAATTTTATCACCCTTTTGATGACATCAACAATGGCACGACGAACTAGAAAATCTGATGCATCAACAAAACTTTTATTTTGGTGGTAACAAAAAGTCAACATGTACCTGAATTCCACTCCACAGCTCTTCAAGCTTGCTAGCTATCATTGTGAGTTCAACGAGGTATTTTGGAATGAAGTTAGAAGGCATGCATCTCAATGGGAAGCGCTCCCAATGCAGTAGTCTGAGATTATGAGACAGGAAATCAAGGCCATGAGGTAAGAGCACCTTAACTTCGTTATCCCCCAATTTTGTGTAGAATTTCAAGAACTGGAGATTATACATTTCATTGAACCCTCTCTCACTTATTAAAAGCTCCTTGGTTTCTGACATGTCTAACGATATCCCTAAAACTCTTCTAGTCCCCTGAAAAAAGTATCCAAATAGAAACATTTTACCTTAACATAGACTACCATCTATTAATAATCAGATGACAGGCTTGTTTAAAACTTACAGTGTTTTCTGCAAGGACGTTACAAATATCCACACAATCCACCAAAAAACGACGTTTTCCAGGCTCATGAATGCACTCTCTACGGACGATTTCTCTACCCAAGCGTTGTTGCAAATGGTGCATCGTAATATTTCCATGTTCTGATATATCTATGATACATTTCTCAGCTAATCTTTTAAGCCCAATCTTAACATCTAAGAAGCAGCTTGTAAGCAATCGTGTGAGATCTTCAACCGTAGCATGATTAAATAAACATGAGATGTAAAGAAATAAAGCTTTATCTTTTTCAAATAATCCATCATACCCAAATCTTAATATGCTCTCAATTTGTCCATCCAAGCTTTCTCTGAGCCGAGGCAACGCTTTCAACCATTCCTCTTTGTGCATCCCTCGCAAATAAGAACCAAAAACTTTGAGACCCAACGGAAGATTACCGGCACTCTCCGCAACTTCAGTTGCGAGTTCCATGAAACCAGCAGGTGGAGATTTTTGCCCGAAAGCGTATTGGCAAAACATCCGAAGAGCTTGCTTTTTAGATGGTAAACCCACCTTGTAAATATCAAAAATCTCATGAGCCTTCAGAAGATGTGAATCGTTTATAATCACAATAATTCTGCTCCCTGAACCAAACCAGCTATTATCTTCTGCCACAGTTTCTAGTTGCTCCAGATCATCCACACCATCCAAAATGATAAGAACTTTCTGATCCTTTAGCCTTTCTTGCATCGCACCTAAATGATTTATCTTTTTATCCGTTTGGTTAAAAATTTCGGATAAAACTAGTTGCTGAAGATACACCTTCGCACCATACTCATCCAGGGGGCGATTACAACGAAAGCTTGCTAACTCTACGAAAGCGGTTTGTTGGAATTCTGAAGAGATTTCACTAAATAAAAATCTAGCAATTGTAGTCTTACCAATCCCCGAGGGACCCCAAATTCCGACCATCTTTACTTCCTCGGATTCCAAGCACAGCAGCGAATTCATATTTGCAAGATGAGCTTCGATTCCAACAAAACCATCAAAATCAGTCGATGACGTGCAGCGCAATTCGTTTGAAACATCAACTGATGCCGTACGGCCCAGTTTGTTTGAAACATCAAGGACAACTTTCTCAATCATGTTTGCCTGGTAATCCCTAACAAAGAGAAAGATCATTATTAGACATAAATTACCAGAAATAGATTTCATTGGCTAAAATTCTCCAAAAATGCATATCAGTCCTTTATAGATTCATATAGTATTAGCAAACAGGAATCATTAATTTCAGCATAGAATTCATTATTCCAAATGTGAGAAAGATTTGTGGTAGTATTATTTATTTTATTTTTTTTGCATCAGTCACAGTTCAGACAATGCAACTAATAATAACTGAAGAAAATGTACCTATTCGCAATATTGTATCCAGAAATGCTTGTTATGCCGTTTAGAGCTCGCAGCCATTGTTGTTTCTCATCCTCTGTTTTGCCCTTACAAGTCTGTTTGAAGTGCCGTCCGAATTCACCGGTCTGTTTTCGTACTTCCGAAGGATCAACATCATAGAAGATTGGTATCACGTGTTGACCCAACTCTTGCCTGCACTTTGCGATCTCCACCAACTCGTTCAGAAGCCAGCTTGAAGAAGCATACTTTTTGGAGAACACAACAATCGAGATCCTCGACTCTCTTATCGCTTGTACAGGGATCAACTGGCCTCTCTCTATTACAGTAACCTTAAATATGTTGATTGATTTATGTTTGAATGCCGAAAAGAAGTGGCTGAGAAATCCAATTCTGACATCTTGCAAACAGAAGCTCGGGTAAACATCATTATTCCAATTGCGAGATGAAGAAGAAGCCATGGACACCTTCTCAAAGTCTCTTGTTAAATCTTTTGAGCTACCAGGCAGCATTGATTGTTTATGGAGAATTTCTTTACCCATTTGTCGTACCAAACTATGCATCACTATTTCCCCATTGGAAGATACACGTATAAGAGACCTATTGGCTAACGCCTTGAGCCCAGAGCTGATGTCCACGCCAATGCTAGCAATAAGTGGATCCAAGTCAAAATCGTCATCATTGAACAAACATGCTATATAAAGAAATAAATCTTTGTCTATCTCCTGTAAACCATCATAGGTAACTCTCGATACTTCATCAACTCCATTATCGGAAAATTCCACTGGATCGATGGACAAATCTGCTGAAATATGCTCAAGACTTGTATTGCCAGTTGGAGCAGTTATAACACAGACTCCACATCTTGTCACTGTGCAAGTATCATCTAGAAGCTTCGTCTGCTTGTTAACAGGAAAGAATTCAAATACAACTAAATCAGCTAAGATATCGGGGTCGTTTCCTTCATCAGTGCTTGGACGCATTTTGGCATCATAGAAGACAAACATATGATCCTTTTGGACTTTTGGAACAACTTTTCCTGCAGCCCAACAATGAAAATTTCTTTCTATCCTTCGAGAGAAGCCTTCCTTGTTTTTCCATCTGCAAACACAACTAATGCCTAAACCAGTAGCATCATGGAAATCCTCCGAAAATGCAACTTCCACTAGCATAGCAAAGCCCACAAGCGTGTTCCTCCAAGAAGGTTTTAGTCGTGTCATTACAGAAGATCCTAGTTGCAAATCAAGGGTGGAATCTTGATTTGTGTGTGAGGGGGCACAGAAGCTGAAAGCCAGAGCTTCGTTGAGTTCCTGTTGCAGTAATGCAATAAGTCAGATATGTTATGTTATGAGTGTGAGAGTGAGTGAGTGTGTGAGAGGGAGAGAGTAAGAGAGAGAAAGAGACATAGGGGGTGATGGAGAGAGTGAATATTTACCTGCGGATGTTCTCTTGGTATGTGTTTTACACTATCCAGCACTTCGACTAAAAAATCGCTAACCACTTGTGGAGATAGATCAAAACAATTACTGAACGTGTAATGCATAGGAAAATGCTCGTGGTCCAAACAAATTGATTTCAGAGAGAGACAACCATGTGCATACAAAAGTTCTAGACTTTGAGGAAGTTGTGGCACTTTTCTTACCGCAGTGCCAGCAATATATAACTCTTTCAGGTTTCGTGGGAAACCCTTAATAGTCTTAAGCTCTGAGCAGCCAGACAGATCAAGAACTTTAAGAAGTTCCAAATTAGCCATGTTAGGCAGAATTCGCAAACGAGAACAATCTTTCAACTCCAAGCAAAAAAGCTTGCCAAGATCTTGACTAGATGAGCTAGATTTCGCCAGACTTGTTAGCTCAAGTTTCAAGGCATCTGGAAGACCCCGGAATTCTGCTAGAAGATTCACAAGCTCTCCTTCATTTTGCTTCACAATGGAAAGTGGTAATTTTCTTATGCCAGTACCCTGGAGATGCAATGTCTCAATATTTGGTGGAATCTCAGGGAATTTTTTAATCTTTGTGCAGCCTGAGAGGTTTACAACTCGGAGATGCAGCAATTGACCTGTGGGTGGGAAACTCTGTAGTTTTTTACAACCTTGGAGATCAACTACCTCAAGATTTGGCGCTTTTAGAATATCATCAATATCTACCAGATGCCTGGAATGAGAAAGCCTGATCGTCCTTAGCATCTCCATATTCTGAAAAACAAAAAGTGCCAAATGAATAACAGAAAATTCATTCAAGTATTAAGTGAGATGTAAAAGGCATGTCAGTGTTTTCTCGCCTTGGTTCCACCCCAAAGTTTCTGAAGTTGACTATATGGCATGTTGATTTCAACAAGGTGTCTAGGATCAAAATTTTGAGGCAAGGATTCCAGAGGATAATTCTCCCAATGGAGGAGTCTTAGCTCATTAGGAAGAGAATGGAGAGAGCCTTTGCGGAAATTGATTACAGGACGGATTTCATGATCGGAACAGTAAATCTTCAGAAATCTAAGGTTCAACATATACACAAAGGCATCAGGCTTGATATCAAAACTTAAGTCTGATGTGTCCAGAAACATGCCTTCGATCTCTTCAGTGCCCTGAAAGAATATTAAAAATAGATAAATGAGAGGAGGTTGGCTCAAAAAGTATTTTAAATATTAAACAATCAACATATAACAGACCTGAGCACTCCGAATTCCATTTGCTTCGTCTTCATTATCTTCTAATAAATATTTGATGCTGTGAGGTTCCCATAGTCTGCTGCGACTCTCGATCTGTATTTTTCGGCCAAAGTCCTGGATCAAGTTATGCATCCGAACTCGGCTTTCTGAGATAGTCACCAAACACTTCTCAACAAGGACATCGATTCCAACATGTGGAAAGAAACCACAACCCTCGAGTAGTTGCATCACATAGTCGACATTTTCTCCCTGAAAAAAACAAGCTATGTCCAGAAAAATGTTCTTTTCACTGTCATTGAGTGTGCAATAGCTGCTCTTGATTGCCTTAACAAACTTAAATGGAGGACGTTCCTTGAGTTCAAGGAGTGCAGTCTCCATCTCTGGCGGTCTTTTCTTGCCCGTCAGCTCTCTGCCATAGGTGCTTAGAGCTAACGGGTTTCCATTAGCATGTTTTATTAATTTCATTAACAGCTTGTGGAGATTCGGCTCTCTCATATCCTCTATAGATGCACACAGCTTGAAGAGCTTAAGAGCCTCTTGCTCATTTAGACCCTGAACCTCATATATTTCGTTGATTCGGCAAAGGCGAAACACCTGTTTATCTCTGGAGGTTATGATGACCAGGCTTTCGGGACCGAACCAGTCAAACCCTTCGAGAAAAGACTCTACAACCACAGGATTACGCACGTCATCGAGGACAACAAGAACCCTCTTATTCTTTAATTTGTCTCTACGCAATTTCAGTTTCGTAATGGTACCGCTATTTCCAGGCTGGTCTTTCACTAATTGTTCCACCAAACTACGATAAAGTCTGTTCTCATCAGTAGCTTTATCATCGTCTTCGATAAAACAACAAGCATCAAATCCGCCAGATACCTGATCAAAGACAGCTCTAGCAAGTGTTGTCTTGCCTATGCCAGGCATACCCCAAATTCCAACACAACGGATTCCCAACGGTTGCTTGTTAATCATGTTTTCTAAATCTACCACCTTTGAGTCGATTCCAATTCGTCCCATATGTAAGAGCCTCTCATTCACATCTCTGACAATCTCTTCTACAAGTTTGGAGTCACTGCATTCCTTCCTACACAATATTTGCTCAAGTCAATTAAAAAAAATGTACATTTTACGCTAATCTTCATAAGTGAATGCCAATACCTAGACTGGTGGACTGGTGATAAGCCCCTCGAATCCAGCTTGACAAGCCATTCTTCATTTAATGGAATTACGCCGTACAACACTGGAACCAGAGCCTGCGCCTTCTCGGAAACCTTCACGAGCTTGTCAAGGCATACCGTACGGTTTCCGGGTAAAACCATCACAGAAACCCGAGCTCCCTGCACCTTTTCCTGCAACTCCTTGGAAAGCACATCGTCGCCATCGACAAATACAGAGATGCCTTCTCGCCGGAGAGCATCGGAGAGGTGGCTGACAAAAGAGTACCTTGCCACGTCAACACAGCTGATGTAGACATATTGCTCCTCCTTTTTCCAATCAGTCATGATTTCGAACCGCCGAAACCTTAGATCTTGCTGTATGCACTCGAAATTAACTTTCTAGTATGATTGATTCGAGAGCTGGCTTTGGATTGGGTCATTTGTGGGTTTGGCCAGAGCTGGCTTTGGGATCTCCATTATTATAAAAGACAAAAAAATGAAGACTTGGAGAGGTAAAAACTAAAAAGTTTCCTCCTTGCCCACTTGGTCGACTTGTTCCTCGTCTTTTATATAACCCTTTCTAATATGACTAGATTTTTTACATGTGGGTATTTTATTAATAAAAATTATATTTATTAAGATATAAATTTTATATATTAGTGTTTTAATATATTAAATATATTATGGTATTAATCTAATAATTTTTATATAAATTTTGAGATTTTTTACGGTTTTGTTTTAAATCTATATACAATATGTCTTATTTCAAAATCTATATACCGATATATTCACGTGTTCATGTGTACTACAAATGCTTTTGTGCAGATAATATGAACTAATATCGAAAAGTCACTAAGCAAGCACCGGCGAAATTTGATTTTTTTTTCCACCTGCGATGGTTATTTACTATCAAAGATCACTATTTTCAGTTTTGGACTTGTTCATGTGTACTAAAGGTGATAAATTTTAATGTGGATGCATTCTGTGTACAATCAGTTCATTGTTACCGCAAAATCAACAACTAGAAACATCAAACCATAAAGAATTTTCTTTCTATTAAATACGGATGGTCTATGACCACATAGATTGGACTATATTGATATGATCGCGTCCTATTCATTGGGTTTTGTCCACGTGGATAAATCTATCATAAAACTATCGTTTGCTAAATATATAAGGAACAAAAAAAACAGAGTTGCCTTGATTTTTCTAAATTAATTACCAGCCATAACCATAAAATGTCTAAACTTGAACTAATTTAATTATTATAAGCGTTGGATTCTTTGTGTCCAAATGGATGGATAACCATGTATCCAAAACGATTTATCCACAAGAATTTATCCAAATTGCATTATTCACACAAAACTATCTAAAATACATTAAATAATCATGATGTCATGAAAAAGTGTATATCGGTTAACCAATTTAAATTGAACCGGATCTGAACTCAATATAATGGAAGGAGGGACCAAAATGGGATTTCACGTATGTAAACTTAAAAAAAGTGCCATCAAATTTGAAAGTGTCATATTCTGTAATTAATAACTCAACAAGTGTCATTTTGTGTAAACAACTCTTAATTATATTTATTAAGATATAAATTTTATATATTAGTGTTTTAATATATTAAATATATTATGGTATTAATCTAATAATTTTTATATAAATTTTGAGATTTTTTACGGTTTTGTTTTAAATCTATATACAATATGTCTTATTTCAAAATCTATATACTGGTTAAACACTTATAAGTTAATATACCCAAACCAACTTATATTTTTACAAATTAATCAAATGCTATTTTTAAACATAGTATTGACTTGATGATAAAATATTATACATTCACTTCTTTCAATCATAAAGATAATTATTTTTTCATCATTTTCACTTTTATTCTAATTATGGTTCTGAATGGTGACAGCATTTTTGGTTGTGCGGAAGAAACGGTTTAAGAGTGTAGTACGGTTCAACTACGGTACGAGCGGAAAAATTAATTTGCGGAACAAGTGCGGTTTATCCTAAATAAACGGTACAAAATAATGTTTGATTGGTGAAAAACAGTTTACGGTCCATAATAAAATGTTTGAATATTGTAAATATAATAATAATTAGTATATATAGAAATTTAATTATCTGTTTAATGTTAATGAAGAAACATTTTTATTGTCTATAAATCTTAAATATCAAATTTATTTTTAAAATAAACATTTTAAAAATTTTATTTTGTTTAATCAAGTTGCTCAAAACATAATCATAATTAATACTTGAATATTTCATTACTAATAATTATTCTTTTTGTCAATAATTACTTTTTATTCTTGTGTTTTATTTTGAAGAAAAATATATAATCTTTCGATTTGTAATCAATATATCATATGATAAAAAACTATAGTATAGCATATATGTTTAATAATTAAAAAATATATTATTTAAAAAAATTAGTAGTCAAGTGCGGTTTTTAATGAAAACCGCTGGACAACGATTGCGTTCGGATTTATGAGTGCTGTACTTGATTTTACTCATTAGATAAAAAAGCGTTATGTTATTATTGTTTTAAAAAAAACGCTTTTGTATTAGAGAAATCTTTGATTGGTAAAACATCTGCGTTTTTCTAAAAATTGCTTTGAAATCCGCAGTGCTTTAGTTACCATTCATAGCATATATATGTGTTCTTTAAAAACAATAAAATTTAATATTTAATATTTGTTCTCTTGTTAACCGATACAAATATTTATTTTGTTAAATTAATTTAAAAATATTAAATTAATTTAAAAAATAATTTAATAAATAAAATGTTTGATTTGAGATTAATATCAACTTTAAATTTGAAAGTAAAATAATACTTGAATGTAAAATTAATAAAATCATAAAAAATTGTGAATTAAGTATATTTTTGTCAGTTGGTTGTGTAAACGTTTGAATAATTTTTCAATGGTTATACGTCATCTGTTATAATAAAAATAAATTTTTTTCATCATGTTCACTTTTATTCTTGTTATATCTGTTTTTAATAAATATATCATATTTCTTTATTTTAATGATTTTCGTATGATTATATCAGTTTTATTATATTAATTTTATTTCTTCTAATTATAATTAAGAAGGCAAAGCCAGTACAATTTAATACATAAAAATTATTAAAAAAAAATAATAAATTGAACAACTCAAAACTAAGAACTTCTACATTAATATATTGCAATTCCAAGTCGAATATACAAAATATAATTTTTTCGATCATTTTAGCATAATATATTACATGAGATTATGTGGAAATATGTTTTGCATACATGAAAAAAATTTAGATGAATATAAATCATAATTATTAGTAATTTAAAATTCTACGTGAAAAGCTTTGAAATCAAGTAACTTAAACTTGTATAAATAGCATATATTTTTTTATAGATAATAAATTTAATTTTGTAATTTAAACAGTGATAATGGAGATCATAATATCATGTTGGCTTTTTTTGTTAATAGAATTTTTTATTTTTAATTTATTTTCTTAACCATAATATTAAAATTGGAGAACTTTTTATAATTTAAAATTTTGATATATACGAATAAAATGAAAAATTTAAATATTGATGTGGATGTCTTGAAAATAATATAGCATTAAATGTTAATAATAATAAAATAATTTTTAATTAACAAATTTTCTATATTGTTTTGTATTAGTGTAATTTTATAATTTAGAAACTTTTTAATTTTAGTTATTGATGCACACTAATAAAATTGACATTTATATCTTATGTAGATGTCCTTAGTCCTTAGAGGCATATAGCTTCAATTTTTATTTTTCTATAAATTATTTTTTTGTTAACAAAACTTCTTTCTCTATTTTCAGTGCTTTGTTTTTCAAAAGTGTCATGATTTTGGTCTCTCCTCCTTGTTTTGAGGCTTACCGAATGTATTCGGATGCTGCTTGATCAGCTAATTGTTACCTTTGTGGTTAAAGTTAGGTTGCTAAAACCCCATCTGATGCTATGTTATTTCAAAAATATTCATCGAATACATCAGTCTCCTTCGTCTTAATGATGGAACCTCTTTCTCTATTTTCAGTGCTTCGTTTTTCAAAATGTCGAGTATCAATCACTTGATATGTTTCTCGGATTGCTTGAAATTTATCATTCTTCTCAAAATCGGTGGCTAAGCTTTGAATATTTTACAGTCTCTTTTTCAATATTAAAGCGGCTTGTAATGGTTTTGTGTATATATCTATTCTATTAAAACAGAAGCACATTTAGTGCTTGCATCCAAACACTCCTAAAGTTTTTTTTTTATAATATTTTATTTTATTTTTATATTTAATTTCCGAAAATTAATTATTAATTTAGATATTTTTAGATTTCCTAAAATCTAGGTCGTCTTTAATTTAAATTTCAAATTATTAAAAATTTAATTAAATTTAGTTACAAAAATTTGCATTCAATTTAATTTAAATTCAAAAAATTCAAAAAAATATATCAATAAATTTTATTACAAAAACTTAGATAATAATTTTAATACTTTAAAATTTCTTAAATACAGGAGAGATTTAATTTAAAATTTTAAATTTAAATAATATTTTTATAAAATGCATAGTAAATAAATATTTTATCGTATTTTATCATAATTAATTGGTCTAAAATATTAAATATTTGAGATTAATAATTATTTATATTATACAATAATATGATCGAGCTGATTAGAGTTATATATATATATATTTAAGGTCCATGAGTTAATTTATTAAAACTTGTAAGATATTAAGATGATTTGAGACAATTAAACTAACAGAATAGCTAGTTTATATATATATATATACACATTTTTTTAATAGCACAAATAATAAATAAATATTTTATTATATTTTTTCATAATCATTTGGTCCAAATATTTCATATTAGTAAATATTTATAGGGTTATACAATTATAATTATAGTCTTATACGGGTTAGTTTGTCAAAACATGTAAGATATTATAAACAAAAAAGATAAATGCAACTTATATTAGAAATAAAAAATAAAACTTTCTCGTGCGGACGCACGAGGTTAAAATCTAGTTTTTTCATTATAGTTAAACATATAGATTAGTCAAGTTGGTTCTTTTACGTTGTAATGACTCATATTTTAGTGAAACTCATAATGTAAAAGTCTCTAAATATGTGTGTATACATCTAATTTAAATTTAAAATTTCCTTTTCTAATATTATTTATTTTAATTTTTATTATTAAATTAAAGTTTGTATATAATTTTTTATCTTTAATAATTTAAAAATAATAATAGAATTTGGAAACTTTAAAATTTTCAATGTTGAGCTGAACCAATAAAAAAATTATACATAATTTCTTTATTCAGTAATAATATTAGAATTTGTCAATTTTTTAATTTTTTTATTCAGTAATAATATTAAAATTTGTAAACTTTCCTTAATTTTGATTACTGATGTGAACCAATAAAATTATCCTTTTAAATTTTATGTAAATACCTTTATATGGATTTAACTTCAACTTTTATTATTATAAAATAAGATTCATTTCGAGAAGTTTCATGGCCATTCATGGCAAAAAGGAAAAAAAAAAAATGGAAAAGAAAAAAGCTTTCATGGTCATTTGTGGGTTCGGGCAGAGCTGGCTTTGGGATCTCCATTATTATAAAAGACAAAAAATGAAGACTTGGAGAGGTAAAAGCTAAAAAGTCTCCTCCTAAATAAATCTTTTTTCTTTTTTGCCCACTTCGTCGACTTGTTTTTCGTCTTTGTGTTTAGTCTCACTTGACGGTCAACTTCCAAGCTTGCTCGTCGGAAAAAATAAACCATGGCGGCTCCCTCTTCTTCCACGGTACCTCATCCGCAACATCAAGTGTTCATCAATTTCCGGGGAAAGGATTTACGCCTTGGATTCGTCAGCCATCTCGTCCGTGCCTTTAAAAGGAATAAGATCAATGTCTTTATGGACGAATTCGAAGACCGAGGCAAACCTTTAGATTCCCTTTTAAAGAGGATAGAGGGGTCGAGGATCGCTCTGGCTATCTTCTCTGAGAGCTACACCGAGTCAAACTGGTGCTTGAAAGAGGTGGAGAAGATGAATGATTGCATGGAACAAGGCAATCTGGTGGTGATTCCCATTTTCTATAAGGTGGAGCCATCTACCGTGAGATATTTGAAGGGAGATTTCGGTGATAAGTTATGGATTCTGGTGAAGGGTGATGAGAAGAAGAAGAAGTGGGAGGAAGTCTTGAAGTCGATTCCTAATCTCTTCGGGATCACTGTGGACGAAAAAAGGTTAAGACTTTTTCCCTTTTTTTTTCAAAGGTTCCTTTTTTAAATTAAGAAAAAAAAAAGCTAGACCAATTGAATTGAGAGATTGTAGTTAACTAGTTTTATTCTCCTCACTCATATTTAGCAATCTCTTATTTAGCAATTCTTTCTCATGGGACTTTGAAGAACTTCATGACTTTAATAGTTATTCTCCTCACTAATGTAATTCCAAAGGTTCCTTTTTTAAATTAAGAAAAAAAAAGCTAGACCAATTGAATTGAGAGATTGTAGTTAACTAGTTATTCTCCTCACTCATATTTAGCAATCTCTATTTAGCAATTCTTTCTCATGGGACTTTGAAGAACTTCATGACTTTAATAGTTATTCTCCTCACTAATGTAATTCAGCGACGAGGGCCAAGCAGTCAATGAAATTGTGAAGGCGGTTAAGACAGTCCTGCTCAACATTTCATGTATAGCTAGCCAAAATGTCTCTGTTGATCCTTCAGAAAGTAGCAATGCTGGGACTTTCTCAGGAGGCGTAAAGCATAAGACGTTTGGTATCAAACAACGCCTGGAGGAACTGAAAGAGATGTTGGATTGTGACAAGCACAAGGGTACTCGTATCATTGGA
The DNA here is from genome assembly GCF_000478725.1 of Eutrema salsugineum. Taxonomy (NCBI): domain Eukaryota; kingdom Viridiplantae; phylum Streptophyta; class Magnoliopsida; order Brassicales; family Brassicaceae; genus Eutrema; species Eutrema salsugineum. Next base: position 990,174 of record NW_006256828.1, on the reverse strand, counting down.
GTTGTTGGGATGCCGGGAATTGGCAAAACCACACTCATGAAAGAGCTTTTTAAGAAATGGCAGCGTAAGTTTACAAGGCACGCGCTAGTCGATGATATCCGCAAAACAAAGGGCACCTGTATTAGTTCCTTGTCCTCATTGCTTGTGGAAGAGTTACTGCCGTTGGAAGATCCCAGTGTTGAGGACCCGTTCGAGAAGTACAAGGATCAACTGCTTAAACGTAAAGTTCTTGTCATTCTTGATGATGTTAGTAAAAGGGAACAGATAGATGCTCTTCTCGGGAGACGTGACTGGATTAGTGAAGGAAGCAGGATTGTCATTGCAACAAGTGACACGTCCTTAATAAGTGGTCTGGTTCACGATACTTACGTGGTCCAGAAATTGGACCACAGAGACAGCTTACAACTCTTTCACTACCATGCCTTTGGAGGTGATCCTCCCAAGAAAGACTACATGAAGCTGTCAGAAGAAGTTGTACATTACGCCAGAGGCCATCCACTAGCTCTCAAAATGTTGGGTGTAGAGCTTAACAAGAAGGATATGAATCATTGGAATTCAAAACTCAAGAAACTCGCACAGACCCCATGCCCTATTGTTGGAAGTCATGTCTTCCATGTCTTCCAAGCGAGTTATGATGAACTGAGTTCAGAGCAGAAAGATGCATTTCTCGACATAGCCTGTTTCAGATCCCAGGAAAAGGATTATGTAGAAAGTTTACTGGCTTCACCGGACCCCATATCTGCTGAAGCAACAAGTGCAGTAAAAGCTCTTGCGGATAAATTCTTCATTAATACTTGTGACGGCCGAGTGGAGATGCATGATCTACTGTATACTTTTTCTAGGGAACTTGATCCTAAACCATCCACTCAAGATTGTACCGGACAACGGAGGCTGTGGCTCCATCAAGACATAATCAAGGGAGGCGTAATTAATGTACTGCAAAATAAAATGGTGAGACCATAAGTTCCTCTAAACTTTATTGTTTGAGGCTTGCGTTTTTTGTTTTTCTCTTTGCTAATTTCGTGTTTGTCATTGTTGGTTTTGGTCGTTAGAAAGCTGCCACTGTCAGAGGTATCTTCCTAGACTTGTCTGAAGTGAAAGAGGAAACGAGCTTAGACTGCGACCACTTCATCAATATGCGTAATCTCCGGTATCTCAAGTTTTACAATTCTCATTGTCCTCACGAATGTAAAACCAAAAATAAGATCAACATTCCTGATGGACTTAAGCTACCATTGAAAGAGGTTCGATGCCTCCACTGGCTGAAATCCCCATTGAAGGAGCTTCCGAATGATTTCAACCCGATTAATCTTGTCGACCTTAAGCTGCCCTACAGCGAGATTGAACATCTTTGGGAGGACGACAAGGTGTGTCTCTGAATAATCTGTTGATAGCCTTTGTGAATGGTTAAATTAGTCTGGATACCTGTGTTTTTTACTGGTGGTAAAACGTTATTTATTTATTTTTTTATTTTATTTTTGTCACAGGATACATCATCCTTAAAGTGGGTCGATCTCAATCACTCAAGTAAGCTGTTTAGCTTGTCAGGCTTATCAAAGGCTGAAAATCTTCAAAGATTGAACCTTGAAGGCTGCACGACACTGAAAACGTTGCCATGTGGTATGAAAAATATGGAAAGGCTTGCTTTCCTGAATCTGAAAGGGTGCACAAGTTTTGAATCTCTTCCAGAGATGAATTTAATTTCTCTGAAAACGCTTACTCTCAGCGGCTGCTCAAAGTTTAAGGAATTTCCATTGATTTCAGAAAATATAGAAGCTCTATACTTAGATGGTACAGCAATAAGTCAGCTTCCTACCAACATGGGGAGCCTCCAGAGACTTGTTGTACTGAATATGAAAAACTGCAGAATGCTGGAGAAGATCCCAGACCGGGTTGGTGAACTGAAAGCTCTTCAAGAACTGATATTCTCTGATTGTTTGAATCTCAAGGATTTCCCAGAAATCATCAACATGAACTCTTTAAACATTCTACTTTTGGACGGGACAGCCATAGCAGTGATGCCACAAATACCCTCACTACAGTATTTGTGCTTAAGCAGAAATGATAAGATCAGCTGCCTTCCTGCTGGCATCAGACAACTTTCTCTACTAAAATGGCTGGATTTGAAGTATTGTAAAAGTCTTACATCTGTTCCAGAGTTTCCACCAAATCTTCAGTGCTTAGATGCACATGGTTGTAGTTTGCTGAAGACGGTTTCGAAGCCTCTGGCCCGTATCATGCCAACTGAGCAGAACCATTCCAGTTTCATCTTCACCAACTGTGAGAACCTGGAGCAAGATGCAAAGGAGGAAATCGCCTCGTATGCTCAAAGGAAATGCCAGCTGCTGTCGTATGCTCGTAAACACTACAGTGGGGTCTGTCTCTATACCTGTATCTATCTCTTTGTCGCTCTATGTATCCCTTCGCTCAAATTATTCATTTTCAAAGAAACTCTGCAGTTTTATGATTTTCCTTTATTGTAACTTTGCAGGGTCTTGTTTCAGAGGCTTTGTTCAGCACTTGCTTTCCTGGATGTGATGTGCCTTCGTGGTTTTGCCATGAAACAGTTGGATCCGAGCTAAAAGTAAAACTCCTCCCACATTGGCATGACAAGAGGCTTGCTGGAATAGCTCTTTGTGCTGTAGTCTCATTTCTTGACTGCAAAGATCAAATCAGCCGCTTGTCAGTGACATGCACCTTTAAAGTAAAAGTCGAAGACGAGTCTTGGGTCCCATTTACATGCCCAGTAGGAAGTTGGACCAGACAGGGAGGCGGAGAAGATAAGATTATGTCAGACCATGTCTTTATTGGCTACACCAGTTGCCCATATACTATAAAATGTCCTGAAGACGAGAACTCTGATGAATGCAGTTCTACTGAAGCCTCCCTTGAATTTACTGTGACAGGCGGTACAAGTGAAAAAGGAAAATTCAAGGTGTTGAAGTGCGGTTTGGGTTTGGTTTATGCAAAGGATAAAAGCAAAAGCAGTTCTCATGAAGCCAAGTATGATATGCTTGCCCAATTGAGTTTTCATGAAACTTCAAATGGGGTTGATGACGGACGGCCAAAGAAGAAGCAAAAAACAATAAGGAATGATAATATCCAGCGTCATTAAAACTGTGATGCAAGTGTAACTCCAAGAAGAAAAGGTAAATTCAGTGGTTAAGCACATTGTTGAGAATCTTAAAGGGAGAGATGAATCTGTTCCAGGTGAAGCACATTCTTAGACAAAACTCCAACTCTTGATGAAAAAAAATCCAGCATGAGTAGAGATGTGATTCAACTCAAAAGGCCTGGCAGTTTCAGAGGAGAAACAAAATTATCTGTATGGTGTGTCACCAGAGAGGGAAAATGATGACATTGGTGAAGCAAATCCTTTGCTGAACCCTTTGGATCTTCATAGTAAACAGGAACTCAAGTGCAAAAAGGGTCGTTAAAGATTAGATCAGAGCTTACCTGATTTTAAGAGTCTTTAGTGTCAAGTTACAGAGTATAAAGGTATTTTTTTTATCTACGCCCTATAGAAACTGTTCATTTGAGCCTGTTCCTTGGACCTTATGTTGCTCTTTTCTGGTTAGTGTTTAGTTATCCATCGAGTGTGACTCTAATATTAATTAAGCTCTCTGTAAGACTTTAACATGGTTGAATTAAGAAAATACTTTCCACACTTCTCTCGCACACTAATAACCAACCCCTTTCATTATGTTGACCCCTGCCGTTGTCTTTTAATCTCTGATTTTGACAGTCACCTTTCAGCCCACAAGCCGTTGTATCAGGTAAGGATGATCTCTCAGTAGGTTGATTACGGTGGAGAGCATTTGAGTTTGACTTTCTCTGTGTAACAGAAATTTTCTGCATTTAATTTAGGGTTCAAAGGTTTTATCTATGCTGTTACTGGAGGAACCTGTTCTTGAGTGTAATCTGTTCTTTTTCCCCTGCTTTGGATTGTCGCCAAAAGATACTTGAACCTTATGGAGAAACATTGTTTACTGCATTTTATTTAACCTGAAATGTGGTGTGGCTTCGTCAGCCAGAAGCTCTTCAGATTGGTGAAGATCTTACCAGTTCTTTGTGAGAAACAAGGAGTCAAGGTTCATTTGATGGTTCATATTATTCAGGAGGTATACGGAATCGATATGGTGCTTAGGCGAATCACGATGGCCACCATACTCTTGAGTCAACCACGATGCAAGCTTTAAAATGACGGTTAGGAAATTTTTATCATCTCGATGAGTGTAATATGCAGGAAGTTCTCCACCTGGTAAGATAGCATATGCACAGTCTGAATGTAGAATGAGTTCTGTCGCTTGGTGATTCATTTTGAAGCAAGTTAATAAATTGGAGAGCCATTTGTGGTGAGCCATATAGACTCTCAAGAAATAATTTGGTGTCAGGATGGAGAGCGATGCAGTGAGCTCTGGCAGTGACACAAGATTCATGCAATTACCAAGGTCAAATCGTTTGGTTGAATGGAAGTCGCAAAACGGGTGTTTCTTGTTGTGAAAAAAAAAGAAAAACAGGTTCATAAATATACATAAAGAATTACAACATCACAATCACAGATACATGGTCTTAAATTTCTTTTTACATTTTTTTTTCACACATTGTTATTTAGAAACTTTCAAAATAGAGAAACATTTTAATATTTTTCTCTTTCATGTTAACTTTCTAACTAGAGTTTTGGAAATCACATTGGTTTTAGAAATCAAGTTATAGTTCAAAATCATGGAAACTCAGAACCTCTTTGTGTTAATTCCAAATTTGTAGGGGTACTTTGTTGTTTTACCAGTTGAGAGAACTGTGTTGTTTCAGATCTTATTTCTCTTATACCTGTCCCTTCAAGATTCAATTCTCTAATGGTTCGTACAATATTTGGAAAACGTTTGATCCCATTGCAACCAGAAAGATTAAGAACTTGGAGACGTTCTAGCTTATCAGTGACTAGTATGCTCTCCAGGCTTGTGCAATCTTGAAGATCAATATGCTCAAGTTGACGTGCTTCCGAAATTTCTTCAACTTCAACCAATGTCACTAATTGTCCAAGCTTGATTCTCCTTAACATCGAGAAGCTCTGACACAGAAAAAAAAACAACAATGGAAAGATGAATCCATGTAACTTCAATAATGCAAAATATCTATGTAAAATTAATGTGTGAAATTATACTCCCTCCGTTTCAGATTTAATGTCGTTTTATGATTGTTTTGTGCTATAAATTAAGTCTCGTTTTAGATTATCAATGCAAATGGTTTTTTTTTCCTATATTCTTTGAGTTCTTGTGGTTTCCCTTACCTTATAATATCGTCCCCATCGCCAAAATTTAAGTTTCTGAAATTGACAAGCAAATTCTTGGTATATAAAAAATGGGTTTAGGGACAAGGTTTGCACTGCAGGATCATGATCTAAGTGGGAATCCCTTAGAGCACTTGGTACAGACTCAGAGACGTGACTGTGATGGAGCTTCTCAGATAGATATCTAGTGTCCTGAAAACACATCAAAACAAGAATTAAAAAGAAAGCCAACTGCTCTGTGAGTATAGGACATTCGCAAAATCCTGTAACATATAAATGTATCAGAATGTGACATACCAAAACGCCATGCTCATAGTCATTTTCATAGGAGATCAAGCAAAAAGATGTGTTCTTCATAGTGTCAACACATGCATCGACGATGTGTACTGGGGGCCCTTCAAATAGTTTGAGACGGTCTTGGACATCATGACATATCTTGAGCAACATTGACTCCATTTCGATCATAGTCTTACCCTTTAGCTCCTGGGCATGTGAAATGAGAGAAGATGGGTTCCCATCAGAACATTTAATCACTCTCATTGAAAGATCCAGAAGATTCTGCTCTATCACTCCATTCCCAAAGGCACACCTTGTGAAAAGCTTCAGAGCGTCTTCATCATTTAGACCTTTAAGCTCATAAATTTCATTCATCTGGCACTCCTCAAGAACTGTTTTATCTCTTGAGGTTATGATGATCAAGCTCCCTGGACCAAACTGATCAACCGCTCCAAGAAAAGACTTTGCATCTTGAGCAATTCGCACATCATCTAGAACAACAAGAACCCTCTTTTGGCGATGGCATGGCACGGAATCAGAATCGTTTAGGTCAAACTTTTCCATCGGAGTCCCACACAAGAAATCACTAGGCAAAGGCTCAAGTCTCATCTCAGTAAATTCGGTGTGGAAATCTTTGACAAAGATAGTAGCATCATAGCCTCCAAACATTCGGCCAAAGACCGCTCTAGCCAGTACTGTCTTGCCAATGTGAGGCTCACCGAAGATACCTAGGGTGCGAAGGCCCCATGCTTGCTTGCATAGTAAGTCTTCTATTTCCATTTGGCGGCTGTAGATCCCAATCTCTTTTGTAGGATAGAGTATCTCAAACACATATTCAACGATCTTTTCCAGAAATTCGGATTCTTCACTGTAAAAAAACTACAGTTAAACCTCCATAAATTAATAACTTTGGAGCTACAATATTCTATTAATTTATCGAATTATTAATTTATCAATATAAAAATCAGCCCGAAAAACTAATTTAGAACTTCAAAAATGTATTAATTTATCGAGGTATTAATTTATCGAGTATTAATTTATAGAAGTTATACTGTAATAAGTAGTTATATTCGCTAAATGGAAATAGATATGCGATAATTTTCTTGCATATTTTAAATGAATAATTTCGTATATATAATTTTTTTAACATATGAATTTTCATAGTTATAATTATTGAAATCTCTTTTTTTTAATTATAAGTAAAATACTCAGATATTAATGATTATGAAATTGATAATGGATGTGATGTGTACCTTCTAAAGACAGTTAAACCTATTACTAGATTTTACCCCTACATAGGGAATCATTTTTTTAATTCAAAATTTGTAATGTAATTTATGTTTTTTATAGATATAATTTTTTAAATTACTGACAAAAGTTTATTTTTATGTTTAGATTTAATTTATTATTTAAAATTTATTTCAAGCATTAAATATAACTATAATTATAAAAACATAAATCTAACACGTCCATTTTATTAATCTGAAAAAAAATCATGATTATAAAACATAATTTTAACCTACCCGTTTATATTACAATAACATAGTTTATCAATGAGAATATTATTTAAATTTGAATATTAAAATTAAATCAAAACTAATATCTTATTTTGTAAAGATATATTTATATATATATATATATAATAACAACTAATTTTGTGATTTTTAATAACTAATCTAATCTAAATTTATTGAAATCAAAATTAATCTAAATTAAAATTTGAAATTTCGGAATTATTTTTAAATATAAATTAAAATACAATTTTTATTGAGATTATATTAAATGAACTTGTTTGGGATTAAGAATAATAGTTATTCACAAACAAAATAACCTAAAATGAAAGAAATCATGTTTGAACACAAAAATATTTCTGTTTTAATAGAATAGATATAACATTATAATATTATTTTTAATTTATATAGCTATTAATTTTATTGAAGTATTATTTGGTCATCAAACTAAATTTTGAAAACAGAAAACTTTATTAATTTATCGAATATTAATTTAGCATATAAAGTTTTGTATTTTTCTTTTTTTTTTTAAGGTTTTCAAAACTGAATCTAAAATTACCAATAAAAAATTGTAAATGAAAAAAAATAGCAAAAAGTAATATAAAGTTTTAAATAGTTTAAAAAATTACATAAAAATACACAGACTGAAATTCTGTTACCACTTCAATACACAAACGTTTTCAAGTTCCAGAAAAATACATCGATTAATAATTTTTTGTTATATATCAACTTTTCAGTTGTACCTATTTAACACCAAGGAAAGTTAACGTTTATTTAACCTTTTCTCTCTAAAACAATAAATATATTTAATTTATTAAAAGTTTTAGAAACAAATCCTAAATATTTCCAAATTTTCCAATAGAAAATTATGTATGTGATCAATCAAAAACTAGGTTAGAAACAAAGTTGAATGATTCATCAGTTTAGTTGAGACTGTCCCTGGTTGCAATGGGTTTTATGAAGTATTCTAATTTAAAAATAAACTGAAAAAACACATCATACTACTGTTCTTAAATGAAAATGGCTACTTTTTTTTCTTTTTTTCTGATAGTAACCTTATAAAATGGTACACAGTGGCGGAGGCAGCACCTATGGAGGTGGGTCAGCTGACCCAGGTGAAATCAAGAAAAAAATTGAATTGTTGGATTATAAATTATCTCATATTGATAAAGTAGTATAATTTAGAAATGGAAGTTGCACTATTAATAAGAAATCATCTTAAAATATTAATTTATAAGTTGTGGACTCATTCTAAAACTTATACATATTTAGAAAAGAAGCTTCACATTAGTTTTTGTTTTCTAAAAAGGGTAGCTGCATATTGATCAACAAACTATAAATTTCAACTAATTCAAATGAAACTTCAATTCCCCTTTTATTTTTGGAAATCCCTTAAGAGGTAGTTAAGTTGCTTGACTATTTATTTTAAGTAATTTAAAATATAGACACCAATCATCGATGTTTGTGATAATAGCACACAAATTTTTAAATATTATATTAAGATTAATATATTTTTATATTCTTTTTGTTGCGACCGCAACCGTGAAAAAGTGTTTTTCTGCAGTAAAAATTGTGAAGACGACTTCGTGTATTAGCATTTGTGATGAGTCTTAAACGATTTTCTAATTTTTTTAATTAAAATATAGGTGCTTGAAACTATCACAAATGAAACTGTAATAAAACAATTTCAAAATATGAATGAGCGTAGAGTATACCTTTGAGATGTTTATCAATGGTCAATTTTTTTTTCATTAAAATTTAGATAATTTTTTATATTGTGACCCATGTCAATAATTTTTCTGCTTCCGCCAATAATTTTTCTGCCTCCGCCACTGATGGTACATATAGTGAACGTCAAGTGGCATCTTATTATGTTTGGTTTGAACGTCACATTAAGACACAAATAAATTTTAGTGAAGTTGTTGTATCGCATACCTTGATTCATCATTATACTCATGGCCTAGGAATTCCGCGGCTTCCTTTAGCGCACGTCGCCATTTAGTCACCTGATCCGCAGGATATGACCTTCGGTGCTCTGTGAAGGCATCACTGAACGTCGCCAATTGTTGTTTCACAGCTAATCGACTTACGCCATAGAACACCGGAACCACCACGTAACTGTTCTCATCACTGCGCGATGATTCGAGAGCCTTCACGAGTTTCTCTAGGCATGACACGGAATATGCGTAGTCCCTAGAGAAAATCACCAATAAAAGTGTGAACCCGTAAAATGAACTGGTCACTTTTCGTCTTATAGCCGGTATGAGGTGGCTGATGAAGGGAGAGACTGATGAGTCATTTTCGTTGTAGTTAATGTGGACGGGGTATTCGGTTTCTTCGTTTTTGTCCATGTTTTGATTAGTTGGACTTTTGAAGGATAAATATAACATGTCGTATATAAAGAATCAAAGATAGGAATATTAAGATAACTTAAAGTAAATGGTAATAAAATAATATTTAGCCATTTAGCCATGTAGGTGACTTCCACGACATTACTAAACTGAAAAAAAATTATTTAAAAGTAACTTCTATAGCTTATTGGTTGTTAGAATTGTAAACGCATGAGACGTGCGGCCAATTCCAACTTCTAGAAGTTGACCCGTTGAGGAGTGACATCGGTTTGTTTTATACGGTTCTGTTTTGTTAATTCAAATTGAAGAACCGAGATTATGGTGTTGATTGGTTCACCCGTTATCATCTGTAAATAATGTGTTTGTGGTTGGTAGCGGTTAGTAATGTTTTATAACAATCATACAAATCACTGCAAACCGCTCCGTACCATTTTATATTGCGCCAGCGTTTGCAGTTGCAGGCGGTAGCGGTTGAATAAAAAAATTAAAATAAAATAAAATCATGATAGAAAAAAAAATAATAAAAAATCACGTTAAAAACAATTATAAAATCTTAACTCTACTAATCTTTATATTACTAGACACAATTTTGAGTAATATTCCCAACAATTGAAATAGAATGTGTTATTATAAAATTTATTAATTTTTAAAATAATTATATAATGTTTATTTTTATTTTTTATTAATTATTTTGAACTAGTGATTTTGATATTAAGTATAAGAATATAGTTTTTTTGTCATTATTTTTGATGTTTATTTTAGTAATTTTATGTTTAAACATTCGCTGGTTTGCCAGTCAAAAATATTCCGTAAACAGATCCACCTTAAAAAATTTAACCAGTTGTACAAACTACTTAATAATGCTCCAAACCACAATCGCCTGCTTCTGCACACTTCTGCACTCGCACTTGCAACCGCAACTGCTGCGTTTAAACCAGTCAGGCCCTCTACCTATTTTCCACATTTTTATCATCAATGGTAATATATTACTATTTCAGACATTCATTGACTCCACACAACCTTATCATGGATCCGTCTCAGGTTTGATTTGTATTTTGGGTTTGATCGAACGGTTGAATTGTTTTTTTAATTTTCATATTTTATTAATAACTCGAACCGAGAATTTGAATTTGGTTATCAAATCAGAAATCGGAAATAAAGCTAGTTGAATCTGAAAAGCGCTTTTCGAAAAGGAGGAGGTTCCTGGAGATCCAGATTTGCCAGCAGATCCATGGGAATAGAGGGCCTGGCCCAGCACCAGAGGGTGGGAGGCAGATCTGCTTCTTGCCATTGAGGAAGCCCGATTTGAAGTCCGGGAATGAAGATGGATCAAAGGTTGATGTGAAGGGAGCAATCTCCCATATACTTGCAGCAAAGGGGTAATGGAGAAACAAGTGGTGTGCTGTCTCCAATTCTCCACATCTGGGACACATTGCAGTGGCTCCCATTCCTCTCTTTTCAAAATTCTCGCCTAGGGGAAGTGCTCCTCGGAGGATTTTCCAGAGGAACATCCTTATCTTTGGGGAGAATTGCCCATTCCAAACTTCCGCATTCCAATTAAAGGTATCATCTGGTGCTTGATCTGATTCTGTCTGTTTATATGTAGATAGGGCTGCGTGATATCCAGACTTAGTCGAGTATTCGCCCGAGGGGTTGGGGAGCCAGATGTCTTTGTCGTCAAGATGTGAGGAGCAGAGTTTGATGCTGAGGATCTGGTGTTTGTATTCCGGGAGGAGTTTCTCGATAGTGGGGATATTCCAGGTACCTTCGTCCTCAGATATGAGATGTGAGACGGTAAGATCTTTGGATTCTAGAGGCGCTGGTCCTACAGGTGCCGTTGGCTTTTTGAAAGAGAGCCATGGGTCCATCCACAAGCTGATTTGTTTTCCATTTCCTATTGCTTTACCGAGATGTTTGACGAGTAGATCACAGCCTATTAGAATGCTATGCCAACCGTGAGATGCAGAAGGTGATCGCGTGACCATGAGGAAGGGTTCCTGGGGGCAGTATTTGCCTTTAAGAACTCGGGCTAGTAGACATGAAGGATTTTTGAGTATTCGCCAGCTCAGCTTGGCCAGTAAGGCTTCATTGAAACTTTTGATGTCCCTAAAGCCTAAACCACCGTCTCTCTTAGGCTGTTTAAGCTTTTCCCAGGAGATCCAAGCCATTTTCCTCCTGTTTCTAAGTTTATAGTTTATGCTCAAGAGTTTTTCCGGTTCGTTCATCGGTCCAGTTTTAAAAATGACGAGAAGACTGTTCTAATCTCTGCAGCCAGTACTAAAAGCAACCATCACTATCAAAACTTTTAGTTATCATATATATATATTGTCAAACCTCTATAAATTAATAATTATCATAAAATAATAAATTTATCTGATTATAAAGCAGGCTAATTTAAAAATTTTCAAATTCAATAAGATAATATGAATAATATTTTTTTTGAAAGTCTTATGTAATTATATGGTCCCAACAAATATATAAATTAATAATTATATAAATTTATGTATATAAGTAAGAAAAAATAAACTAAAATATAACTATTTTGTTTTTTGTTTTGACTTAAAAGTTAAAATTGAAGCTCATTTTTTATAATTTATTTACAATAATATTTTTCTATCTGCATTCAAAATTTATGAATTTTTTTAATGTGATAATTGATTTTATTATGTGTAATAATTTTAAATATATTTTGGTATTTTCTTTGATTTCATCATTAACAATCAGGATACATTCTATAAACTTTGTACTAATGTATATATATATATATATGGATATCTATATATTTTACATAGATAATCTAGTCTACAATGAATATATATATATATAACATAAATAATGTAGTCTACAATGAATATATATATATATATTTATTTTTATTGTGATTGTTATAATTACTAATCATAATTTTAAGTTTGTGCATGTTATTTACAAGCTGATGCGTTTAGATTCTTAAATATAATAGTAGGATTGAATCTACTTTTTAGGTCAATTTTAGCAAAAATAAAAACCTAGTTTTTAGATCATTTTTAGGTCAGTTTTAAACTCAATCAGGAAACTATTATTATTCTATTTATCACAATTCAGGGGAAGGAGAAAGATCAGTTCTTTGATTTTTTTCCTCAAAGAACTAATGATCTGCTAATCAGTTCTGTTTTTTGGTTTGGAAAGTTACAACCAGTAAAGAGTTCGGATTGATGTCATTATAATTGGTTGTTTGTTTCATGAAATTAATGATCTGCTAATCAGTTCTGTTTTTGGTTTGGAAAATTTTGCGAGATTTATGTAATGTAAATTTGAAATGCTATTTCCTAATCACTCTTTTTTTTTTCATTTTGTGATTATAGAAAAGGAGAACTTGTGCCTCACTTTTTTTTCATTTTGTGAGGTTTATGTCATCTTAGTTATGGTCATCAGTTATAATGATCTTGAACTCGATTTGTATATAGTTTAAGTGTAATGGTGATATACTATTTTATACAGATGTCTTGTTTTTCTTGTTATAGTCATTAAGCAGAAGATATCAATGTGCCAGAAATTTAATGATTCCAAAGGAACCTTTGAATCAAATTACAATATACTAAAAATTCAGTCACAATTCAAACCGATCAAACATAAGTGAAAAGGGGTAGAAAAAATTCAAAAAAGAACTCAAACAATTCAAAATCAGATTTTCATTTGACAATTTTTTTTTTCAAATGAATACAACCATCTTAATTTTCATAGATTTCAACAATTATGAAATACAATATTTTTTGTAATAGATGGTAGGGTTTGAAATTTTTTGTAAGACTAATAGAACAAGAAAAATTGAACCATAATTATAACACATAAACATATTAAACTCATAGGTAGTTTTGTAAGAAAAAATCTCATTAGCAAACGTAATTACAAAGCACATTATAGCAAACAAAAATATCAAAAAATTTTACATAGAAGACTTCGTTTGAACTTTGAAGACTTCATAGACTGCAGGAAAAGTCTACTTTTATAAGCTAACTAGCTTATAAATCAATCAATTCCAGAATAAATATCGACTTAAATCAAATGAAAATCATTGAGTAGTTCAACCACTTGCTAACACGCATGTCCAAACCTAAAAATAAGAAAAACATTATAAATATTTTTGAAAAGCGTTTTTATAATAAATACAAAAGTAGCTTCCCAATTAGACTTCATCTGTAGACTGCTGGAGAAGTCTACTTTGATAACTAGCTTAAAAATCAAAAAATCTGATTCCGCAATAAATATCAACTTAAATGAAATGAAAATCATTGAGTAGTTCAATCACTTGCTAACAAGCATTTCAAAACCAAAAAATTGAAAATATACTTAATAAATGTGCCAAAAAAAATGTTTTTAAAATAAATACAATAAGTAGACTTCTAATACAGACTTCAAACGTAGACTGGAGGAGAATTCTACTTTTTCCTGTGGAAGTAGGCGAAAGAAGTCTACTTAAAAAAGCATGTTATTTTTGCAATTGACCAAAACATTGACTTTTTCGTAATTAGACTTCACTTGTAAACTTCAGGCATAAAAGGTTAGTTTTGCATTTGATCAGGTCATTGACTAACCGAGTAGATTTCTAGCATAGACTTCTGGTATGAGTAGACTTCTCTGACAGTTTACTAGTGAAGTCTACTAGTTTCAATAGAAATTTACATGATCAAATAGGTTATTTTTGCAATTGATTGTCCATAGTAGACTTCAGTGGAAAGTCTACTATAAAAAATATTCCTTCGATGTTTGACCAGAAAATTAAAGTAGACTTCAGGAAGAAGTTGATGAGTGGAGATTTTGACTCATTCTAACTTGTGTTTACTAATTGTTTTAGGAGTTTTTGGAGTCTTTTCAGGAAGTTTCAGGTGACTTAGAGGCCTTATCAAAGGATTGGAGTGTTTAGGAGGCATTGGAGCAAAAAGAGATGAATTTGAGCAATAAGGAGCTATTTCACACGTTTTTGGAGAAATCATCCCCGGAGCACCTGCTCCCGGTTTGGACCCTTCGTAGAGCACCTGCTCCAGACGGGAAAAAAATAAGGAAATCGACTTTTACCTAATTTTGGGAGGAGAAAGAGAATAAAAAGCCCACAGCCGCCTGTGTTTTAGAATCACGTTTTTCTACAGACTTTCTACGCTTTCTTTTTACAATTTCCTGAACCATAGAGTTTTTACTTGTAAGCTTTTGGGAGAAGAAATCTGCTACACTTTGAGAAGAATTCTGAACCCTATTATCTCTTCTGCGATTTTAATTCATGAATTCCTTTCCATCTGTTTCTGTGTTTCTTTTCTCCATGTCTGAGTAGATCTCTTAGCTAGATTAAAGCGTTCAAAGGATTTCATGAGTTAGAGGATTAGATGCAAATAGGGCTTGATATCTATTGTCTTCACCATTGTTAGACTTAATGCTTAGGTTGAATTGATCACTCAATCTGCGATTTTAGGTCAATCTATTCATCAAAAGTGTAATAGGTTGCTAGAATAAACATTGGTGAGCGATTTGTCCTTAGCCAACGACAGTTGAAGTTAAGGCAAATTGTGAACAGATCAAATCTGCTAGCTAATGCTTGTCTGCAATTTTCTAGGTTCAAACGACAGTTTAGGATTTAGGTTGTTAGACAAAGTTATCGAGATCACGACAGTGGATCGATAAGCTTTTCTGTTTGAGTTCGAGACTTGCATTACACTTGTGCCCTGAATAGTCATCTGGTTCTTATCTCTGAAATTCCTGCGAATTGCTTTGGTCTAGTGCTTGTTTTAATTTGAATTTAAATCGTTGTTTGCCATTCTGTTACTTTTTAGTTTTCAAAACAAACCATCTTTCGTCTTAGCTTTAATTCAATCCTCACAAATTCATAGAGTAACACTGGTCCTCTGGATTTCGAATCCTTTATATTACAACTACATCACTGTTCTATTGCAGTAGAAACTAGGAGCATATCTAGTGAGAACCAAATTTTGGCGCCGTTGCCGGGGACCAATTCGTTACCTTTGATTTTTGGTTTGAAATTCAGACTAAGGCTTTACTAATTTTTCTCTCTTGTTCTCTTGTTTGCGTGTGTTTCAGGTGTATGTCAAACATATCCACAAGGAGCAACTGCACCGATCTTGTTTCTTTGTCGAACACCGATCTAGCAAGAGTCGAGCGAGAAAACAGACGTCAAAGGCCTATTCAAGCCAACATGGGCGATCAAGGCAACAATGGCAACATGGCTGTCGAGGTTCAACAGCTTCGACAGCAATTGGAGCAGCTGCAAAAGGCGCAGCAAGACAGGGAGCAGCCACAACCTGCTATTGGAGACAAGGACAGTCCGCATGCTTACTATCACAACAGGGCTGCGATTGCTCCTCCAACCATTCAGAGGCAAGACTTTGAGATCAAACCTCAGCTGATCTCATTGGTGAAGCAGCACCTCTTTCATGGGCTTCCTGCTGAGATTCCGATGGACCACATCGAGAATTTTGAGGAGATTTGCAGCACGACTGGATCATATGGGATACCAGCCGATTTCTTGAAGTGCAAGCTTTTTCCATTCTCACTTGCGGACAAAGCTTTGCGCTGGCTGAAGTCATTACCACCTGGGTCATTGACTACATGGGAAGAGTGCAGATCAGCGTTTTTGGACCATTTCTACACTAAGGCAAAAACTGCAGCTCTGAAGAACAAGATCTCGTCGTTTAAACAGCAACCTGGTGAAGCTTTCTGCGAAGCTTGGGAGAGGTACAAGGAGTACCGAAGAGAGTGCCCTCACCATGGGTTCTCTGATGAGCAGATCCTGTCAACCTTTTATGATGGTGTCAACTGGGATTACAGGAATGCTTTGAATGCAGCTAGCAATGGCGATTTCATGACTAAGTCCAAAGAAGCTGCTTATGAGTTGATTGAGAACTTAGCTGCAAGCTCCAGCAACAAATCCCAAGAGTATGACAGGTCTAGCAAATCAGTTCATAGTGTGGAGTTGAGCAAAATCGATGAGCTTACAACAAAGGTGAATCTGCTGTTGAGAGAGAACCAGAGATCTGTGCATTTTGCTGATGAGGTTGGTGATGCACCTCTTGCTCAAGAGTTTGTAGATGCAGAGAATAATGATCAGATGGAGGTAAATTTCGTGAATGGACAAGGGTATGTGCAGAATCGCAGTTTCAACAACTTCAGAAGCCACCCGAATTTATCCTACAGAAGCAACAACGTTGAGAACCCTCAGGATCAGGTCTATCCGCAGCAAGGAGTGCAGAATCAGTCAGGATTTCAGAAGAACTTCTCCAGCAACTTCCAAGGAAAGCAGTTCATCACCAATCAGAATCGATTTCAAGGTGGAAATCAGCCGAAGTTGCCTTTCACAAGTCTACAGCCTTCTTCGAGTTCCTCGAATAACTCGCAGGATGAGCTGAAAAACTTGATGCAACAGCTGCTGGTTAATCAGCAAAAGTCTTCCATGGAGATTAATGCCAAAGTGGACACCATGTACAATGATTTGAATGGCAAGTATGAGGCTGTGTGGACTCATGTGAAGAAGCTGGATGTTCAGGTAGCTCAGACTGCAGAAGCTGTGAAGAGATCACCTGGAACTCTCCCTGGAAAAGGTGAAAACCCCAGGAATGAGTTTGTGAATGCTATTGAGCTTAAAAGTGGGAAGACTCTACATGCTGCACCAACAAGCTCTGTCTCAGAAAAGAGGAAGAAAAAGGACGTGGAGCACCTGCTCCAAGAAGAGGAACCAGCTCATGACGTAAAAAAGACGAAGGAGCACTCTTCCTCCATCGGAGCACCTGCTCCAAAAGCTGGAGCACCTGCTCCAGACGCAGATTTGACGAGGGAGCACCCTGAGCCAACGAGGGAGCACCTGCTCCAGCCACCTGCCCCAGCAAACATTCCTGCAAGAGTTTACACGCCTAAGGTACCTTACCCAGTTCCACCAAAGAAGTCTCGCAAAGACTTAGAGGATGCAAAGTGCAGGGAGATGCTGAAGGATTTGACTGTAAAACTCCCTCTAGCTGATGCTGTTCAGATGATACCAGCCCTTAAAAGATACATGAAGGGGTTGGTGTCTGGGAGAGCTGTTGAGGAAGAAAGTGTCATGATGGTTTCGAAGGAGTGCAGTGCTGTGCTTCATAACAAAGTGCTGAAGAAGAGAAGTGATCCAGGAAGGTTTGTTCTCTCAGTTAGGATTGGGAATGTACTTTTTGCAAAGTCTCTCTGCGATCTAGGTTCAAGTGTGAATCTGATGCCTTACTCTGTAGCCAAGCGATTAGGTTACACCAGATTCAAACCGACGAAAATCTCGCTGGTATTTGCTGATAGATCAACCAAATTCCCTGTTGGTATACTTGAGGATCTGCATGTTCAGATAGGTGATACACTCATTCCAGCAGATTTTGTGGTTCTGGAGCTTGACGAGGAACCCAAGGATCCTTTGATATTGGGTCGATCCTTCTTATGCACAGCTGGTGCAATCATAGATGTGAAAGAAGGAGTGATAGATCTCCAGCTGGGAGATATGGTGGTGCGATTTGAGATGAATAAACTCTTCAAGAAACCAATGCTGGACGGACAGACATTTGTCATAGATGATGGTTCAGGCATTGCTGAAGAGGTTGCTGAAGAGGTTTTGGCCATCGATCCTCTCGAAGTTGCACTCACCAAAGCTGAAGGAGAACATGGGTATTTGAGTGAAGAAGCCGATGGGTTTGCAAAAATGCTGAATGCAAGCACGAGGATGCAAAGGCAGGTGGCTTACATGAGCTTGGAAGGCAAGGAGAGCTCACCTGCAGAAAAGGCCGACGGAGCACCTGCTCTGAATCCTGGAGCACCTGCTCCCGACGGTTTGATCGATGGACCTTGGAGCGAATTGAGAGCTCCAAAGCTTGAGCTCAAACCCCTTCCTGTGGGGCTCAGGTACGCGTTTCTAGGACCCAATTCGACATTCCCTGTGATAGTGAACTCTGAATTGAACAATGTAGAGATTGCCTTGCTTGTTTGTGAAATTAGAAAGTATAGGAAAGCTATAGGATATTCACTAGATGACATTCCAGGGATTTCTCCTGATCTTTGCATGCATAGAATACATCTAGAAGATGAATCAATGACTTCTGTAGAACATCAGAGGAGGTTAAACCCGAATCTACAAGATGTTGTAAAGAAAGAGATAATGAAACTTCTAGAAGCTGGTGTGATCTATGCAATTTCAGATAGTAATTGGGTTAGTCCGGTTCATGTAGTTCCTAAGAAAGGTGGCATCACTGTGATAAAAAATGATAGGAATGAATTGATACCAACTAGAACTGTTACTGGGCATCGAATGTGCATAGATTACAGGAAATTGAATGCTGCAACTCGCAAAGATCATTATCCTTTACCATTTATCGATCAGATGCTTGAACGCTTGGCTAACCATCCTTATTACTGTTTCTTAGATGGTTATTCAGGTTTCTTTCAGATCCCAATCCACCCGGATGACCAGGAGAAGACGACATTCACATGTCCTTATGGCACTTTTGCATATCGCAGAATGCCATTTGGGTTGTGTAATGCTCCAGCAACATTCCAACGCTGCATGATGTCGATTTTCACTGACCTGATTGAAGACATAATGGAAGTTTTCATGGACGATTTTTCTGTCTATGGAAGCTCCTTTTCTGTCTGTTTGTCTAATCTGTGCAGGGTCTTGCAGCGGTGTGAGGAGAAGCATCTGGTGCTTAACTGGGAGAAATGCCATTTCATGGTAAGAGATGGGATCGTGCTGGGGCACAAAATCTCAGAGAAAGGGATCGAGGTGGACAGGGCAAAGATCGAGGTGATGATGAGTCTGCAGCCACCAACATCAGTCAACGGGGTTCGCAGTTTTCTGGGCCATGCAGGTTTTTACAGACGCTTCATCAAAGATTTCTCGAAGATTGCCAGGCCCCTGACGCAGCTGCTGTGCAAGGATGTGAAATTCGAGTTTGATGATGCATGTTTGGAGGCATTTCACAGGATAAAAGGAGCTTTGGTCAGCGCTCCTATTGTCCAGCCACCAGATTGGGAACTACCTTTTGAGGTCATGACCGA
Source organism: Eutrema salsugineum (assembly GCF_000478725.1). NCBI lineage: Eukaryota > Viridiplantae > Streptophyta > Magnoliopsida > Brassicales > Brassicaceae > Eutrema > Eutrema salsugineum. Next base: position 970,699 of record NW_006256828.1, on the reverse strand, counting down.
TGCTAGTGATTATGCAGTGGGAGCAGTGCTAGGACAGAGGAAAGAAAAGAGGCTCCACGTCATCTATTATGCTAGCCGAACACTCGACGAGGCTCAGTGCAGATATGCCACAACTGAAAAGGAGCTTCTTGCAGTGGTTTATGCTTTTGAGAAGTTCAGGTCCTACCTTGTTGGGTCGAAAGTTGTTGTTCACACAGACCATGCAGCTCTGAAATACCTGTTGACGAAGAAGGATGCCAAGCCAAGGCTCCTTCGATGGATCCTTTTGCTGCAGGAGTTTGATTTGGAGATTAAAGACAAAAAAGGGATTGATAATGGTGTTGCAGACCACATGTCGAGGCTGAGGATAGATGATGACATTCCACTAAATGACAGCCTTCCTGATGAACAAGTTTACGCCATAGAAGTTTCTGGGTTCGACGAGCACCTGCTCCCCACCGGAGCACCTGCTCCCCACCGGAGCACCTGCTCTCACGAGTTTTTGCAACCAAGTTGACATAGATCGGCATTCTGATTTCCCATGGTTTGGAGAGATTGCAAATTACCTTGCTGCAGAGCAGGAACCTGCAGGTTTTGTGGGAAACAAAAAGAAGAAGTTTCTAAAGGATGTGAGGCACTACTTTTGGGACGAGCCTTATTTATACAGGCATTGCTCTGATGGAATCTTCAGAAGATGTGTAGCTGACGAGGAGATACCAGGAGTGTTGTTTCATTGCCATGGATCCTCTTATGCAGGTCACTTCGCCACTTTCAAGACTGTGTCGAAAATTCTCCAAGCTGGGTATTGGTGGCCGACGATGTTTCGAGATGCAGCGAGTTTTATCTCCAGGTGTGACACATGTCAGAGACAAGGGAACATCAGCAGGAGGACTTATGGGAATGAGTATATTCTGGTGGCAGTTGACTATGTATCAAAGTGGGTGGAAGCTCTGGCTAGTCCCACAAATGATCTTATGGGAATGAGTATATTCTGGTGGCAGTTGACTATGTATCAAAGTGGGTGGAAGCTCTGGCTAGTCCCGATGGAGGCTCTCACTTCATCAACAAAGTCTTTGAAAACTTGTTGAGGAAGAATGGTGTAAGGCATAAAGTGGCGACCCCATACCATCCTCAGACGAGTGGGCAAGTTGAGGTTTCCAACAGGGAAATCAAGAACATTCTGCAGAAGACTGTGAGCACCACAAGGAAGGATTGGGCAGTGAAGCTTGATGATGCTCTTTGGGCATACAGAACAGCTTACAAAACACCTTTGGGGACTACACCATTCCACTTGGTGTATGGAAAAGCATGTCATCTTCCAGTGGAACTTGAGTACAAAGCTGCTTGGGCAGTGAAGCTGCTGAATTTCGATGCAAAGAGTGCTCAGCAGAGGAGAGTAATGCAGTTACATGAGCTGGAGGAAATTAGGCACCTGGCCTATGAAAACTCGAAGATTTACAAAGAGAGGACAAAAGCTTTTCATGACAAGAGGATCCTCAACAGAAGCTTTGCACCAAACGATCCGGTATTGCTCTTTAACTCTAGATTGAAATTGTTTCCAGGGAAGCTGAGATCGAGATGGTCTGGACCATTCACCATCAAGGAGGTTCGACCATATGGAGCTGTAGTGTTGCTGGACACTAAAGGAGGCGAGTTTGTTGTCAATGGACAGAGGTTGAAACCATACCTTGCTGGTCCAAATATCGCACAAGGTGAATCAGTCACCTTAAGCGATCCTCCTCAAGCCTAAATGGCTTTCCAAGTCAAGCTAATGACTTAAAACAAGCGCTTGGTGGGAGGCAACCCACCGGTAAGAGTCTCTAACTTTGTGTCTTTTATTCTTAGCTACTAACTTTGTTTTTAAGTTCTTTGTTTTTCCAAAAAAAAAAAAAAAAAAAAAAAAAAAAAAAAAAAAGAGATAAAGCAGGTAGAGAGGTTTTCAGCGATGGAGGTGAAAAGAAGAAGAAGGAGGGACCAACCCACCGGAGCACCCTGCTCTAGTTTGGAGCACCTGCTCGGCCAGGGTGTTTGGCGCTTCCAGGAATGCCTCCCAGAACAATGTTCAAGAAGAAGGGAAAGAAGAAGAACGGTGAGGGAAGTAAACCTACCTCATCGACGTATCCATGGCCTCGCGAAGAAAACACACTGATCGAATTGCCTGATGAGTTGATACCCGAGCAATCGGACGAGCAGTGGGACCAAACGGACTCGTTCTATTACAACAAGCTGCTCAACATCAAACTGCAACCAACCTTAGTGATGTGCACAGACACACTAAAACGGTTGGGAATCTTCGATGAGGTGAGCATCATCTTGCGCAATACGAAGCTGACGCAACTCGCTTTCGAGGACGACGATCTCTACCCTGATCTGGTCTGCCAATGCCTCGCGTCTGCAAAATTGAGGTACGCAAATCCGAAGAAGCCAAAGGCCGATGAAGCGACTTTCACTTTCTTTGCTGAAGGGAAGCGCTATAGCATCGACATGGCAACGTTTTGCATGGCTTACGGGTTTCACGACGAGGACAAAGAGCTGCGCTTCCCGAGTAAGTTCGAGGTTGCCAACCAATTTTGGCAAACCATCGCCTCCGGCCACTACAAGTCAAACACGGCAAGCGTATCAGTCATTCGCCACCCAGCTGTTCGAATCTGTGCGAAAATCTTCAACAACATGCTGTTCAACCGCGATTCTGGGAATAAGGTAGCGCTGGATGTTTTGATGTTGCTTTACTTTGGTTGTGGTGATTTGGTTGCAGACTCTTACAGCGTCAGTGTCCCGGTCGAGCACAGTATCAACTTTGGCGTTCAGCTGGCGCAAACCATATGCGCAGTGCGGACCAAACCTTTTGGTAGCTCGCAGGTCATTTACATTGGGAGTCTCCTCACAGCGCTTTTCACTTTTGCTCATATTCCTCTTCGGTATGCTACAAAAGATGTGAGCCGAAGGAGAATGGACACAGCCCATCTGCTGACTTCAGGTTTTCTATGCGATGAGAACACCTACAGCTACAAAGGTGCTTACGGAGTTGCACAGCGCACGCCTCTCCCAAATCCTGCCATGACTGCGCTAAACACTGCAGCTAACCTGCGTTTCCTGATGGAGGTGCCCCTCTTAGCTGATGCAACACAAGACGGAGCACCCGCTCCGAAATCTGGAGCACCTGCTTCGAGTTCCGGAGCACCTGCTCGCGCCAGTTCTTCACGCTATCCACATTCACCGCAGGGAGATGAGGAGCTGCCTGACTACGTTTCAGCTGATGCTGGTGAGTTCGATTTAGCTCCTATCTCTGATGATCCTGATGATGCAGAGTTTCGGAGGTGGATGGTCGCGTCTACAAAGAAGAACAACAGCCTCATGAAGAGGTTGTTGCAGATGCTTACCAGTGGATGTCGTAGCAGAACAGCGACCGCAGCCAGTTCTCCGGAGAGGCACCCGAGACGCCGACGTCGCACTGGTGGATCTGGTAGTGAGAGCCCGGAGGACACCACCACTCACTGACCGCTAGTAACATCTCTCTACCACCATTGTATTATCCGCTTTGGTTTCTTTTCTTTTATTTGTTTCGACAAGATTTTTCTCTGCTCCTATTTGTACACCAGGGACGGTGTATAATAAGTTCGGGGGAGGATCTTGTCATCTTTTGTTTCTTGTGTTTTTCTTGAGTCAGTTTTAGTTTGTTTCTTTGAGTTATTTTGTTTCTTTGAGTCAGTTAGTTATATGAGTCAAGTCAAAGCTTGTGGGAATGAGGACCAATTCTATGATGATTTCAGACCATTTGTGAATCTTGACCATCTTCTTCTAGTGATTATTGCTGCAGAATCATCTAGATCGACTAATGGAAAATCCAAAGACAAAGCAGTAGTCTAGAGGAGCCCAAAATTCTTGACACATCCGATGAACCTGAGCTAATTTCTCAGCTCTTCATTTTCCTCATCGATCAGGTTAGTGCTCATAGGGCTTGACTCCTCATTCTTACCTGACAAATAAAGACCTGTGTGATAGATTTGGTATTCCTCTCTCATGTTCTAAGCATTGTTTCAGGCTGTTTCTAAAAAAAAAAAAATGATCAAAAGGCAGAAAAGATTGATATGATTTTCTTTTAGAAGTAAAGGGTTAGGAAAATTTCCAAGGATCCCATTATTTTACTTCTAAAGTGGAATGATCACACAAGGGATGGAAGCGAGGGGTAGGAAAATTTCCTGTGACCCCATTATTCGCCTACACCTTTGATATATGATGAGGGGACAAACCGGGGATTCGGTGGCAATCACCATCAATACTCGCGTCTTTGAACCTTGTTATATGTGCCGAAAAAAAAAAAAAAAAAAAAAAACGAAACAGCTTGAAAAGTGAATAAGTTCGGGGGAGAGGAAAGGCACTTTTGTGTAGTATGGTCAATTTGTTGAGGTATAAGTATGGGAACGAGTCTAGAAGGTCCTTAGCACTGGTTTTATCGATGAGACTCAGCGATGATGGGACATGGATGATGTTATGAAATTGAGGGACTAACTTGGAAAGCTGCAGCGTCTACGGAGAAGTACATGGAGGTTAGAGTTTTGATTGATTTTGCAGCAGATTGTCACATGCCTTGGTCAGGTTTACGGTCTTTTGAGTTTTGCGAGTTCCCAGCTTTATCCAGTCATTCTTTTGGAGTTGAATTTGAGTTTGTTTGAGGACAAACAAGGATTCAAGTTCGGGGGAGTTGATGAGTGGAGATTTTGACTCATTCTAACTTGTGTTTACTAATTGTTTTAGGAGTTTTTGGAGTCTTTTCAGGAAGTTTCAGGTGACTTAGAGGCCTTATCAAAGGATTGGAGTGTTTAGGAGGCATTGGAGCAAAAAGAGATGAATTTGAGCAATAAGGAGCTATTTCACACGTTTTTGGAGAAATCATCCCCGGAGCACCTGCTCCCGGTTTGGACCCTTCGTAGAGCACCTGCTCCAGACGGGAGAAAAATAAGGAAATCGACTTTTACCTAATTTTGGGAGGAGAAAGAGAATAAAAAGCCCACAGCCGCCTGTGTTTTAGAATCACGTTTTTCTACAGACTTTCTACGCTTTCTTTTTACAATTTCCTGAACCATAGAGTTTTTACTTGTAAGCTTTTGGGAGAAGAAATCTGCTACACTTTGAGAAGAATTCTGAACCCTATTATCTCTTCTGCGATTTTAATTCATGAATTCCTTTCCATCTGTTTCTGTGTTTCTTTTCTCCATGTCTGAGTAGATCTCTTAGCTAGATTAAAGCGTTCAAAGGATTTCATGAGTTAGAGGATTAGATGCAAATAGGGCTTGATATCTATTGTCTTCACCATTGTTAGACTTAATGCTTAGGTTGAATTGATCACTCAATCTGCGATTTTAGGTCAATCTATTCATCAAAAGTGTAATAGGTTGCTAGAATAAACATTGGTGAGCGATTTGTCCTTAGCCAACGACAGTTGAAGTTAAGGCAAATTGTGAACAGATCAAACCTGCTAGCTAATGCTTGTCTGCAATTTTCTAGGTTCAAACGACAGTTTAGGATTTAGGTTGTTAGACAAAGTTATCGAGATCACGACAGTGGATCGATAAGCTTTTCTGTTTGAGTTCGAGACTTGCATTACACTTGTGCCCTGAATAGTCATCTGGTTCTTATCTCTGAAATTCCTGCGAATTGCTTTGGTCTAGTGCTTGTTTTAATTTGAATTTAAATCGTTGTTTGCCATTCTGTTACTTTTTAGTTTTCAAAACAAACCATCTTTCGTCTTAGCTTTAATTCAATCCTCACAAATTCATAGAGTAACATTGGTCCTCTGGATTTCGAATCCTTTATATTACAACTACATCACTGTTCTATTGCAGTAGAAACTAGGAGCATATCTAGTGAGAACCAGAAGTCTACCTTTTTAGATTTCTTTCTGAAGTCTACTTCAATTTTCGGAAATTTCTAATTTTTTTCTTTTTTTTTTCAATTTTAGTCAAACACAAAAATGACCTCTACGTTTTTGGTCAAAATACAAAAGTAACTTAAATTAGACTTCTTGGACAGACTTCAATAGTAGACGTCACAAAATAACAACAATTAAAAAGTCAAAATACGGTCAACTACAAAAATAACCTCTTTTTCTCCGTAAACTTCTTGCGACTTCAAACGAAGTCTACTACGTTTTTTTTTTGTTTTCAAAGGATATCGAGTAGATTTCAGAAGAATCTACTAAAGTCTACTGGTTACAAATTTTAAAAAGTCAATTGCAAAACTAACCTTATGTTAAATGAAGTCTACTAGACTTTCGCGATACAGATATAGATATTACCAAAATTGAAGTGTATCATTACCTATATCGGTTTTGAGTTCGTTTTTAGGTCTCTCATGCACCCGGAACTCTGAATTTCACAAAAAAACAACACATGTCTCGATTAAGCTGAAATCACTAAAAATGTATAACTTTTGACATTGTAACTCAGCCCAGAATTTTTGGAGAAGAAATTAGGAAAGAATAAGGAAGGTTATGAGTGTATGAGCTCTCATATTAACTTATTACAGCTTTAAAATCGGTTGAGAAGCATTTATTCCATTTTTGGGTTGTTCATGGTGGTTGAAGATATTGAAGAAGATGGCATTATCGTAATAAAAAGGGTTTTAGAAGGTCCAAGGAGACTTTAACCAATATTTTAAAAATCAAAATAATGGGTTTATAATGGCATTTTCGTTAATAGCTTGAAGAGAGAGATAGAATTATGACGGAAGTTGGAGAGAGAAAAAGAAGTTATTTTGGTGTTGGACTTTTTTTTATTGAGGTTAATCTAAAACTCTCCCAACATTTAAACATAAATGTATCATTAAAAATATTACAATATGATAAATGTATAACATATCGCAGTAGTATTTAAACAATATGTATCCAATGAGCCCTTTAATTAATAGCAATTAATATTACAAAATTTTCAATAAACAAAATCTCAAAAGAGATTATAACTAAAATTAAGACCAGTATTTGTTTCTTATAACGAAAATTAACAATCAATAACTATAATTATTTCTATTACTAGTATTTGCCCCGTGCTACGCGCGGGTTTTTTGTTGTTATAATATATTTTAATTTTATAGTGTTCATAATATTCATATTAATATCATTATCAATACTATTTTTTCTGAAAGATTAATACAATAAAATATATAGTAAGTTGCCAAATTAACAATGAATATAGTAGTATTTCAGAAAATCATACTAATTTGAACACTTAATTTATGAAATATCACTTTAATAAAGGTAAACCGTTAAAGCTGCAATTTATGAAATATCACTTTAATAAAGATATTGCCTCTTCAATATCACTGGCACTGCATTGGACTTGTTCTGTGTTCTCCTTACCATCAACCGTTAAAGCTGCAAAATTTCTAAACAAAATTACAAATCTCATATTCAGTACGATTCACCGTAATAAAAACCTTTTTGATGGAAGGGAAAAAAAGGTAAAGGACATACATAGTTGATGAAAATTTGGCTTTCATAGTAAGCTTGAGTACACATCATCGGACTTTGAAGTTGTCTTTTTGGTGTTCCTGCATTTACCTCTAGCAATCAGTTCAGTACCTTGCAAACACTACGATTTAATCTCAGAATCAACATTGGAAGCAAAATCCAACCCCAAAATACTAAGAACAGATGGTTCACAATCTAAACCCGAGACTTATTGACAACGAATAACCCAGAAACCCAAAACCAAAAAGTCGAGAATTCACTCAATATCTAGAAAAATAGATTAACTATACTTGGAAAGACAGAACACTTACGACTGGAACTTTAAAATCAAACTCAAAAATAGGAAAAATTTAAAAAGGAGAGACGTTCAGAAACGGAGATTGAGAGATAGGAGAAAGCGGGAAGTACTATTGTAGATTCCGGGGAAGTGGTGCCGCCGTCGATCTGCAAGATAAGTTCCGCTGTCGATTTGGGGGTTTTTTTTTTACTTTCCACTATGGGCGTAGTTAATCTAGAGATTAAGATAGCGTATGAACTATGAACATTAAGTGAAATAGAAAGAAACGTAAATTACCAAATGAACTGAAATCAACAGATTAAAGATGATTTGACGTAAAGAGATAGTATGCAGACTTGATCCTAATATGTAGCCAAAATAATCGATCATAAAGCTGATTTTCCTTCGCTTTCATTTTCAATATAGCAAAAATATTATCACAGACCTGTCGCCTTGACAATTGGAGAATGGAGATGAACTGACATTTCGACTCTATATCGATAATTGTTGAACAACAAATCATCACAAAGTCCACCCTCAAAACTTTTGAATCCGCAGCTACTCATTAAATCATTGATTTCAGAGTGGATTTTATCTGCAAAATTAGGAATTGGAGAGGTATTATGAGATGAGAATAAGAAACATAGGAGCTTATGTGATTGAAGTAATGAAAAGTCTTTGATAACCAAAAGTAGGAAGTGAGATGTGAAATCAAATAAACAAAAAAAAGTTGGAAGAGAGAGCGTCTTTGTAGAAGTAAAAGCTTGTCGTTTGAACTTGATGTTTTGTTTCCAATGTATTGCAGATGGGAGAGAGATGAATCGTTAGAAGGCCTCATTGGAGAAAAGGAGGCGAGTAAATTAGATGAAGTTGTCTATTCATATTTTTGGTATTTTCTGCGAATTTAACGGCAACGATAAAGATGATCGAAGGGGTGGAGATTTTTAGTTGGGCTGGATTTGGGCCTAAATTTAATGGACTGATGTGTTTTCTACTTTTTGGGTTGCAATACCTCTGTTGGATCATAATTATGGTTTTGGTGATGAGCTTAATGATGTGGCAAGTTTTAATGATTTTATTGGATGATTATTTTTCCTATTTTTTGCTGACGTGGACAGCCTTAAAAGCCAGGAAAGTAAACTCTTTTATATAAAGGAGATACTCCCTCCGTTTCACAAAGAGTGTCGTTTTAAGGTTTTATTTTTGTTTCACAAAGATTGTCGTTTTATATTTTCAATGCAGAATTTTAAACAATATTCCAATTTTGACTTTATTGATTTAATGTATTAATTAGAAAAAAAAAGTTATTTAATGCATTAATGAAGGGCAAAGTAGTATTTAATGCATTAATGAGAAAGAAAAAAAAAAGATATATACGATCACATGTTGAGATAGATGTCGAGGTTTTATAAGAGTGATCCTCCATGGGTTGCTGCGTCAATATAAGAAACTAATAAATATTTGTATTTTTCGATCATATGGTGGGACGACTAGGGTTTATGTTATTATGATTGTAGTCTTCTGCGGATTGTTCTATCAAAATATGTAAAATATTTTAGACTAATGCAAGATGACTTAAATTGACGGAGTTGTCCATTTCAATTGTCAATGGAATGAGTCTCCATTTCCATGAGGCATCTCAGCAAAAACCCAGTAAACGGCTACCAATGAGAAAATTCCACACTTTAAAATATTCAAATTAATAAGATTCGTATATTCTAACCATTTGCAAATAAAAATTCCAGATACGCGGTGACGTTATATATGTAAATGACTAATTCCATTGGATTAAGAACCAATTTTTTTGACGTTTGCCACCTAGTAACGTAAGATATAATTGTATGTTAAATGACTAACTCCATTGGATTAAGTCACTTCAATTTGTTGTTGTTGTCAACAACTCAATTCAAGTAATAATATACTTTGTTATAACCAAAAAAAAAGACAGTATGAGGCCATTTTGTTCTTTGGTGACCTAAAAGGCTAAAAGCCTAAAACTATATTTTGGAATGAGTCCCGTTCCATTCTCTGAAGTAGGGAGACATTCGGTATTACATATTTTAGAGAAAAGTTAGTTAAATGGATATAATTAATACATATTATTTAGGGAAATTTACACACTTGTTTTAATAAGCATATCTACACACATTCTATAGTCACTTACAAGCTAAAATTTATCCTACTCTCAAGTCTCAAGTTTATATACTACTTCAGAGGTCTCGTCAGTTTGTGAAAGTAAAAAAGAACACTGGAGCAACGATCTCGTCCGTTCCTTGTGTAAATAATAATGCTCATTATTTGTAAAACAATTTGATTGGTCATTTTTCATATCTTTTTCATTTATTATTACCACATCCTCCCCTTTTCACTTTTATTTTTTTCGTTTTACATGTGTTGAGCACCACAAAATATTATTTTTTAAAAACTTTTTGAAGTGCAATTATTTTATATATATTTTGATACCTATTTTACTACGTTGAAATTACATATGGATCAAAATCTAAGAAACTTGAAATACCTCGGTTTCTGAATAAATAATGGTGCATGAAAAGAACTCAAAAAATGTGTTTGGCTACATATGTCACCAATACACATATATTTTCGGTCACTTATTTATATAGAACTCAAAATTAAGAATGTTTGAACTGAAGCAATTTAAAGATATATGGTTGACTTACCAGGAAACCATGTGAGTGAGGACAAACATGAGAAAGACCATGTGGAGTTTTATAGAGTCAAAGTTGGGGTTTACGAATGGTGGCGGTCAATGAGTTACAAAACTAGAGGTGGATCATACATGATACATCTGGATGATGAAAGTATTCGAGGGACATGAAACTATCCGGGTACATAGAGGTATTCACGGATATGGAGGTCTTCAGGTACATGTGGGACATGTTTTTTAGACTGAGTTCATGTAGGTAAATTCTGTAAGCTGCGCTTATTTAATCTTAAAATGACCAAAAATGATTAGAGAACTAAGAAACAATTTTAATCCATTTAGTATGTTCGAGTAAGAATGACGAAATCTTTTGGCAATGAATAAAAACAAAGAAATGAATAAAATGTATCAAATTAAACCTCAAATGAATGAAAAGAAAAACCTTAAATGGAATGAAAAACAAAGGGAAAACTAGATTCTAATCCTCAAACTCCTATTCTCCATATAATTTTAGAATGTGGGTAGACTCAAAATCAATATCGCAAAGTTTTTCTTCATATAAGATATGAAAAAAATCTTAATGTAACTGTCTAGTTAACTTCATTCAAACCATATATTCTAAATGATTCTTCTTCCCCAAATTTTGCGTTCATAGCCAAGAGGAGACTGGAAGGGTATACAATGTTAGAGGAGTTTCGGGACACAAAATAATAACATAAGAACCTTTTGGGAGAAGGTAACAGTATTTCTACATAATTCCTTCTAGGATTAATTTTGTTAAAAGTAAAATTACATAGTTTAGTTATTTGAAAATAAGAAAAAAAACTTTGTTGTATATACGGTCTAATTAACACCTGTTTTTTTGTTCTAAAAAAATGATGTTTGTTTTCAAATAAATGATGTTTTCAGTTTTCAATACAAAATTCAATAATTTTTAATTTTTTTTGATTATTTCCATTCTACATTTGTTTTTTATTGGTTGAAATGCGTTTAAATAGATAATAAACTATGTTTGTATTATGAAAAAAAAACTTAATTGGATGTTTTTGTTACTTTGACAACAAATCATATATCTCAAGCCTCCAACTTAACACGTTAAAATTTTATTAATTACTTGTGATATTTTATAATATTAGCAGTTCAGTTATTGTATACACTCGAAGACGGCCGACTCGTTCTTATATTCCTCCCGCTCGGCACGTCGCCACTTATTATCATCGAAATCTACAACTCTTGAAAATATATTTTGAGACCAAGTGGTGTAGTCTATAGAGTTCTTGATTTTGAATTTGTCTTCAGAAATAGATTATTAACGTTGTAAGAACTTGTCTCCAAGAATAATATATATACGATAGTTGTAGTCTTGAGGAAGTACGTGGTCGATGGAATTGGCTAGAGATATAAATAACCGACCGTCTAATCATAGGATATGTTGCAAATCGAGCGAATAATTCAATCTAAGTAAAAGCAAATTCCACAAACAAAATTCAAGATGGTGACAACTCTTTCCTCTTCTGACGTCAAAGTAGGACCAGAAGTGTTCATCAATTTCCGAGGAGATGAGCTGCGTAAGTCCTTCATCTCTCATCTCTATTCTAGATTGAGAAGTGAAGGGATCAACGCTTTTATAGACACTGATGAAGGCGCTGGCCAAGAACTCGAAAACCTTTTCAAAAGGATCGAGGAGTCGAAGATTGCGCTGGCGGTTTTATCGAGTAGGTACACGGAGTCACATTGGTGTTTGCAGGAGCTAGTTAAGATCAAGGAATGTAGCATGAAAAGTGAAGGATGCAATAACAATTTATTTGTCATTCCAATCTTCTACAAGCTGGAGACATCCACGGTAAGGGAGCTTACAGGAAAGTTTGGTCTTAATCTCTGGGATCTCTGGAGGGTACCCGGTCACGATCGTAATCGAGACAATCGGATTGTTAAGTGGAACGAAGCATTGGAGAATGTTCTCGGCAAAAAGGCCTTGATATTGACAGAAACCGGGTATGTATTTACTTTGCAATGTTGTATTTAGTACTACATTCTTAGGTAGAATTGAAATGAAGGAAGACGAGCACGCTAGTCCTGTTAGAAAATTATTCCTAGGGAATTATTATATATTTTTAGTATCGTTAAATGGATATATTTGGCGTTAGAAATAGCTAGAATATTCTTTACAGTTTTTATACACAGGAAGTAGAAGATACGAAAACAAAGTAGAAGATACGAAAAAGTTATATTCTATGACAAAAAAAGGAAAAAAAAAGTTTTATAGTCAATTCAAAAAGATGCTTTATTACTCTAGAAATGGAAGCTATATAGTATCATTTAAATTCTATGCAAAAAGAAAAAAAAAGTTTTATAGTCAATTCAAAAAGATGATAACACGTGTTATCAATCATGTCCATATTTTATTATCAAAACAAAACAAAAAGAATAACTTTTAAAGGTTAAACTAGATTCTAACCCCGTGCATCCGCACGGAAATATTTTTTATAGTTTAACGAATTTTAGTAATATAATTTGTGTTTTTGAGTTTAGATATAATTATTTTTATAAATATATTTTTTAATAAGTGAAAATATTGATTTTTGTGTTTAGATATATTTTTATAGTATTAAAATTAATTATGATTATAAAAATATAATTTTAACCCGTCCGCTGATAGTAATTCAAAATGAACTATTATAAAAACATAATTTTAACTTTTCTGTTCGTATTACCGTATAATATAAATATTTGTTAAAAGTTTGAGATGTATTAACAGTATTATTTAGTATTATAGTTTTCTAAAATTTAATCAACAAAGGGAGTGTACAACTGGTTTTTCAAACCACATTATAGTATATGCAATAATTTTTAATTTTGTATGTTTTTATTTTGTATGAAAATATATTTTTAATATATATGTATAATTCAAAATTAGTGATTTTAGTTAACAAAATATTTTTAACCCGATTTTTATATATATTTTTAGTTCTATAAATTTTAAAAAATATATTTTTAATATTTAAATTATACATTTGAATTTTACTTATTATTTTATTATTAATTTGTAAATAAATCATAATCGTAAATATATTATATAAGCAATATAAATATCATATCATTTACATCATTATAAATATTTTATATTTCAAATATGACCATTATTTTTTATATGTGAATTATTTTTTTCAAAAATTCTAAATATTTTTGATAAAAATGTTTAATAGTATAGAAATTATTTAAATTAGAATATTTAAATTAAATCTAAATTAATATCTGCTTTATTATTTTTAATCAAATCAATCAAATCTAAATTACCTATATTTAAGGAATTCTAAAAATATTTAAATTAATAACTAATTTTCGAAATTAAATATAAATAATTATTAAAACTATTTTTAAACATTTAAAAAAAATTAGGAGTGTTTGGAAGCAAGTACTAAATCAGAAGCACATTTAATATAATATTATCGGATGAGTTAAAATTATATTTTTATAATCATAATTAATTTTAATACTATAAAAATATATCTAAACACAAAAATCAATATTTTCACTTATTAAAAAAATATTTATAAAAATAATTATATCTAAACTCAAAAACACAAATTATATTACAAAATTCGTAAACAATAAAAAATATTCCCGTGCGGATGCACGGGGTTAGAATCTAGTTCCTCTTTATTCCTTAAACATACAGCATTTACTAGTAATTTTGGAATTGAAATTCATCTTTCTTCATACTTTTAATTTAAAGAGATTAAAAGTATTCTTCATCAAATTTGGAGAGAAACAATATATAACAAGTATATTTACAAATTAAAAAAGAAAACAGAAAAATTTAGTTAAATAATTGAAGATAAATTGCATATAATTTAAATAATACTAGAATTTAAGTTAGCTAGTTCGTTTCCGCGCACATGAAAAACAAATTTCATTTTTTTTTTGATATTGTGCTAAATTATAATCTGAAACAAAAACAAAATTCTAAAAAAACTTATATTAATGGATCTCTATTATAAAATGGAAGAAGTAATATATAAACTTTCTACTGTTGATTATCTATTTCAGAAAAGAAAAAATAAATTGTATTTTTTAAATGCGAACTACTAAAATTGAAAAGTAAAGAAAGAGAAGAAAAAAAACACAAAAAGATAGATATAAATCATAAAATCTATATAAGATTCATATTATATAAATTTATAAGAATAACAATTTAGTACCATGAGTTTGATAATTTTTTTATAAAGAATCCAACAAATTCTGAATTTGTTTTTAAAATATTGGTTTTATCAATTACATTAAGTTTTTTATTATATAACATTTAAAATTTGTTTTTGGAATTCTCTTATTTATTTAGATTAATTTCAAATTTTTTATTGGGATTCTTGTAAATAACATAATTTGTTGATAAATTTCTAATTTAGAATGTAATTATACGGAATATGGATGGTACATTGGTTTGAAAAATAAGCGTCCCTCATACCTTTTTTTTTTGTTTACAGTAAGGAGGACGATTTCTTGTCAACAATCGTCACACATGTTAAGAATGCCCTAGGCGCAATTTCCTCAAAAAGAGGAAAAAACCCTAAACCACATAATGGGGGAGGAGTAAACCCTAAGCCCAAAAAATGTCTTACCATATCATCAAACAATACTGAACCAGGGGAACAACGCCTAAAGGAACTGGAAGGAAAGTTGGATGTTCATTGCAATGATAACGATACTCGTATTCTTGGACTCGTCGGGATGCCCGGAATCGGCAAAACCTATCTTGCCAAGAAACTCTTCGACAAGCTTAAGAACCGGATCATTTATTGTGTGTTCATCCAGTTCGAGCGTCAGAAGTCCAAGGAGCAGGGAGCAGAGTGGCTACAGAAGAGGCTTGTGGAAGGTTTACTAGATCAAGATGATCTCAAATTACGATGCGCGGATCAAAATGCAGTTGAGTCTTGGATGAAGCGCCTTGGAAAATATAAGATCGTGGTTATTCTCGATAATGTTATTGACCGGGAACAAATTGATGAGGTTATTAGGAACCAGGACTGGATTAAGAAAGGGAGCAGGATCGTCATCACAACACGAGACAAGTCAATCCTCGAGGGACTGGCTTGCGATCTCTATGAGGTCCCTGAGTTGAATGAGAGAGAGGGCTTGGAGCTATTTAGAGCTCAAATGTGTACTACTCTCGAGGGAAGTTTCATGGAACTGTCTAGAAAGTTCGTGGACTTTTCTGGAGGTAACCCATTAGCTCTCAAGGCATTTGGTGAGGAGCTTTGTGGGAAAGACAAGAGTCACTGGGAAGCAAGACTTGGAACACTCACACAATGTTCCAACCAGAATATTGGAAGACAGTTGAGAATCTGTTTTAATGAACTAAACGAGCAGCAGAAAGATGCGTTTCTTGACATAGCCAATTTCTTTAGATCACAAGATGAGCACTACATCAGAAGTTTACTCGATTCTTCTGGCCCTGAATATGTCGGAGCTAGGAACGAACTTAGCGATCTTTTAGATAAGTTCTTAATTAGACTATCTGATGGTCGAGTTGAGATGCATGATCTTCTAATTACAATGGCCAAGGAGCTTGCAAAAACAAGTGGAGGGAAATATTGGCTATTTCCTTCAAGATTTGCAGGGTCTACTAATACGTTGAAAAACAAAGAGGTGAGACAACTTCTATTGCAAGACTTTATTTATTGCAAGAGTTTCATATGTACTTGAAATAACACTTCTATTGATTATTTGATCAACAGGGAAAGGAGAAAGTTAGAGGTATTATCTTAGACATGTCCAAAATGGAAGAAAAGCCCTTACACAACCAAGCGTTTGTTGGTATGAGAAGTCTACGATACCTGAAAATCTACTATTCTCTCGGTCCTAAGCACCGTGAAGTTGAGTGCAAATTAAATTTACCAGATGGAATTGAGTTTCCAGAAGATAATATTGTACGATATCTCGACTGGGTGAATTTTCCAGGGAATGAACTTCCATCAGACTTTGAACCCAAGAATCTTATCGATCTTAGGTTGCCTTACAGCAAGATTACTAGAGTATGGAACTGTGCTAAGGTTTGTATCTCTCTAATCAATCGTATACTAGATTGGTCTTGCATATATTTTGACTGATGGTATTTAATTCTGCTTGGTCGTCACAGGTTGCACCGAACCTGAAATGGGTCGATTTAAGTCACTCGAGTAACTTAAGTTCCATTTTAGGTCTATCAGATGCCCCAAATCTTTTGAGATTAAACCTTGAAGGCTGCAAGAGTTTGAAAGGGCTACCTGAGGAGATGCAAAAGATGAAGAATCTTGTTTTCCTAAACCTAAGAGGATGCACAAGTCTCTTGTCTCTGCCAAAGATTACTATGGATTCTCTAAAAACTCTCATTCTCAGCGACTGCTCAAAGTTTCACACGTTTGAGGTGATTTCAGGAAGTCTTGAAACTCTGTACTTAAACGGCACTGCAATAGATGGACTTCCTCCTGCCATTGGTAATCTCCACGGACTAATCTTCTTGAATTTGAAGGACTGCAAATATCTTGCGACTCTTCCTGATTTTATTTGGAAGCTGAGATCTCTGCAAGAACTCAAACTCTCTCGTTGTTCAAGGCTCAATAGTTTCTCGATTGATAAGGAGAACATGGTAAAGTTGCGGGTCTTACTGCTAGACGAAACATCAATAGCAGAGATACCAGCCAACATTACCTATTTATCTTCACTGCGACGTCTATGCTTAAGCAGAAATGATACAATCTGCAGCATACAATTTGACATGGATGAACTACTCCATCTCAAGTGGCTCGAGTTAAAGTGTTGTAAGAATCTCACATCTCTTTCGAGGCTTCCACCGAAACTCCAATGCTTAAATGCACATGATTGTACTTCACTAAGAACGCTTGAAAGTCCAGTGACTCTTCTTATGCCAACAGAGCAGATTCATTCCACCTTCATTTTCACTAACTGTCACGAACTGGAACAAACCTCAAAAAATGCTATCATATCTTACTTTCAGAAGAAAAGCAAGTTGATGTCAGATGATCGATATAATCAGGTAATTTGAATCCTCTTTTTCTTGTGTTCTCTATTATCTATCCACATTTTATGATGGCATTACTTTAATTTTTTGCAGGATTTTGTCTTCAAAGCCTTGATCAGTACTTGCTTTCCTGGATGTGAAGTACCTGCATGGTTTAACCACAAAGCATTGGGATCAGTCTTAGAGCTGGAGCTTCCTCAAGGTTGGAATGAAGAAAGAATCACTGGGATAGCTCTATCTGTTGTAGTCTCGTTCAACGGGTGCACAGACCAAAACAACAGTCTCCAAGTGAAATGTACCTGTGAGTTTACTAATGTCTCTTTGAGCTCGGAAAGTTTCATTGTTGGTGGTTGGTCCGAACCAGACGAAGAGCCACATACGGTTAAGTCTGAACATGTCTTCATTGGCTACACCACTTGGTTCAACATCAAGAAACGTCAACAACATTCATCAGTCGATTCTGTTTCTCTTAGATTTGAAGTGACAAATGGTACAAGCACGGTTGCAGAATGCGAGGTGATGAAGTGTGGCTTCTCTTTGGTTTATGAGCCGGAAGAAGCTGAGAACACATCTTGCGAGGAAAATTCAAGGATGGATAAAAGCAGCTCTTTTACAGTAGATAATGATGATTGCCCTGGTGAATCCTACTCTGATAATACGCCAACCACAGCGGACTCTAAGAAGACAAATAGTTTCCTGGATAGTTTATTACGTAGAAGAGCGCAATGATCTACGTAAAAATTTTATGACGGCTAAATGTTTTGGTTTTAAGCCTAAGTAAGATTCACAGTCCGAATTGAACAAAGGCAAACCAACAATATCATCTTCCTCTAGTTGTCTTGTTTTATCAATAGTTAACAACGTTTTCACCTAGTTTCCTTGAAATATTTAGCGAAATTAATTTTTAGGAAGTTTAAAACATTTGAGCAACTCAAGAGTATTCAACACACAAGTAGGTTTTTTATTTTATTTTGTAATCTCAGTAGTCCTATGTATCATCATTAGGTTCCAGCTCTCCTAACGTGGATAACATTCAGTTTTGGTTTCTCTTAAACCGCCTTCTAGATCCAGTCCTTTGATATTTTCTATAATCTCTGTACGTTTGATTCTTGTGCAACCAGAGAGATTCAAAAGTTGAAGATTCTTTAGCCGATCATTGTGTGGGATGCTCTCCAAGCTTGTGCAACCTTGAAGGTCGATTTGCTCAAGACTACAAGCTTTCAAGAGTTCATCAACTTCAACTAGTTTCTGAGAATGGCTAAGATTTACTATCTTCAACTTTGCCAAACTCTGTAAAACAAAACAAAACATATAAACAGCTCAATTAATGCAAAGAAAAGACATGACGTTCATGGGAGTTTAGCCTTACCTTGGTTCCTCCCCATAGACTATGAAGCTGACTATAAGTCTGGCTTCTCTTTGGTTAATGAGCCTGAAGAATCTGAGACAAATAGCTCCTATGCAGAAGATGATTGCCCCTTTCAAGCCAACTCCGATGCTACTCCAACTACAGCGGACTATAAAAGGTTTAATAGTATCTTCGAATTTTTTAGAAAAGAGCGATGATCTGCAAAATGTATATGTGAGCAACATGTTTTGCTATTAAGCCCAAGACTAGAGATCCTCATAATATTCTCTCTTTCGTTCCTTTTTTTCTCGGCTCGGTTCAATTATTCTTTACGAACTAGATTTGAGTTTTGAGAATATTTACAAGGGGTCGTTTATTTTTATATATAAATCAAATATATACAATCAAAGAAAAAGTAACGCAAAAAGATAACCGTAAACAAGAGCCAGGTATATTAGGGCTGGTTCAGGAAACCCCAAACCCTCCCAATCTCCCAAAAAGTTCCAAAGCCAACCAAAAACCCAAGACACTACTATACACATGAGATAACTCTTATATATACTAATTCTAGTTTTAACTAACGTGATGACTTGACATGTAGATTTGATGAAATCTCTCATTAAACATACCAAATCAACATTGTGAGTCGATGGAAGCTCGATATCTACTTCTTCTTCATAGGGGACTATCGACATAGATGTGTTGTTTTCGACGATAAAACATTAAGATTCTTGGCCGCTACTCGGTCCATCGCGAATATTCTTCAATAATACCAGTTTCTTGTCTCTCATTGTGGCATGTGCACGGATAGTTGATGGGTTCCCGTTAGCACATTCAACCTCTTTCACTGCAAACTCCAAAATATTCTTATCTGTCACGTCTTTGCCAAAGGCACATCTTGTGAATAGCTTCAAAGCATCTTCTTGGTTTAGGCCTTGAAGCTCATAAACCTCATTAACATGGCACTCCTTAAGAACTTGTTCATCTCTTGAGGTTATGATAATCAAACTCCCTGGACCAAATCCCCCACCAAGAAACAACTCCGCGTCTTTAGCATTTTGCACATCATCTAGAACAATGAGAACTCTTTTTCGACGGTGGCTTGGCTTTGAAACAGAACGGCTTTGGTCATACTCTTCCATTGGAGTCTCTTCCAAGTATTCCTCAGACAAAGGTTCAAGACTCTTTTTCACTATATTCTTTGTGAAAATCTTTGATGAAGCGAGAAACATCATATCCACCGGAGATTCGGCGAAAGACGGCTCTGGCTAGAGTTGTCTTGCCAATTCCAGGCTCACCGGAAATGCCTATACTGCGGAGGCCCCATGGTTGCTTGCAAAGCAGGTTTTCTATAGCCAGCTGCCGCCTGTAAATCCCAATCTCTTCCGTTGGATAGAGCTTCTCAAACACATCTTTTGCGATTTCTTCCATAAATTTAGATTCACTACAAAAAAAGAAAATGTTTATGTAAATGATCCCTCATAGCTTCTTCAACTATGGATATATATAAAAAAAAATTGTGGAATATATATATAAACACAGATCGATTCTTCTATTAAATTAATTATATATTTGACTCAAATTCTGAATATTTAAAATAATTACTTGTAATAATTATTTAAAATTTTTTAATAATTCAATTTCTTTATTACTTTTAGAGGGCGATTTTTTAGTACAATTTTTTGTTTTATCAACTCTATTGGTAGTTGTCTATAAAATACCTCAATAGATGGAGGCCTCGTACATGATGTTTTTTTTTTTAATATTTCTAATAGGTTTAAATTTAATCGACCATACAAGTTTGAGGTATGTGAATGTAATTTATTATATAACCAAATTTGCTTATTGAATGACACAATCTATAAAAACTATTTTTTTCCAGTTAACAATTTGATTATTTTGAAATAAAAATCTTTAATACTTCACGAAAAACAAGACAAGATAGTTTACAAAATTATTACTTTTCTCATAATCTTGTCAAATTTTTAATTCAAAATATTATTCTCATTTCTAACTTGTAATTTGTTAATACTAGTTACCATTCATTATATTAAAACCCATATAGTTCAACCACCTAGAATGATGTTGTTTCTGGCTCTTATGGATCCGCCACAACTATTATCAATGTTTTATTTTTGGTTTATGGTTGCTAATTAACTTGAAAATAAACTATTATCATTCCCAAGGGCGGATGTAGGTGTATAGGAGCGGGGTCAAGTGCCCCCTACTCTTTTTATTTTTTTCTTTAATATTTAAGCATTTTCGGTTATAATAAATTTAATTTAGTGGTAAAAATATTTTTTTTCCCCAACTAAATTTTTTTCTAGCTCCGCCCAAGAATTATGTGTCGAACTTCCTGATTTTAAGGAAAACTATGTCAACCATTTTTTATTTTACTAAATATATACATATATACCTTTGTTCATCGTCATATACATGACCTTGTAATACATCCGATTCTAGTAGAACACGTGGCCACGTAGGCACCTGATTTACGGAGCTCGATGACTTGAGCACCGCAATTTGCTGCTTCACGGACGATACGGTAACTCCATGGAGCACCGGAACCACCATAAGGTCTTTCTTGTTGAGATGGTTCACGAGATTCGCCGGCATAGAGAACTTGTAGTTACTCGAGAAAACCACTACAAGAACCCTAATTTGCTCGAAGAAACAATCCTTCTCATCGTCAAGCTCATAGATCCCATGGCGTTTGAAAGTAGCTTTGAGGTAGTTGATGAAGGAGGAGATTGATGAATCATTATCGTCGAAACTAATATAAACAGTTTGTTTAGCTTCGTTGTTTTTGTTAATGTCCATATATATTGATTTGGGACATCAGAAGGCAAAAAAAAGGTTTTTTTGTTTGTGTGCTGTCGAAATTCTAAGTTTTGACACTCGCTTTTTGTTGGAATGGACCATAGCTTAGTTAAGTTTTTATATATAAAAGCTAAGCAACAACAAATATTACAATAATGATTTTAGATGTTGCTTGTAAGCCACGTGTGGTGGCTTAAATATAGTAGAATACGAAAAGTAGGCGGTGGAAAATGTCCGAGAAGTTTCATTTGATAGTTTTGGTTTTTATTTTACCGCTACTTGTACAGTTGACTTTTTCTAATTGGTTAAAAGTATAAACTAATATGTTCTTGAACCGGATTCGTTTACGGTACGCCGTGTAACCGGAAGTTTGAAATTGAGCGCGACAATCATTTTTATAAGCTCAATAAACAAACCTTATCACCTTGGCCTTTCGATGTGGGACAGAAGTAGCAGACATGGGATACGTATTTAGATATACAGATATCCGGACTTCGTATATTCGCTTAAATATTAAAATATACGTAGATATCCGCAGATATCCGAATCCAAATAAAAAAAAATTAAAAAACTAAAATATTAAAATAATAATAAAATTAATTTTTATTTAATATTTTGTAAAAAAATAATTATAATAAAACATATTTTAATTTATTTTAATTATTTTCATATATAAAATCTTAATATGTTACAAAATTATTAATAAAAATAATTTAATGATATATTTAGAAATTAAAGATTTGGATAGGGATATCCAGACTTTATAATTTAACTATCCGGATCCAGATCCGATTTTGACGGAGATGATATTTTACTATCTGGATCCGGATTTAACCCTTTCAGATATTCAGATTTTTGGAGCGGATCGGATCGGAGAGGATCCCGAATTTCTCAGATACCGAATAATAATTTCAGCCCTAAACAGAAGTATGACTGACCTACTTCTTTTCTGTGATCATTATGTCGGTCAAATTCTTTCTTATTTCTCTTCTCATTACAAAAACAAACATTTGAACAAAAAAAACAAATATTTTCGTATATGTCGTGGCTTCAATTTTTAAAAGTAAATCCAAATTAATCGTATATATATCATATAAATAATATTTCTTCTGTTTCACAACATGTTAGGTTTTTAGAAAAAAATGTGTTTCAAATACCACAAGTCGACAGCTCGACTGGAAAGGTACTTTAGGGTAATTCAAAAGTCACAAGATCGAGTAATAGCTAGGATGTGTAATAATATTAAAGATTGGCCCGAGCTTAGGGTATGTACAGGTTTTGGCACAAAACCTCCTAATTATATATTAAAAAAGTGTGTTTCAAATTATATGATGTTTTTTAATTTTCAATGCAAAATTAGTTATCACTAGTTGAATTGTAATTAGATAAATAATAAACGATGTTCTAGTTTAAAAAAAAAACAGGGTGTGTACAAAAACTTACAACACATCTATTTTAAAACAAAATGAGTACTATATTATTTTTACGTTATGCTTGTGTAATAGAATAATACTGTGAGACTCCGCTCTTTTCTTCTCTTCCGGGAACCAGACGGGCCGACTATCAAATTCATGAGACCCATATCCCACCTTTCATCTGGATTGGCTATCAACAACTCTAAACGCTTTAACCGCCCCTCCCAGTGAGCCCAACGTCCTCTCTAGGCCCATTGGCCCAACGTCCTCTCTTCTAGGCATATTAGCTTACTACTGTCCGACAGTCGGTGCGTTGGTCCGGGAGGCTCGTAAGACTTGTCTATTATCCCTGCAATCACCACGTGATTTTTCCTCACTCACACGGTACCACGGACCACTTCCAAGGAATCATTCTCGAATTCTCTCTAACTCAACTACATCCTAAGACGCCACCCGGGTCAGAGCCGGTTGGCTAACCTTGGCTTTGATACCAATTGTGAGACTTCGTTCCCTTCTTCCCTTCTGGGAACCAGACGGGCCGGGTATCAAACCCATAAGACTCTGATCCCGTCTTTCATCTGGATTGGCTATTGATGCGGTGCTGAGTGTTTCAACTACGTGAGGGAACAAGTTTTACCCTTAACAAAACAAATGAAAGCCGCAAGTGCACAGCTAATCAGTTGTAGTATTTAGGGATCGAATCCACAGAGATTTGTGTGTCTGGTATTCTTCTACGGTTTTTAACTTTATGTCTAGACTAAATTAAGGTTGATTGTTTTTCTAGAATTAAACTAAAGCAAAAGAAAGCAAATAAATCTATCCTAAAAAACAGGTAAAGAAATCGAATGAAAGGCAATAGAACAAGTAAATATCAAATGAAAGACTAATAAGGCAAGTAAATATCGAATGAAAGGTAAATAAAGCAAGTAAATATTGAACTAAGGAAATTGAAATGCAGGTCTAAGAAAGCAAGTAAAAATCGATGGATTGTAAACTATGGCTAAAAACGCTGAGCTTTCGGAAACTCTAAGGGATCATAATCGGTTTTAACATTAAGGTAGATAGATTGGGATTGACGGATAACAATATATGGGTTCTAGAGCTAGAGTACGGCGGTATGACTACGTCACTGTCGTGATCATAACCAACTGTTTCTCGCAACCCTGACCAGTAGGTTTCCACTCTGGCCCTGGAAGGGAGAGAACACAAGAGCTGCATAAGACTCGTCAATACGGAAAAATCGCCTGTTTCATTCTAGGGCTGATACTTAATGAAAACTTTCGCAACACTAACTATCTAGATCAGATACTAGGTGATCAATCAAGCATACATGCAATAAGAACAAGAATAAACAGAGAACAGGTCGAAATCCCAGATCTATAAACCTAGATGTCTTAATCGATTATGAGAGCCCCTTTCGGGAACCCTAAGCCCAACTTGGGATCTACTCAGACATGGCTGAGTTTGACATCATCATTGGTTTTAATAAAAGTAATGAAAAACAGTAAAGAAAAGAGATAAAGAAAGCTTCTCTACTGAAGAACTCGGACTTGAACAATCTTCTACAAAAATCTCATAAAAACGGCTAAAGGAAAAGGGTTTCTGTAATGTATGAAGGGTTGTTGCTAAAAACGACCTAAATGACATGTATTTATAGTTTCCAATACTCCATGATCTCTAGGGTTCCAGAATTGAGGCTGGGAATGACTTTGGGCTTCAGATGAGTGGGCTTTAAGTCGGAGCTTGAATGCCGCGGTCGGGAGTGTTGTGACCGCGGCAACTGTCTTGTTGGCCGCGGTTGGGAAGCTTCTGACCGCGGCAAATAGCTTGTTGGTCCCGGTCGCGTGAGTTGCTGGCCGACTCCGCGTGGCTCCGGGGCTAATGGAATATCTTGAGATCCAACCGTTGGAATGTCTCCAAACCAAGTGCATTTGAAAGCTGGTTGATTCTTCTATAAGTTGTCCAATTTTGAGGGTGATCAGACGGTGAGAAGGTCTTCGTCTCTCTATGAGAGTTCTGACGGTCTGCATTTATCCAAAATAGTCTTTTTGTTCCATTTTGTGCTCAGAAAGTTGCTGAGTCGTGTTTCAAGGTAACTACGAGACGTTTTTTCGAGAAAGTTGCCGAGCCGTTTCGTGTTGACGATAAACACCTGTAAAAGATATTAAAGTGATCCATAAAAATGGTCAAAATCCGGTGTTATCAACTCCCCCAGACTTAGTCTTTTGTTTGTCCTCAAACAAAACAAAGGCTAATCTCGGCGAGAGGTTTGAAAACGCAGGAACTAAACAAAATCTCAGAGACCAAACTTCTAGACCAATATCAATCAGTATGCATCAATCGGGAATAGCCTAGAAAATTCTCACTAGCAATACAGACATAACTAGTCCGTTAATCCGTCATGCAGAAATCTATGCACTAAGATCTAACTTCCAGTCAACTAGTTCTTAACATTCATTAAAAATCTCGGTGGTTCTCATCAAAGAAAATCTAGGCAAGGCAATCTAGGCTAGGTGTAAAGAAGGATTATTTTGGGGGTGTGGCTTAAAGTGTTTAAGGGTTACCTGAAGATCTGGAGGATGCAGGACATTATGCAAAACCGCAAGAGAGAGTGAAGCAGTTGGTATCCACAGTTTTCAGTCACTTTCTTCTTGACATAGATTCATGGTCTTCTTCCTCAAGTTCTCTCCAAACTCCCCCAGACTTAGATTTTTGTAAATCTTTCAAAACAATAGCTCCTTAAACGAATAGTGGTTGTTCATTGCTCCACAAATTTCGACAATCTAAGACTCATTAGGCTTTTTGTTTCCTTTTCTCTTTTCACGTTTTTTTTTTTTTTTTTTTTTTAGAGAAAGAGGGAACACCTTTAGATATAGAGTCTTAGAGAGCACAAATTTACCAGTTAATATCTGTCTTGTAAAGCTTTATTATGTTTCTGATACTCTTCCTTCCCAATTCCATTCAGTCTCTTTTGCGAGTGAAAGAAAACTGTGTCGCTCCTCTTCTCTCCAACGTTTTTGCACATATCTGCTGATATAAACTAAAGAGAGAATGCATGAGGATTGAAAACAAAGGTTTTGGGTTTAGGGTATGGTACCAGATAAAGATAAACTGGTCATCTAGGACGACAAAGAGTGGTAAAAGTGATGGTAAAAGACGTCCTAGATGTGTATGTCGATGTCTGCCTAAAATCAATGATGAGAAAATTAGATATCAATATTAAGTCCAAATAAAATGAGCTAGTATATCCTGTCAGAAAGAATCTCCATGAATAGAAGTCCTCTGGTGGGAGTTCGTAGTGCAAGTGCTCTAGCTACCGCCTAATCTAGTGCTAACCACAAATGAGCTATCATGCATAGTGTAGAAGTGTGCAGGTCTAAATCATCATAGTCTTGCGTCAAACATTCCTGAAAAATACTTAATGTCGAATATGTTACATACTAAAATTTAAAAAGTACTTGAAATTAAAAAGCAAAAACAGGAAAATAATTAGTACGGATAGACATCCTCCCCCAGACTTAAATCACACTGTCCCCAGTGTGAAAAAGTTGGTGAGAAGATGGTGAATATAAGCGAAATAAAATAAAATAAGATAAAAGAAAAGAAAATGATGATAGAACCGTGATGGTAGTGAAGTGCTGATCAATCACTCATCCTCCAAAGTGTCGTCTGCGAACTGGTGCTGCTCCTGTAGGAATGTGACAACGCGCTCAAAGCGTCGTCCCTGTCTCTCAACTCTGCGCTCCAGATCGGAATGAGTGTGAGATGATGTAGATGATGAGGTGTGGCCGGTCGGAATGGATGGCTGAAAATGAGCACGGGCCGCAGCTGCATCACGCCTCGCCTTGGCCACTATGTACTGGCCAATGGTGAATGGTAGACGAGGTACGGATGGCAGAAAATCATCGGATTCCGGAGTCCATCGCGGGTGTCCTCTGTTGCTCAATCTCGGGATAGATGATGAAGGTAAGCGGACTCGGTGCTCCTCAGTGCCAGTGCAATACTTGTAACCAAACCTGTCTGGATCGAAAGCGGCACGAGAGATAGTGTGATCGCGAGAGAGATAAAGTAGATCATACCAGACATCGGGAAGTGGATCATCAGATGAGAAATTGAATCCTACAGCCTGTAGTATCGCTGTAATAGCACTCCCAAAAGCTGGAGTAGCGTCATCGCAACCATGTAAATCATGCTTCACCTTTACCATATTCTGCGCTATGATCCAGGCAAAGCAAGCAAGTCGTGGATCTTCCATAAACGGAATCTGAAGTGTAATGAGCTCAGTCTTCAGAACACCTCCCATGTTGGCTCTAGAGAAAATCGTGTGTGCTAAGAGTTTGTGCACAACTCTCACTGCTGGGTGGCTAAGAAGGACTGACTTAGATCTCCCACTATCATAGGCTCCATGACCCATTTCTCTCCACAGGTTAAGATCAGGTTCATCTTCAAGGTAAATGCCATCAGTGTATGGAAGCTTAAGAGCTTCACAAACCTCGGAAATGGTGAGAGAATAAGGCTGTCCGCGGATAGAGAATGACAAGATGCCATCTGATGCTCTGGGGTTCCTCCTCCTCGTGTGGTCGAGTGTAACGGTCGCTAAAAGCTCACGGACTAGCTCAGGATAAGTCGGAAGGTTCAGCTACAAGTAGGGTCTCAGCTTAAGTGCATCGATGTACCAGATCACATCCTCTCTGATTTCAAGCATCTCGAGTGTATGATAATCAATGCAAGGCGTGGGTTTAATGTTCAGCTTCTTGAAACGCCTTGCATAGTCCACTCTCGGGTTTGTCTCCCTCCCAATGTATCGAATCTGTGGTGGTTCGGGAGGTGCTCGTGTTTCCCTCGAGTGCTGGAGCAATCTCATCACATAGCTTCTTCTTCTCGGTCTGGCTTGGTTCAGCATGTACTCTCCCAGAGTAGCATCGTCGGGAATATCATCGGAGCTGCCACCAGTTCGATGGCTCCTTCGGGATCTGGTTTCGTCCATTTTCTGCAAAATGAAATGATTCTTGGAAAAAAGAGTGAATTTTGGATGCTAATTTTAACACATTAAGATCTGTTATACTAATACTAGTATAAAGAGATTAATTAAAACTAGTAGCAAACAAAATTGATATTAAATCAGAGAAATCAAGTAGTTCATGACTAAATTCGGATTTTTGATGTCCTCAACATAGAAATCTTCTAAAAATCGGTTTTTATGAGCAATTTCCATATGAATTCTAAAGATTACCCAATACTAATCACTAATCACACAAGACTAAATCAAATTCATCAATTTTGCTGTTCCAAATTCGATTTTTATGAACCATGTAGAATCCAAATTTCAAAAATCTCAATTCCTCTTAAGCTAGGTGCTAAAATCGATTTTTAGATAACCTAAATGGATAATCTATCATTCTTAAGCTATTTCCACCATCAATAGACCAAGATTTTGGGTTTTTAAAGAAAACCCTAAGTTCAAAATCGAGTAAGAATAGTGAGTTTGAGGTTCATACCTTGCTGGAAAGAGAGAATTGATGGCAGAATTGAAATCAGCTTCGAAAAAGAGTGAGGTTTGAGCCAAAAATCTCTTAAAAAGCTTAAGAATTGAAAAATGTGTTCTTTCTCCTAAATCTCTAAGTCTTCTTGGAAGAGAAGAGAAGAAAGATTTTTGATCCAAAAAGTTTGTTTCTTTTCTTTAAAAAGCGTTTTTGAAGCAAAAACGGAAAATTTCTGGAAATTTTTAAGGTTACGGGAACTTATCTTTTCTTGTTTACACATTAGGAAAGTTTAAAACTTACGGAGGATCTTTTCGGATTTTACCGGGAGCATTTCGGGAAACATCGGGAATCACCGAAAAACGTCACAAATCCGCGACACCACCTCAACGACCAACGGCCGCGGTCAGGAGACGCGCGACCGCGGTGGATGAGGGCTCGGCCGCGGTCACATTCACGGTGCCGCGGTCGATGCACCGTTTGCCGCGGTCCCGTCAGTTGCGACCGCGGGTGTTCCTCCTGCGGCCTATTGTTCAATCTTCTCGTCTTTGCCGGGCCGAGAAGCTAAAGACCTACTTTTTTCTTATTGGTTTTTCTAATTTTCTGATTTTTTTGTGTTTTTGTTTTATAGAATACCTAAAACTTAAAAAGAAAAGGAAAGCATAAATTCTAAAAAGGAAAAGAAAACTAAAAGAAAGAGTACCTAAATGGGTTGCCTCCCATTAAGCGTTTTTGTTTTAAGTCGTTTAGCTCGACGTAAGCATGATGAATCAGGCTGATTTGAATGGCACTCCACTTGATGTGCCTTTGTCACTTCCGGTTGGTGGAGGTTTTACTTCTTCTCCTTGAAGAGAAATCTTCTTACCTTTAATCTTCTTTCGGACTTTAATGTTGTTCAGAACCCTTTTTGTGTTTTCGATTAGCTCCTGGATTTGGTCCTCACTAGTTTCTGTTGCATCTGGTGGAATGATGATCTTGATCTTTGCAAAAGCTTTCGGCTTCTCCTTTTCTTTCTCTTTTGGCATGTTTCCTTTGCTTGGAAATTCATCTAAGATAGTAGGATAGTACCTTTTTCTTTCCACATTGAGGAAAACAGCATGCCGGTTTGTGTGATCGATAATTGCTCCTACTGTAGCTAGGAATGGTCTCCCGAAAATGAGTGGCCTCTCCTTGTCTTTATCCATCTCCAGGACTTGGAAATCTGCTGGAACAATCTTATCTCCCACTAGAACTTGTAGATCATGAATAGCCCCTTCAGTATCTTTTTGAGATGAATCTCCAAAGATAACCTTAACCGTCGATGTCCTTAAGGTTTTTATGCCCAATTTTTTGGCAAATGTCTTAGACATGATGTTGACATTGGCTCCGGAATCGCACAAGCAGTTTTTAAACTTGATTCCTGAAATGAAACACTGGAAAACAAAACGTCCCGGATCATCGGCTTTGGTAAGCCTTTGAAACGGTGATCGTTTGGGTACCTTAAACGGTGGCTGCTTGGGATCGATATCCTTGTACAGTGGTACAAAGATTGGGGTTTCTTCTTTCTTTCCATCGGTTCCAGACTCTTCTTCGGGCAATGTGGTTATGGCGTTGCAAAACTTCTTAGGGTTATCTTCAACTCTTCCTGGAAGAACTCCACTTTGCCTCTTCATAGAGTCGGCTGTTTGGGCGACTTGCACATCTAACTTTTTTACGTGCGAGGATAAAGATTCAAACTTACCATTCAGATCATAGTACATGCAGTCCACTTTCACGTTTACGTCTTTAGATGCTTTTTCGTTCGTCATAACGAGCTGTTGGATTGACTGTTCAAGTCTACCGATTTGTGAAGCTAGCTGGTTCGTCGTGACTCCTTGCTGTTGTACAAATTGATTATTAAAACCCGTACCTTGGTAGTTATATGGCTGTCGCGGTTGATATGATACTATTCCTCCAAAATTTCCGCCTTGAAACTTGTTTTGGAAGGATTTTTGCTGAGGTGGGTAGTACTGATCTTGAGGGTTCTCCACATTTGGATTGCGGTAAGAGAGATTGTTGTAATTTGCATTCCGGAAGTTGTTGTTGAAGTTGTTGTTGGAGCGATTTTGGTATGGCACCAGTGCTCCTACGTAGTTCACATCTTCTTCTTGAAATGCTTGATTAATGTGATCGATATCACTAAGTCCTTCATCTTCTGCGCCATTGTTGGTCTCACAAGCATGGATCGGGCGATTATTGCTCTTCAAAAGCTGGCTCACCATGTTCTTCAACTCGGTTATCTCCTTGTTGTCTGATCCGGCTTGCTTCATCGATCGATCATATTCAGGACAATCATTGCTATTGGCTTGAGCCAAATTTTCGATGAGAGCTCTTCCTTGGGTTATCGTCGTTTGCCCAAAATCTCCATTGCTAGCTGTATCAAGTGAAAGTTTGTATTTTGGTTGCAAACCTCGGTAAAATGTGCTCAGCAGACTTGATCCATGAAATCCATGATGAGGGCAATCACGTTCATACTCCTTAAAACGTTCCCAAGCTTCATAGAAAGATTCAGTTGACCCTTGTTGAAAGGTTGAGATCTTTGTTCTCAAATTGTTCGACCTTGACTTAGTGTAGAAGTGGTTCAGAAAAGCAGTTCTACATTCTTCCCAATTAGTAATCGATCCTGCAGGCAAAGACTTCAACCAACGGTGAGCTTTATCTGCTAATGAAAAAGGGAACAACTTACACTTTAAATAGTCAGGTGGAATTTGGTTTGTTCTCATCATGCTGCAAATTTCTTCAACAAGCTTGATATGGTCCATTGGATGCTCAGAAGGAACTCCATGGAACTGGTTTTGCTTCACCAATGAGATGATTTGAGGTTTGACTTCAAACTCATTCCGGTTTGGAAATGGTACTTGAATCGCAGATCGATTCTGAAAATTTTGAGTAGGTGCATCAAAATCATCTATGCGATGGTTCCTGGCTTGTCTTCGGTGTTGATTTGCTGGCGGAATGGGGCGGTGAACGCGTTCATTCGGCTGCATTGCTGGGTGGTCACCATCGGCTACATTGATGGGTGGATCAAGGTCTTCACATCCTTCTCTCTCTCGGTTCTGGTGGTTTCTTGGAAGAACCTCATCCTCCTCTCTATCTTGTCGAGCATGATCACCTTCTATGTGATCATTCTATTCGTTTTCTCCATGTTCGGACCCTTCTTGGTCCATATTTAAATTTCGATTAATAGGATCTCCAGGCTGGTCGTCGTTGGCCATTCCTTGCGTTCGTCTAAGTCTTCGAAGTTCTCTTTCGTGTCTGTCTATCTCGTCTAGAATTGGAATGTCTCCTGCAGGTCTACGCCTGGTATTCATGCAATTCAGAGAAAGACAAAAGAAGGGAAAGATAGTTCAGAAAAACTTTAAGAAAGAACTGGAGATCAGGTGTCTAGAACAGAAGTTAAAACAAGAAAAATAACAAAAGGCAGCAAAACAAATCCCCGGCAACGGCGCCAAAAACTTGATGCGGTGCTGAGTGTTTCAACTACGTGAGGGAACAAGTTTTACCCTTAACAAAACAAATGAAAGCCGCAAGTGCACAGCTAATCAGTTGTAGTATTTAGGGATCGAATCCACAGAGATTTGTGTGCCTGGTATTCTTCTACGGTTTTTAACTTTATGTCTAGACTAAATTGGTTTTAAAGGTTGGTTGTTTTTCTAGAATTAAACTAAAGCAAAAGAAAGCAAATAAATCTATCCTAAAAAACAGGTAAAGAAATCGAATGAAAGGCAATAGAACAAGTAAAATATCGAATGAAAGACTAATAAGGCAAGTAAATATCAAATGAAAGGTAAATAAAGCAAGTAAATATTGAACTAAGGAAATTGAAATGCAGGTCTAAGAAAGCAAGTGAAAATCGATGGAATTGTAAATAAAGCAAGTAAATATTGAACTAAGGAAATTGAAATGCAGGTCTAAGAAAGCAAGTAAAAATCGATGGAATTGTAAACTATGGCTAAAAACGCTGAGCTTTCGGAAACTCTAAGGGATCATAATCGGTTTTAACATTAAGGTAGATAGATTGGGATTGACGGATAACAATATATGGGTTCTAGAGCTAGAGTACGGCGGTATGACTACGTCACTGTCGTGATCATAACCAACTGTTTCTCGCAACCCTGACCAGTAGGTTTCCACTCTGGCCCTGGAAGGGAGAGAACGCAAGAGCTGCATAAGACTCGTCAATACTCACGATCTCGCCGCAGGTAGGTTTCCACTCCTACGGAAAAATCGCCTGTTTCATTCTAGGGCTGATACTTAATGAAAACTTTCGCAACACTAACTATCTAGATCAGATACTAGGTGATCAATCAAGCATACATGCAATAAGAACAAGAATAAACAGAGAACAGGTCAAAATCCCAGATCTATAAACCTAGATGTCTTAATCGATTATGAGAGCCCCTTTCGGGAACCCTAAGCCCAACTCGGGATCTACTCAGACATGGCTGAGTTCGACATCATCATTGGTTTTAATAAAAGTAATGAAAAACAGTAAAGAAAAGAGATAAAGAAAGCTTCTCTATTGAAAAACTCGGACTTGAACAATCTTCTACAAAAATCTCATAAAAGCGGCTAAAGGAAAAGGGTTTCTGTAAAGTATGAAGGGTTGTTGCTAAAAACGACCTAAATGACATGTATTTATAGTCTCCAATACTCCATGGTCTCTAGGGTTCCGGAATTGAGGCTGGGAATGACTTTGGGCTTCAGATGAGTGGGCTTTAAGTCAGAGCTTGAATGCCGCGGTCGGGAGTGTTGTGACCGCGGCAATTGGCTTGTTGGCCGCGGTCGGGAAGCTTCTGATCGCGGCAAATAGCTTGTTGGCCGCGGTCGCGTGAGTTGCTGGCTGACTCCGCGTGGCTCCGGGGCTAATGGAATATCTTGAGATCCAACCGTTGGAATGTCTCCAAACCAAGTGCATTTGAAAGCTGGTTGATTCTTCTATAAGTTGTCCAATTTTGAGGGTGATCAGACGGTGAGAAGGTCTTCGTCTCTCTATGAGAGTTCTGACGGTCTGCATTTATCCAAAAGAGTCTTTTTGTTCCATTTTGTGTCTCTTTATCCCAAATTACCTGAAAAGTCTTTTAAAATCCAGAAACATAGAAATCCTTTGAAAACCTTTGAAAATGGAGTAAAAACACCTGTAAAAGATATTAAAGTGATCCATAAAAATGGTCAAAATCCGGTGTTATCAGCTATCAACAACTTTGAATGCTCCAACCGTCCCCTTTCAGTGAGCCCAACATCCTCTCCCTAAGCTCGTGGGTCCACCACTGTTCGACGGTCAGTGTGTTAGTCCAGGAGGTTCGTATACTGTCCCTGCAATCACCATGTGATCTTTCCATGTGCTTTGTCTTCACTCACACGGTACCGTGGACCACTTCCTGGTAGGTCACCCATCTTTCAAGACACTTAACTGGAAAAGATAAGTGCACTTTGATGACATAGGTAACCAAATCAATTCTTATAAGTCTTTTTCATATATACTAGAAACAGGGATGTTACAAGTACGTTTTGACTTCAAAACACATATCTATATCTTGAATAATATGTGTTCGTTTTACATAACTACTATGATATGTGCAAAAATGTGGACTTCTTTTCGATAGGGTAAGGAGATTAAAAGAATTTTCATGAACAAAGATAAGAAAAAAAATAAGATGAGATGAGAAACAAATAGTACTAATGTGCAAGGAAGAGAAAGAGAGATTCCTTAAAAATGGCCCAAGTGCCTTTTTGTTCTGCCGTTAAAATGGCTTTGACCTAAATAAGATCTAAACCCTAGCTCGTGAAGTCTATAGCCTCATCTTGATATCCTAACTCCTAACCCTCACTTTAAATCTTGTCGAAGCTCATTAGGCGTCAGGCTCTCAATGACTCAATCGACAGTGGACCTTTCATAAACTTGATCCTAGCCTTTTAAACAAAATCAGAAAAACATATGAATTCGAGAATGCAATAGATTTGACTCATTTATTAAGGGATAATAAAATTGTTCCAAAAATAAAAGATGTTATATTCTTAACAGAAATTGAATAGAGGTTATTTGCGCAAATTATAAAATTAATTAAAAAGAGTTATCTATTCCAATTTTACTTAAATTAGTCATATATACAAATACAAAAAAAAAAAGGAATCTTAAGATCTGAGAGACCTAAAAGATAACAGAGCATCTAGTTAGGTGTGATTGAGACCTAATCATATATGTACTAGGTTTTAAAAAAATAA
The DNA here is from genome assembly GCF_000478725.1 of Eutrema salsugineum. Lineage (NCBI taxonomy): Eukaryota > Viridiplantae > Streptophyta > Magnoliopsida > Brassicales > Brassicaceae > Eutrema > Eutrema salsugineum. The sequence goes on along the minus strand of NW_006256828.1, from coordinate 935,992 downwards.
TTTGGCCAATACACTAGAAGGAGTAGCGCGTAAATTAAAAAAATTATTTAGTCTACCTTAGTTTTGCATGTTCCACGTAACAGAGCGTCTGGTTAGGTTTGATTGAGTCTCCTCGAATAAAAAAAATAATACTAAAACTTTAAAAGAAAAAAAAAACAGATTCCACGTTCCTTAAAAAAAACATCGTAACCATTGATTCTAGTAGTTTGTATTTTTATATTTATGAACGTTTGACAAAAAAGAAGTCGACGAACGCGTCAAGAAAATGATATCTAATCAGGTACGCTGCCAGTTCTTTAAAATATGCATGCATACAAATTTCAAGTACCATCTTTCTCATCGTCTTCTAATGTCACATCATTAGTTAGCCACCCTAGCGAATGGAATAAGTCTTAACAAAAAGAAACAAATATAACCTTAACAACGACCGTATACCTGTTTTCAGGGGAAATTAGTTAGCGTCTACGTTTTCACAAATGACATCGCAACACACTATTTTTATAAGACCAGTGAGTTTTAAATAGTTGAATCAACAACAAGAGTTTAATATTTTTCGTGTTAATGTTACCAAATGGGTGGTGTTGTAGTGGTATTTTAGAATTTCTAAAATCTCTCCATTTGGGAGGGTTGATTTCTGTTCTAAAACAGTCGTAACGGCAATTTATTTCTGAAAAGTTGTAGCAATATGTCCATGTAATATTTCTTCTTGTTTTGGGGATAAAATGTGAATATCTATACTATAAAAGTTGCTCAACTATCTCCATATGAATGCTACATCAGCATTTGAGAGTTGATATGAGAATTACATGTGTCTTTTTAATTTAAAATTACAGTTTTAAAAGAAAATTAATTAAAAAAATTTAATATAGTGTTAAATCACTCAAAGAAAATGAAATTTTTTTACTATTAATTGATTCTTAAATAAAATTTATATAAATATTAAAAAAGAATTTATGTTATAATTAATTAAAATTGTTGTTTTTTGAATAAACTCTTGATTTATAATGATATTATATTTTAAATTGATTGATTTATAATAATATATTAACACATAACAAATGATTATCATATTTTTTTAGGAAAATAAAAATATATAAATTTGAAATAGTTGAAAAAACGCATTTAAAATTACAGTTTAAAAAAACATAATTAATAATTTTTAATATTAAATTTTAAACCACTTCAAAAGAGTATTAATTTATTATTAAATAATATTTATATAAATATTAAATAATTAATTAAAATATTTATAGTTTTTTATAAATTTTTGATTTTTTAATGAGATTTTATTTTAAATTGATTGATTTATAATAATGTACTAATATATAATAAATAATGATTATTTTTTTAAAAAAATATAAAAATATATAATTTTAAAATAATTGAAGAAAAAAATCCGCACGTAATACGAAAATATATTCACATAAACTTATAGTTTATGGTAAGGAGTAAGGAGCTGAATTGACCTAGGTAAAAAGGGCACGAAGGAACCATTGAGACAACTTTTGCAAGTTAGAGAGCTATACTGTGAAATCTGTTGGTGTCTTTCCTCTTGAGAATGCTTTGCTGAAGATTTAGTGGGTGTTATTGTTTATGTATTTTAATTGATTTGGAAATCCAAACCAAATTTAGAGTTAAAATTCATTTCAAATTTGGTGTTATTGGTTCCATGATTTAAATTTTTTTTTTCACATGTTATTCAGTCCTAAAGCATTAATATGGATTTGATTAATTCAGACAAGATTTTGATAAATTTAGATGAATATTCATGTTAAAAATACAAAAACTCAAATTCGAGGTAAAACCTCTAGATTTACTCGGATTTATAAAAACAAAGATTATTTCTAAATCTTATATATATATATATATATAAATCAATTTAAATACATAAACAAATAATACTCTCTTAGATGATTATTTAGCCAGTTCAGAAAACACCGTAATATTTTTGTTGCTATCCAGTGAAAAATGACCATGTAAAACCCACAAAGATTTCATATAAATTGGCCACGTTTTAATTTTGTAACGGAAAAGCGTACATAGCCATGGAAACCATACAAATTATGGTCGTATTTTTTTTTGAATCAAATGTTAATTATATTCAAAGAAAAAAATAAAGTTTTTTTACAATTTTGATAAAAAAAATTTTGGTCTTTAAGTAATAAATCTACTAAGAGCTAGTTTTATATGTTTATCTTGTGGAAAACCATATTCTCAAACCATCTTCATATCTCATGTCGCCATTGCTTCCAATTGAACATAGCTGGTTCTGTATGCTCTTATCGATTAACTTGGATATCTGGTAATCCGTAGATCAATTGCTCCACAAGCGGCCACATGAGCATTTAGTTACGCCCTTAATCCGTTGTTAATGTTCACAAGAGAAAAAGATGACTAATCCGTGGTCACCAAATAGCCAATGTTTTGATATAATATAACCCCATCAAAACAGGTAGATAACTTAAAACCTTTTTGTGGGGATATTAGATCCATATCTTGTTTTTAGATTTTGATAAAATTCGACGCAAACTTTTGAGGCTCATCTAGCACTTCTTTTTATTTTGTAATTAAAACACTGCTTTGAATATAAAAATATCATTTTTATATATAATAACATAATTAGGGAATCCGTTCAAATCTTTTCAAGGTCTCAGGGTCAAAGAAAAATTTGGACTCTTTAATAATAAAAAATTTGTTTTAAATTTTTTAAATATATTTGAAAACTATTGTATATGAGCTTTATAACTAAAATTTGGTTATGCAAATAAAAAGTATACCAAAAAGTCGTATATGTATCTGCCAAAAAGTCTTATTAGAAATTTGTTTTTAGAAGATAAAATATTTAAATATCTAAAAGCAATTATCTAAAAACCAAATTAGTTTTTAATTCATGAAATGAAACATAGGACAGTCTCGATTCCTGAACTATCATACCTCCGTACCTCGTACTAAGCCCTCTCTGATAAGCATTATGTATTCACAGTTAAGAATTAACTACTTTCATTTTTAACATGAGAAACATGTTGATGTGTATTATTATGTGACTTACTTATAATAACAATGATAATAAAATTCAGTAGAACTAAATTTCTTTAATCTTTATCTCTTAATCGTTGTCTAATATGTATTTTATGATTTAGCAAAAGAACCGTCTCGTCTCGTAATACATTTTAAGGTGTTATGAAGAGATTCATATCAAGAATTCAAGATTGGGTGTACTTTTGTATATTGTACGTGAATTTTAGAACTGTTTGGAATCCTATTACTATTACACTTTCTAATGTTTTCTTATAATAATAACGTTTATTATTATTGTGAGTTTTCTTATACGTCATAATTAAAAGTTTAAGACTCATAGTAAATTATATTTAGAAAATATAAGATTATAGAACCTGACCTTTCCGGATTGTAAAACATAGGTATTCACATAGATTTTGTACCATTTATTATTCTGAGATCGTTGGAACTTATTCGTCGAATGCGTCATTTTCCATCCGTTTCCTTGAAATTATTGAGAAATTCAAATAAACAATGATTTTTTTTTAATGGTGGTTGCATTTCCTTATACGAAGTCCATAGTCAAACAAAAATTGCAATAAAAACATGACGATACATATTAGATTTGTTTAATTCAACATGCATATAAAAAATGACATAAAAAAATCTTAAGCATATATCCGGTTTTTGAATTTGTCCAAGTCATACGTGGACTGATATAATTTTTCATTTTATTATTTGAAAATCTAATTGTAGTTTGAAGTCATTTATTTTATTTTATTTTCTATTATTGAAAATATTTATATATTAGATTTTCTTACATTTTAATGTTTAAGACATGATCGTAAAAACAGTATAGAAGATGTAGATAAAAGCATATTAGTATCCAAATAATTTATTTTAAATAGTTTAAAATCTTTTGAACATTGTTCTATGTATTTAAGACGTAGTTTTTTGAAGTACTGTACGAACTCATTTGAAGAAGAAGGAAGAGTTAAACAATTTAGAAAAGGTGTGAGAAAATTAGAGAGAAATCATGTACATATTTATACTAAAATATTTGAACTTGAATACACTAATCTAGACATCACAAATACCATCATTCCATTAAACATTCTATTTATTGATTTTTCATTTTTTTGTTAAATTTTTACTAAATTTTGGTTTTAAAAATTTTAGAAATGGTTTGATTTGACAGTGAAATAAAGCATTAAACCACAATAATTCAAACGGTTTAAATTATTTTTAATACATCATCAGATAAGAACCAATAAAAAATAACACATAATCGGTAAATGAGGTAAAAATATCTTTTTGCAACCGAAACTCATTTTGGAGCTGACACGTAAGCGAAACAATGTGAAAATTGTTGTGAGCGCAACACTTAAACAAATTACTACACAAATAAGTATATAGATCATAATCCGAACATGTACAAATTTAATTGTTTGTGCTAATAGCGTACTCATTTAGTTACCATCCAAATTTAATTTACCATAATGCATATTTTTTACCATTTTTATTCAAAACTAGTTAAACTACTTAAACCACTTACTTACTAACATGTGTGTGTTTTATTAGTTATAATAAATAAATAGATATTATTATCTTGGAATGAACTATTCATCATCAAGATATCGAACAATGCTCTACTGCCGTATCATATATAGCTTATATTTTCTTGTACATATCATATTTTTAATAGGTAAATTAGTATTTTACATATCTTTATATCATATTATAAAGACAGTATTTTACATATCTTTATAATAGTTAAATTATTTTGTAGAGATTATCATCAAAATGTTGTCTATTATCCCCCACCCTATCAATTATCATTTAGTTAATACAAAATTACAAATGATGACCGTTGAGATGTCAGATGTGTGGATCGAATATCTTGGTTGTTAACGCTAACGTTACTCTCATATCGGGCTTCGGAGGAAAATCCGTATATTGTATTATGGTGTATTATTTTCTATGACTATTTGTTTTCTTATGAGCGTATAGTGGTAATTTAAAATCTGCAGTCTATAAAGAAATAGCGCCTCTTATAACAAAAAAAAAAATGATTGTTAACTCGACTAATAAAACAATAACCAGTAAATTACCATATCACAAAGTTCTTACGTACGTTGTAATCTTGACGAACAACGCGGTCAGCTAAGATATATATAAGAGGACGACGTCAATGATATGATATTGTATTGCAAATATATGGGCATTGCTTCTCCTAGCAATCAATAGCAAACAGCCACACACACATTAACACATACAAACAAAAGAAAACAAGTTTGAGATGGTGGCATCCTCATCTGCCAACGTCAACGTAGGCCCGCAAGTGTTCATCAATTTCCGGGGAGCAGAACTGCGTAAAAACTTCGTTTCCCATCTCAAAGATGCCTTGGAACGCAACGGAATCAACGCTTATATCGACAGCAACGAGCACGCGGGTGAGGATCTTGATATACTCTTTAGAAGGATTGAGGAGTCCACAGTCGCGCTGACCATCTTATCAAGAAGGTACACGGAGTCACACTGGTGCTTGGGAGAGCTTGTGCATATAATGAAGTGCGTGGATCGACGCACTCTCTGGGTTATTCCCATATTTTACAAGTTGGAGCCAGGCACGGTGAAAAAGCTTGATGGAGAGTTCGGTGTTCAGCTATGGAATTTATGGAGGAAGGTAGGCCGAGATGACCGGATCCTAAAGTGGGATGCTGCTTTGCAAGGCGTTGCAAAAAAGATTGCGTTGGAATCGGAAATTAGCCGGTAATTAACTAACCTACATTAAGTTATTTTTACTGGTATTAATTGGTTGGATGAAAACATTGAATCTAAGTAGTTTAATGGGCCAAGACACTCGTGGTATAGTGGCAACCCTGCTTTTGTGCTTGGAGACCCTGTGTCCAAGTCTCTTGGTAGAGAAAATCTTTAAAATACTTCCTAGTCTAGTGGTGGTAGTCTGGTAGAAAGATAACAGCCAAGGTTTCAAGGCGTAAATTCGTCCAGCCATGGGGTTAATGCTCGCTAAAAACTTGAAGCATTGCTTCAAGGTTAATGGGCACTCTTATTTGAATTATTCATGGTCCTCACTAGTATGGTGTCAGAGATCGTGAGCCTTCGAGCCAATATTTTTAATCTGAAACCATTGTTAAAATTTACGGTTAGCGGACCAATAAAATCCAAAAATATCCAACGATAACTGGTGATCCACGCCAATAAAATCTAAAAAGTTTAAGTATTTATTTTGCTTCATAAGACTATAAGAGGTGCTTTTTAGGGTTTAGATGAAAGTTCTCTTTGTCTTATTTTAGTCATTTTCAGATGATATTCTTAACAGGAGAACTTTCACATTTCGGTCAAAAATGAAAACTGAATGAGGTTTTTTAAACATTGGAGATGAGCCCACATATCTATTTTGGTTTACTCTATTTCGAGAAAACAAAATACAGTACAAATGGTCTAAGAAAGTACTTATTACCTCCAAAAGTATTTTACAAATAATCTGAAATTCTTCTACGATCAGCTCTATTATTATACCATGATTTCTAGATGTTTTCATATTGTTTTCATGTTCTTGATTATTTTTAATATGCAATAAAATAAGAAAATTTATATTTTAAAATTAATTATCTGCATAATTGTGATCTGTTTAATAGATTTTAAATTAAACTTTTGTTAATTTATTTACAATTTATATTTTATGAATTACAATTAAAAAATTAAAAATAATTCGTATTAATCATAAATCTGATAAACAATCATAATTCGTATTAATTATGTTTAAGGTTCCATAAACATAATTTTTATTTATGGTAATTTTTTGTTTATTTTTTATGTACTTTATTTTTTTGTTAATTTCTTTTAGAAAAAGATTATATTTCATTTTTTATTTTTTTAAGTAAATAATTAAGATTGCAAAGTTTATATTATTACATTATATGTCAAGATCTTAATTAACTGTGACAAATAGAACGATTTAATAGTTATAAAAATCTTACATGTGCCAGAGATTCAGTTTTATATAAGAGATTTCTAGATTACATATTTGTTAACAACACTGTTGGATCTAATTAGGCTGCCTTGGGTTTGGTCCAATTTTGATTGATTAGATCAATGACCCATAATTAATATTGACCAATTTTTTTAAAAAAAATCAATATCTTTGTCGAACGTTGCAGTGACGAAGTTGCTTTCCTCGATAAGATCATTGAAGAGGTTCAGAATGCCCTAACAAAAGATTTATCTCTAAGAGAATTAAACCCTAAACCCGAAGAAAGCCCTAACCGAGCAACAAATATAATCAAATCAGGAGGACAACGCCTGAAGCAACTGGAAGAAAAGTTGGATGTAGAGTGCAATGACAACGACACTCGTGTTGTTGGAATTGTTGGGATGGCTGGAATCGGCAAAACCTATCTAGCCAAGAATCTGTTCGAAAAGTTGAAGACAAAGATCGGACGTCACGTGTTTGTCGAGTTCCCCCGTGAGAAGTCGAACGAGCAAGGGCTTGAATGGCTGCAGAAGACAATAGTTGAAGGGTTACTTAATCAAGAAAATATAATTTTTTCTAATGGAAGTCCACTTGAGGTTTGGAAGAACCGCCTACTCGAGAAGAAAGTCGTGGTTGTTCTTGATGGCGTGAGTGACAAGAAACATATCGATGAGGTTCTAAGGAACCGGGACTGGATTAAGAGAGGGAGCAAGATCGTCATCATTACACGGGACAAGTCACTGTTTAAGGGACTGGAATGCGATCTCTATGAAGTCCCAGGGTTGAATGACAGAGAGGGCTTAGAGCTCTTTAGAGCACAAAGTTGTACTACTCTTGAGGGAAAATTCATGGAGCTGTTAAGAAAGTTCTTGGATTATGCAGGAGGCAACCCATTAGCTCTCAAGGCATATGGTGGGGAGCTTAAGGGGAAAGAGGAAGATCAATGGGAAGAAAGACTTGGAACACTGACACAAATTCTAAATCCGGAGATCAGAAAAGAGTTGAAAATCAGTTATGACGAACTAAATAGTGAGCAGAAGGATGCACTTCTTGAAATAGCTTGTTTCTTCAGATCACAAGATGAAGATTACATAACAACTCTACTGGATTCTTTTCACCAAGAATCTGCTAAAGGTAGCACCGAAATTAGAGATCTCGAGGAAAAGTTCTTGATTCGCGTGTATGATGGCCGAGTTGAGATGCAAGATCTATGGTTGACAATGTGCAAGGAACTTGTTGGAACAAGTGAAGGGAAGTATTGGCTATTTCCGTCGAAAATAGCAGAGTCAACTGATGCGTTAAAAACCAAAGAGGTGAGATAACAAGTTAGAGTTTGTGACCTAATGTATTGGTAGAGTTCGATATGCACTTTCAATAACTTTTGGTAATTTACTTGATCAACAGGGTAAAGAAGAGGTTAGAGGTGTTACCATAGACATGTCTAAAATGGATGAAAAGCCGTTAGACAACCAAGCATTTATAGGTATGAGCAATCTACGGTATCTTAAAGTCTACAGTTCCACTGACCCTAGTAATGGTGAAGCCAAGTGCAAGTTAAACTTACCTGACGGGCTCGAGTTTCCGGAAGATAATATTATTCGATATATCTACTGGATGAAATTTCCAGGGGAGGAACTCCCATCAAACTTCAAACCCAATAATCTTATCCATCTTAGCTTGCCTTACAGCAAAATTAAATGTGTATGGCAGGGTACTAAGGTTTGTGTCTCTCCCTTTAAGTGTTAAGTAAATTAGGCTAATTTGTGTGAATGATAATATGTAAATCTTTTTGGTTGTTACAGGTTGCACCAAAACTAAAGTGGGTCGATCTTAGCCACTCGAGTAATTTGAGTTCTTTGTCAGGTTTATCAAAAGCACCAAATCTTTTGAGACTGAACCTTGAAGGCTGCATAAGTTTGAAGGAGCTACCCGAGGAAATGAAAGATATGAAAAATCTTGTTTTCTTGAACCTAAGAGAATGCACAAGTCTTTCATCTTTGCCGGATATAAACATGGATTCCTTGAAGGTTCTCATTCTCAGCGGATGTTCAAAGCTACAGAAATTTCAAGTGATTTCAGAAAAGCTAGAAAAACTGTACTTAAACGGCACTGCAGTTAATACACTTCCCCCAACCATAGGTAATCTCCAAAGACTTATCTTATTGAACCTGAAAGACTGCAAAAATCTGGTTACTCTTCCTAATTGTATAGGGAAGCTGATATCTCTTCAACAACTCAAACTCTCTCGTTGTTCGAACCTCAATAGTTTTCCTGATGTTAAGGATAACATGGTAAATCTACGGATTTTACTACTTGGTGGAACATCAATAACAGAGATGCCATGCAATATTGATGGTTCATCCTTATCCTTGCTACAACGTTTATGCTTGAGTGGGAATGCTAATATCCGTACTCTGGAATTGAACACAAGTCATTTAAAATGGCTAGAGTTAAAGTATTGTAAGAATCTCACAAGTCTTCAGCTTCCACCACATCTTCAATGCTTAGATGCACATGGTTGTATCTCACTGAGAACCGTCACCAGCTCACTAGTCCATCCTAGGCCAACAGAGAATTTTCATTCAACACTGATGTTCACCAACTGCAACGAACTAGAACAAGTTTCAAAGAATGCTATCATATCTTACGCTCATGAGAAATGCCGGTCGATGTCAGATGATGGCTATAATCGGGTAGGCTTTTCTTCTCCTCTCTCTCTCTCTTTCTATGATATTTTGATGTCCTGAAGCATCCATAGATTATGACTTTTGCAATTAATTTTCAGGATTTCGTTTTCAACTCCTTGATTGGTACCTGCTTTCCTGGATGTGATGTACCTTTATGGTTTAACCACCAAACATTTGGATCAATCTTAAAGCGGACGCTGCCTCGAGACCTGAAAGAAGGCAGAGTAAATGGGGTATTTCTATGTGTTGTAGTCTCGTTTAAGGAGTTCAAAGGCCAAACCAACACCCTCCAAGTGAAATGCAATTGTGAGTTCACTGATCATGCTATCATAAGACTGAGGCGTAAAATTAGTATTATTGTTGGTGGTTGTTCTGAGCTAAGTAGTGATGAGTCACGTAAAATTGATTCGGATCATGTGTTCATTGGCTACACCAATTGGTTTAATACTAATAAAAGTCAAAAAAATGAAGATGACAAGGAATACGTTCCTACCGAAATCTCCCTTGGATTTGAAGTCACAGATGGTGCAAGTGAAGTCCGAGAATGTGAGGTGATGAAATGCGGCTTCTCTTTGTTGTATAATTCTGAGGGAGCTGTTTCTTGGGAGCCAAGATTTGATGCATCTCCTAGGTCAGAGGAAAGTATACACGGTGAATTAGCGTCTCACATAGCTTCAGAGCACGATTTTGGTGATTCCAATGGACTACTAAACGGAGAATAAGTTCACATGATGAAGGTTATGATCGACAGAGTCCAACATCAATGTTGGAGATTGTGCAACTTTTGGTATGTATTTTGTTAGTTTAGGTTATATGAGAGAGAGAGGAGAGAGAGAGTTTTTAGATATGGAGTTTTGTCTGATTCATTGGATTCTTGAAATAAAAAGATCTTTTGGGTTCTCTTTCTATTTGTGATCCTTTTGTATTTTTTATTCTTAATATTGAGTATCTCTGGTGTGTGAGCCTGGTGTATCAAGTAATGCATGGACCAAGGACTGCTTAACGTTCATCTAATCATCTGAGAATGATCGATTATTTGTTGAATTTTTGGTCACATATTTGATTCTCCGTGTCATTTTAGCTGGTTTTCTATCCAGCAGATGATAGTAACTTGTTCTCCAAGAAAAAAAATAGGCCAGGAGAAAAACAGAGTAAGATTCACAGTCCGAACTAACCAAAGGCAACAACAATAATATCTTCCTCTACTTGTCCTGTTTTAGCATAGATAAAATATTTAACAACGTTTTCACCTACTTTCCTTGAAATGTTTAACGAAATTCATATCTAGGAATTTTAAAAACTTGAGCAATTACTCAAGAGTATTTAACACACAAGTAGGTTTTTTATTTTATTTTGTAATCTCAGAAGTCCAATGTGTTATCCTCAGATTCCAGCTCTACTAACGTGGAGAACACCATTGAATCAGTTTTTGTTTCTCTCAAACCGCCTTCTTGATCCAGTCCTTTGATCTTATCTATAATCTCTGTACGTTTGATTCTTGTGCAACCAGAGAGGTTCAGAAGTTGAAGATTCTTTAGTCGATCATTGCGTGGGATGCTCTCTAAGCTTGTGCAACCTTGAAGGTCAATTTGCTCAAGACTACAAGCTTTCGAGAGTTCCTCAACTTCAACTAGTTTCTGAGAATGGCTAAGATTTACTATCTTCAACTTTCCTAAACTCTGTAAAACAAAACCAAACATAGAAACAGCTCAACAAATGCAAGAAAAAGACATGCGGTTGGTTCTCGGGATTTTGCATTACCTTGGTTCCTCCCCATAGACTTTGAAGCTGACTATAAGGCATATTGAGTTCAACAAGATGGCTAGGATCAAAATCTTGAGGCAACGATTGCAACGGATACTTTTCCCAGTGAAGTAGCCTGAGCTCATAAGGCAGAGAGTTCAGTTCCTGGGGGAGATGGAGTTCTTGAGCAGTTTCAGTGTTTGAGCTATAAATCTTCAACAGTCTAAGATTATACATATTCTCAAACGCCATAGGATTAACAACAACGTTTAGGTTTGTTGTGTCAAAAAAAATCCCTTCAATAACTTCAACACCCTAAAAAAGAAAACACACACACATATGAGGATCAAACTGATGAAGAGATATATACAAACCGAATAATCTGGAACTAGGGATTATTGTAAATAATGGAAAATATCAAAATGTGACCAGTCTAATAGTACCTTAGGCTCAATGTCTTCTAGTAATAATCTAATGCGTGAAGGATCCCAAAATCTGCGATGCCTCAAGATTTTATTATTTTCTTGATTGGCGATTTCCCGACCAACATCTTGAATCAAATTGTGCATATCAACTCTATTGTTCTTCGATATCATCAATAAAGACCTTTCCACAAGACGGTCGATTCCAACGTGTGGGAAGAAACCACACCCTTCAAATATCTTCATGACACGATCCAATTGTTCACCATTAAAGAAACAAGCAATGTCTAAGAATATGCTCCTCTCATTGTCGCTGAGCGCATCGTAGCTGCTCTTGAACACATCAATAATCTCCTGTGGAGGACATCGCTTGATCTTCTCGAAACTCGCCTCCATTTCTTCTGGTGTCGTCCTCCCTTCTAGCTCTCTGCCATAGAAGGAGAGAGCTTTAGGATTCCCATTGGCATACTCAACGACCTTCTTTGACACTTCTACTAGATCACTATCACTTGTTTCTTTCTCTGGAAACGCAAACCCGATGAATAACTTTAGAGCCTCCTTCTTGGTTAAGGATGGTACCTCATAAATACTATCAACCTGACACTGATAAAGAACTTGTTTATCTCGACATGTTATGATTATTAAACTTGCGGGACCAAAACAATCAAATCCTCCAAGGAAAGACTCGGCTTCCATAGGATCGTGCACATCATCAAGAACAACAAGAGCTGTTTTCTCTCTTAGTTTTTCGATGGAATGTTCTTCCCGCAACTTGTACAGCCCTTTCTCGTGAAACTTTACGTGGAAGTTTTCGAGGAAGAAATGAGTTTCAAAGTCCTGACACATTTGGTTAAAGGCTGCTTGTGCAATGGTAGTTTTGCCTATGCCAGGCATACCCCATATCCCTATCCTGTAGATGTCAGGAGTTTGCTTGCAAAGCAAGTTTTCGATCCCAAGCAACCTCAAGTAGATCCCAATCTTACCTGTTGGATAGAGCCTCTCGCGCACATCCGAAACAATCTCTTCTACTAAATCTGAGTCACTGCAAGTTGTTTAACAAATGGTTATTTTCATTATTTGTATACTAATCTTCTTGTTAATACATACATATGGTTATATATCCACAACGGGAAAATTGTCTAATATGAAACGGAATCACGAGATGTGAATAATAAATCATCACTAATTCACTTATCAAACCTAGCATTGTAAATGGTCTAATATGACTAGCTATAACACATGGTTGAGTTGAGCCACTTGAACAACTGTAACTGAATGAAATTATAACAAGATTTGAGTCTAAAAATATTAACCAGCAATAATGTTATATAAATACACATTTCAAATCGCCTTGAATTGAAGTCACGTTCTTTTGATTAATATTTGTTTTAACAAAAATAATAAAATCATTGACTAAGGAAATACATTTACATTTCAGGTAAGACAAACTTGCACAACTGTCTTACATTAAAACCAAAAAAAAAACTTTTACAACTGCATGAGACCACGACCAACAACACGTGGTCACTATTATACTAGTGTTATTTGTTTTCTCACCATCCGGATTTAAATATGATGTAATGAATTTAAAAAAATAAAATGATAACAACTCCACTAAGGTCTAAAAACCAACCTACCACTAAGTTTTTTTTTCTTTTCCCCACCACTAAGCTTTTGTAAATAAATTGTGATTCATTCGAAATTTCAAATAATATGTATTTTAGACTTGTAACAGTAAACTGTAAAATAAGAGACTTACTTTTGTTGTTCATTTGAGTCATGGCCTTGTAACTTGGCCGCTTCAACCAGACCGTTTCGCCATCTTTCCACCTTGTCGTCTTCTCCGGAGAACGAACTCCGGTGCTCGGAAAAAGCCTTTCCAAATTTCTCCGTCTGCTGCTCAACGATCGATGGAGTGACGTCACCGTAGAAGACTGGAATCACAACAGGTCCGTTTTCACGTCGCCGGAGATCCAAAAACTTGGCGAGCGTTTCCAAGCTGAGCGGCGAGAAGGCATAGTTCTCGGAGAAGACAACCACAAAGACCTTAGCTCCCTCGATAGCAGACTGAGTCACGGAGCTTATGATGTCTTCTTCTCCGAGGAACGTCGAGATGTTCCTCCGGTGGAAAGCAGCTGAGAGATGGCTTACGAAGGAGTAGCGCGTATCCTTCATGCTGAAACCGATGAATACGTTATGCTGATTCGGGCTCAAAGTCTCCATTGAATTTGTTTTCTTGGAGGTTCTCAAAATTATGTTTAGTTTGAAATTTCAATCTCTCTCTCTCTCTCTTTCTCTCCCTCTTTCTTTCTCTTTCTCTTCTTTCTCTGTATTTGTCTCTGTCTCACTCTCTCTCCTACAATTTTTAATTTTTTAATAAAGGACGAAACCAGTAAAAAAGTTTATAGAGACAATTGTGACAAAACGAGATAATTATGAAAACATTCGCAAAAAAAGTGAGAAAACAATAGAGTTTTTTGTTTTGAAAAAAAAAACAATAGAGTTTTCTACAAAATAACACTCTCCATTACATTTTTTTATGAAAGTACCTCTAACCTGTAAAAAATGTAAATAAAACCAACAAAATTAAATGTAATTAGTTGTTAATCTTCTATTATCATCGTCCTATTTGATAAATTAAGATAATATCAAAATAACTGTGACGAGGAGTCCAAATGTAATTTTAAATCTACTATTATTTTGTTGGAAAGTTTTGTCATATATATTGTGCTAGCGACGATGAACGCTACTAATCTGCACTATTGGATCATTGACTTCTATTGTCTTACAAAAGATCTTGACATATATATCATAGAAAAACCACTTTAATTTATTTCAAAAATCTTTTATTGCTTAATATAGATAATTAAGTTCTTGGATCTTAGTTTCTTTTGAAAAATATTATTATTGTTAAATTGGTCCAGTTCTTGGATTTAATATAATTTTGAAAAAAAAATTCATTAATTAAAAAAAAGAAGAGAAAACTAAATTTATAAAATAGGTATGCATCTTTTTAACTTAAGGACCGAGAAAGTTTTGTTTAAGATTTTTGGTTAGATAATTTAGATAGTACTTGGATCTTTTCTTTTCACAAATCTTTTTATTTTTAAATATAGATAATTTAGTTATTGGACTTTGAAAATTTTGAAAACATCGTAAACACACAAAAAAATATAAATAAAATAGGTTGAATCATGTAAATTAAGGACATAAATTTTTTCTTAAAGATTTTAGGGTTAGGGACTTATGTTTTTGGAGTTAACTTAGGGTTATGATTTTAAATTTGCATTTAGAGTTTAGTGTTAGCCTTTTTTAATTAGAAGACTTTTAGACTATATTCTTAATTTTAAAATAAATTTGAGAAGCTTCATTTATTTTTCGACCAAAAATAAATAAATAAAGTGAGACTATTTTCATAAAAGATTTTGATTCTTTTTGTCTTGGTAGTCTGTTAAGTAATCGGTAATATGTTTGAACTAAAAAAAATTATTTTCTGCCGAAGTCAAAATCTATATAGTATTATCACTCAGTTACGTAACATGGGCATTATTAATTTTCATACCTGACCCGCGCATGGCGCTCACGACCTCGTGGTGAATGAAAGTCTCCGCCGATCTGATAATTTTTATTAATTCTTTAGGTAATCGATCTGGTCATTTTTATATTGTGGTCTTGGTAATCGTTTTGGTCATTGTATAATAAAAATATAGAACAATGCAACATATAATAGTAATTGTCAGTTACTGACTTATGTTTACATATATATAATTAATTCTTGGTTGTTGTTCCTAAAAGGCTATGGACAGTCTGGACATCACCACGGTAGAAATATGGATATGGCAGTCTGACTTATCTGATTGCCTCACATGATTATCTAACAAACCTTCAATTAAAAAGTTAATTTTTTTTTGGTTAAAGAAAAGTTAATTTTTTATTATTTTTTTTAATTTTAACTTTTAAAAACAAATTACAAGTTAATTTTAACTTTTAAAAAAATTAAAAAAAAGTTAATTTTGTTAAAAAGTTAAAATTAATTTAATTATCGTTGAATTTTCTAGGTTATGATATTTTTTAATATAAAAAGAGTTATCTAGGTTAGCACAGATTTAATATAAACTTGTAATAAAGCAATTTTTAAAAAAATTTAGTCTTATTTTTAAATACACAAGAAATAAGTTTTCCATCGATTTCAATGTTTCATCATAAAGCTTTACCGCAACCTCTATATCAACTGTAAAAATCACTGAAAAATATATTGTCCAAGATTTATTATAAGTAATAAATTTTTGGTTAAAAATGATGTAAATATGTCTCAAAACAAATTACGAAAATATTTTAAAATGCTCAAAATGAATTAAAAGAGATTCTAAAACTATTGAACAGATTTAAATGGGATTCTTCATATTAAAAAATTGTTCCGAGTGAAAAATGAGAATAATGGACTATTATTGATCCAACATATGTTTTTACAAAAAATGATTTTCAAATTCTAAATGATTCGTATAAATGATCCATCTTATTGTGGTATAATTACGATAATTGTGTGTTTTATCTCCTTATCTCAGAGAGGTCAGTTAGAATGTTAAAATGTTCTTATTGGAAGTTAAAACATTATAAAATTTATTGTTAATTAGTTTTAAGTTGAAAGTTATTGATTTTTTATTGGATACCTGGAACTAAATTCTTTAAATCTAAATCTAAAAGTGTCGCATAAACGAACAAGAAACAATCTTAGCTAAAACAAAGATTAAAAAAAAAAAAAAATTGGAGTTTTAAGTGCTAAAGAATCACAAAGCATCAAACCATTCAAAAGGCTAACGAAGATGAGAAGCTATACCCAATGAGCAAATAAACAACTAGATAAGCAAGCTTTAGCCATTAATATCCAAAATATAACATTTGAAAAAGGAATCTATAACATTTGAAAAACGAAAATATAAGATTTCATAAAAGTATGTCTAGCTGTAGTTGTCATTCTGAATTACCTCAAAACAAAAAACAAAAGATTGACGTTTCGATCACGTATAAAACTGACTTTTCAAATAATCTTAGAGAGATTGACATCTAATGCAGATTCAAACACCTTATTCGGGTTGGTAAGAATAGATTTCTGACTATATTTTTTTGCTCAAAATATAAAACAAATTTTGCGACAATTTTGTAGTAAGATCCAATAACATAAAGATTAATGTTTGCATGAATGTCGCACTCATATGTCCTATCTGATAACCGCGTGAGAGGGTATTTAGTCGAACGTAGGCATCCAAAAAGAAAGTCAAACAAACAAAGTAAGAGTCATAAGTCACTACGCTAACCATTTTTTTACTATAGAATTAAATTTTCAGATATTTAAATTAATAAAAAAATTGATGTTAATTTAATAACCGATGCAGATCTAGAATCATGCATGTATTCACATTTTGTTTCTTTTTTTTTTCTTACATCAAATTAACACTTTATGTAAAATAATATTAAAACCCGTATCGTTAAATCCTTAATTATTAGTCATTAATCGGGTTATATAATATACTTCGGTGGCGTTGTTTAAGTCAAAAAGAAAACATACACTCTCTTGTCTTATTGAAAAAAACACCTCAAAAAAAAAAAGAAGAATACTGATGTCCAAGGCAACTTCTTCCAATGGCTCTGAAAATCGCCAACCTCAACACGAAGTGTTTATAAATTTCCGGGGAAAGGAGGTCCGAGGCAACTTCGCAAGTCATCTAAAAAATGCCTTGATAAGAGAAGGCATCAATGTTTTCACAGACAATAACGAGAGGATGGGAAAAGCTTTGGACATATTTTTTACGAGGATTGAGGAGTCCAAGATTGCGATCGCAATCATCTCAAGCTTGTACACGGAATCGAAGTGGTGCTTAAATGAGCTCGTAAAGATCCACGAATGTGTGAAGAAAGAGACATTGGAGGTGTTTCCAGTGTTCTACAAAGTCAATGTTGACACGGTGAAGAGACGGAAAGAAAAATTTGGTGAGAATTTCGACAGATTAGTGAAAAAAGAGCATACAGAACGTAAAAAATGGTCAAGAGCTCTGAGGTTTGTGGCCGGGATTAAGGGCGAGGTAGTAGATGAAAAGAGGTAAATATACTCAAACATATGTCTTTGTTTTTTTTTATTTGATAAATCATTAAATAAATTGTTTTTTTTTTTGAACAAAGAATAAATTATTTAAAACTTGCATGTTTGCATACAGATGATCAAATATAACGTTTCTAAAAATTTTATGACACGAATCTAATAAAATTACCAGATTTTATTGTAAGAGGTGAAATCTAATTAAAATCACTGAATGTAAAACTAACTATAAAAATAGGAATCTTTTTTGCCTAAATGAGTATTTAATTTGTGAATGAGCACCTTCATATCAGATTCTAATGTAGTGCTATATTTCTCTATTCATTTTTAGATGGTAAAGAAGAAAAATTACAGTAGAGTTTGTTTTATGAGTAGGTTGTCAACTCCACCAGCTCCAAATATCAAATTATATATAGTGCAAGGATGCTTTTCGGTTTTAAAACTACTTAATGTTTACTCGTTAACTATTTTGGTCTGAGTGTACAAAAAATATAATTAAGTTGAATGATTTTATTGTAATATATAATTAATAACTTTGATGGTATATTTGTATTAAATTGCACACAAAAAACTGCCAAATCTTGGTATCATATACATCATCATTTCTCACTCAACACTTCCACAACCACAAATAAGAAGTCTCTAGTAGTTCTCATAGAGAGATTCACACTTCCACAACCACAATGTCGAGCATTGTCTTGCGCTAAGACACCCTTAGATATTACACAAGTTTAAGTGTAGCATTTTTAACTTTTGTTTCTCGTTTGTTACATCTTAGAGTTTTTTTAATCTAATCATATTATAAATGATGATCAATCGATCCAATTCAACTACCAGCAGTATTTTGATGAACAATTCTACGAACATAGGTTCTATAATGCAGCTTTATAATACACATATTCACGACGATTCTACCCATTTCACGATGGATAGTTTTTTGCAACTAAGATGGACGATTCTGGAATTTTTAATAAGCTTTGCATCAACTGAGTGCAGAAACTGCATTTTCTTGTAAACCCAAACATGATGTAGAAGCTTTTAAACTCTTGACCATTGGACCAAATTGTTTACACGTTACTAACTTTATCAACTTCCTTGCTTCTTTTGAGCCCTAATATAACCTGAATCTACTCTCTTATAATTATTTAGTAATTATAGTTTTACAATTTAAAATCACTTGATGATGAATAATAAGACTCATATCTTCTATATACAAGGGTTGAAATCATATTCACTTTCAATGTAGGATATACTAACGTAGCAAATAGAGATTATGTGTGTTGCTTTACACTAAAGAAACCTTTTGGTCTCTCCAGCTCTACTTTTGACCGCAATTTTTATTGAACTCTTGTTGACTTGGTTTTTCTGACATATATTATAGCGATGAGGTCCAAGTCATTAATAAAATCACGAAGGACGTAAAGATAAAGTTAGGTGAAAGTCGGAGGGGCCAAGAAGGAAAGAGTCCAAGAATTGTTTTGCCCAAGGAAGAAATAGGAGGAGAGCCTGAGAGTTCTTTTAAGAAGAAAGTGTCTCCCTTCTTTGGGATCGAAACACGCTTACAACAATTGGAAGAGAAGTTAGATTTTAAATCAGACGAGCTCACTCGAGTTGTTGGAATTGTTGGGATGCCAGGAATAGGTAAAACTACTCTGGCCAAGGAATTGTTAAAAGATTGGGGATCCGAGTTCTTGCATGTGATGGTTCTAGAAGATGTCCGCGAGAAGTCAAAGTCTCTTGGAGTCCGCAGGTTGCAGGAGGACCTTTTATATGGTTTAATGAGGAGCAAATACGATGGAATGGAACAAAGAGATACTGAGTTTCCACATGAATCTTTAAAAGCTGAGCTAAGCAAAAGCAAAGTGTTAATTGTTCTTGATGATGTGAGTGAAAAGATTCAGATAGATGTGATTCTTGGTGGACGCAAATGGTTAAGAGAAGGAAGCAGAGTTGTCATCACAACGAGCAGCATGTCCGTGGTCAAAGAAATGGTAGACGAAGTTTATCTAGTCCCGGGGCTGAGTGATGAGGATGGGTTTAAATACTTTGAAAAACACGCCTTCTCTGGTCCTTGTGAGCCAAGTTTCAAGAAGCTTGCAAAAGAGTTTGTGGATTACTCTAGGGGACATCCATTAGCTCTCAAAGAACTTGGTGATGAGCTTCTAAGGAAGGACAAGGCGTACTGGGAATCAAAGCTTGGTGCGCTTGCGAAAAGCCCGATCAACAACAGAATTCAAAATGTATTGAGAATTCCTTATGACGATCTTAGCAAAGACCATAAGGAATTGTTCCTCGATGTGGCATGTTTCTTCAGGCATGAAGATGAGTATCATGTGAGGAGTTTACTGGATTCATCAGTTCAAGAGGATGTGAGTATAATAAGACATCTTGCGGATAATTTCCTGATACACATTTGTGGTGGTCGAATAGAGGTAAATGATCTGATGTACACATTAGCAATGGGACTAGGATCACATTCATCCTCTGAAAATACAACTAGTGGGCGTAGGTTGTTCAACCATGGCGATATCATTGCTATTCTCCGAAACAAAGAGGTGGTTAGGTTAACCTTCTGATTACACATTTAGAGTTACTTCCTTATCAATATTTGATATTTACTTGTTACGTGGCTTTTTCAGGAAGGGACCAAGATCAGAGGAATTTTCCTTGACATGTCTGAGGTACCAAAGAAAATGAGTTTAGACAGTGATGCATTAAAAGAAATGAGTGATCTCAGATACTTGAAATTCTTCGACTCAAGCTGTCCTAGAGACAGTGAAGCTAAATGCAACTTGAACTTCCCCAATGGACTTGAGTTCACATTGCAAGAGATTCGATATCTCCACTGGCTGAAGTTTCCACTGAGGAAGTTTCCACAAGATTTTAACCCCAAGAATCTTATAGACCTCAAGCTGCCTTACAGCCAGATTGAGCAAGTTTGGGATGGCAAGAAGGTATATATATATATATATATATGTCACATATTTATAATCACTAGTTTCATTAACAATTGATTCTTTGTTCCTTTTTGGTTCTTTATCTCGGCCATAGGACATATCAAACTTGAAGTGGCTGGATCTGAATCACTCAAGTGAGCTGCACACGTTGGTTGGTTTATCGCAGGCTCAAAAACTTCAAAGTATAAACCTTGAAGGTTGCACAAAATTGAAGACAGTTCATGAAGAGCTACGAAAGATGAAAAGTCTCATATTCTTGAACCTCAGAGGATGCATGAGCCTCAAGTATCTTCCACAAATGAAGTTGATCTCTCTGAAAACACTCATCCTTAGCGGCTGCACAAATCTTGAAGAGTTCAATTTGACTCCACAGAATCTGGAAGAGTTGTACTTAGATGGCACCGCGATAAAAAGGCTTCCTTCAACGATTGGGAATCTCCAAAGACTAGTCTTGTTAACATTGAAAGACTGCAAAAGATTGACAACTCTCCCGGATTCTATAGAAAACCTAAAAGCTCTTCAAAAACTAGTTCTTTCAGGCTGCAAGAGCTTTGCCATCTTTCCAGAGGTTAAAGAAGACATGAAGAATTTGAAGACTTTACTACTCGACGGGACAGCCATAAAAGAGATGCCTAGCTTGTTGCTACGCTTCAGTGTCAATCAAGGCGAAAATTCATCTTGGTCAGACAGAAATTTTCGTGATTGGCCGCATGCAATCTACACATTATCATCAGTTCAACGTTTATGTTTGAGCAGGAACAGTATCAGAAGATTGCCGAACAACATCAGTGATCTCTACAATCTCAAATGGCTTGACCTGAAGTTCTGCGAGCAGCTCATGTCTCTTCCAATGCTTCCACCAAATCTTCAGTGGTTAGACGCACACGGCTGTATCTCACTTAAAAATATTGAGAGCCCATTGGCTCTTATCTTGGCAGAAACAGAACATTCACACTCCACGTTTACTTTCACTAATTGTACCAATCTTGATCATGTTACCAAGAATGGCATCATATCTTATGTTCGGAGGAAGATTCAGTTCATGTCAGATGCACTAGCTCACCAAGAAAAGGTATTAAACATGACTGCACCAAAACAGTTCTTTTTATTTCAGTTCTTGTCTATTTCTTGATCCTGTTTTTGTATCAAATTGGCAGGGTTCGAAACTCGATGTGTTGATAGGAGTCTGCTATCCTGGTTGGCAAGTACCTGTATGGTTCAACCATCGAACGGTTGGGTCAGAGTTGAAGCAAAAGCTACCTCGACATTGGGACGCAGATGGGCTTACCGGTATAGCTCATTGTGCTGTAGTCTCGTTTAAGGACTACAGAGCTCAGAACAACCGCCTCTTAGTTAGATGTACCAGTGAGTTCAAAGAAGAAGAAGAAGAAAAGACTTTAAACCAGTTTAGTTGCATTCTTGGTGGGTGGACTGAACATGGCAGTGATAGACCCCGAGACATCATCAAATCTTTTGGTCATGTCTTTATCGGATACACCAGTTTGTTAGACATCAAGAAACGAGACAGTGGAGCGGGAAGTGTTGCCACTGAGGCTTCTTTCAGATTCGAAGTAACTGACGGGACAAAACAGATCACAAACTGCGAGGTTCTCAAGTGTGGCTTTACTCTGATTTATGCACCCACTAAACCTGTTCATAGCGAGATAATAACGTCTGGTTCAATGACCAACTGTGGAGGAAACACCATGCGTAAAGAAAGTCATTGCCAAATCCAAAGTGGAGCAACATCTGTTACCTTGGTGGCTCTAGAGACGGGCAGCGAGACCATTGAGGAAGTACAGCGTTATGGTCCTCTGGAAGTTAGCTTTGATGCTACTCCAACGATATGTGACGACAATATCAGTGGTAGATCCATGATGTCACCAGGGAGCTCAGAAGTAGGTGAAGTTGTTGATGGAGAATCTCCAAAAACAGAGGAGACCTATGAAGGAGGTGAAACAAGCACTTGTGTATCTCAAGAAGATACAGATGATCAGAGTCTAGCTAATGGAGTAAAAAACTTATGTGAGATGTTGGAGCAACCTATACGGCTTATGTTTATTGTGATCTCCATTTATGCGGGTGCTGCTCTTGTGCTGCGAAAGGAGAAGAGAAAGAGATGACAAATTAAACTCCATCAATCAATAAAATATGTATGAATCGTTCCTTTATGTATTCATTCCAATGGTATTCATCTGCACTTATCATATTGTAACTCCCCATTTGGCTTTCACTCTCACCATCACTCACCGCAATAAAAGAAAACCAAAGAAAAGAAGGTATACAATTCAGGGAACCAAACCGATAATTGTTTTGCGATCAGTAGAAACAGTCTACCTGAACCCTAATGAGTTTTGTTTTTAATTTTCAATTTCAATAGGTCTTGTCTTATAATGGCAACCATGCCTCTTATTTTATTGTAACGTAAAAAAACAATAGTGACACACATGAACAAATGTGCCACTAGGAAATGTTAGGTAACAGATTCACACTGACACTTTGGCTCATAATTTAACATATTCAAACTAATTTAATGTTAGAACGTTATGGGCTGAGGTCTCTACATCTCGGAGGTTCATGAGTACCGGAGCATGTTATATAGTCTCATCCCAAAGGTTATTCATATGACATTTAGATTTCCCTCTTGGTACTTTTAAGTTTATTTTAGTTCTCATCTAGTAAAGAAGCCTCACTAGTCACTAATTAACTTCCCAATGGACGAAAAGTCCCACCTTCACAATATCAAGTTTTCATAGATTTCCGCAGAGATGATATTCGCAATAGCTTCATCAGCCATCTCGCGGATGCCCTTAAAAGACATGAGATAAACATCTTTACAAACAAGCAGTGAAAATATAAAATTTCAAGAGGATCGAGGAGTCAAAGATTGTGCTAGCAGGAATCAATATTAGTAAATTACCATAAAATAACCAATTAAATTTCTATTATCATTTTAATTAACGAACTTTTTTTTATTCTCAGAAAAATACATCAATTAATTTTTTTCCTTTATTATATGCAAACTTTTAAAATAACCATTTAACACTATCGACTTAACCGAAGGTTAACTTCCGTTAAATGATGTTTTGTACAAAAATATTAGTCTTTAAATAGAAATTATATTAAGCTTTTAAAAATGTCCAACTAACAAATTAAAACAACTCCAAATTCCAAACAAACAAACCTGAATATTATTAAAACATTCAAATTTACAATTTAAGAATCATGAAAATTGGAAATATAAATTTTTGATAAATTACAAAATTGATATTTTTGACCTCAAAATAAGGTATGTCATTTTTGTATTTCATTTAAAAGTATAGGAAAATTTTCAGAAACACCATTTTTAGGTAACTTTTCTTTAACTACATACCACTAAAACTTGTTATTAACAAGCTACTTTTTATAGGTTAAAAAATAAATAAAAATTAATACCAAATATATATATATATATACTAGATTTTACCCCGTGCATCTCCACATAATTTTTTTAATCAAAATTAGTAATGTAATTTATATTTTCTTTGTAGATATAATATTTCTAATAAGTGATAAAATGTATTTTTGTGTATAAATATATATTTTTCAATTTTTTTTTGTTTCTAATATTATTATGACCATGATCATAAAAATATAACTCTAACATGGTCATTCTACTAATCAAAAAATAACTATTACTATAAAATATATTTCTAATTCGTTCATTCTATTAATCTGAAAAAGACTGTGGTTATAAAGCTATAATATAGATATTTACAAATTTTAAAATAATTATCTTAATATCTTGCATATTTTTATAACCTAATCCGTATAAAACGACAATTATAAAAAAAAACCTAACTCATCCCATCAAAGTACCATATAGTATTAATAGTTATCAATTTTGAATATATGAAATTTTTGTCTGAATGAATATGATTTAAAAAAATACAATGATGTATTCGTTAATCATATGGGTTATTCTGAAAATATTATTTAAATTTTAAATATTCTCTATTAAAATAGAAGAGTGTTTCATGTCCAAATATAATTTTTATTTAGTTTTCTACTATTCTATTTTTGGATAACTGTTATTTCTCTTACCAAACAAAATATTGATTTTAACTTATATTTACTAAATAATCAATTTAGTGTAATATTTATAAAATAAACTATTTTTAATTTCTAGTTTAATATAAATCCAAAAATTTAGTTTTTAATTTAGATTTAAGATAGATTTCTTTAAATATAAATTATATTATCAAAAATTATAAAATAAGTTATTATTATATTTTTACAAAAATAATAACCCATATATTAATTTAGATTTAATTCAAATATTTAAATTTAAATAGTATTTTCAATGAAAGAGTTGAAAGTAATATATTATTATATACTTTTTATAACACTTAAATATTTAAATTTAATAAATATTTAAAACATACAAAATAATATGAACAGACATGTTAAATATTTTAATAATCTTGATTCTTTTTGGATTAATATAAATGAGCATGTTATAATGATTTTTTTAATTATGGCACTTTTCAGATTAATATAAACAGATGGATTAGAATAATATTTTTTAATTGCGGTCATATATAATAATAGAAAAAATAAATCAATAGAAACAAATTATATTTAAATATAATTTTTTATTACTTATTAGAAAATTATATATATAAAAAATAAAAAACAACAATTATATTACATAAATAAAAAATAGGTTTCGTGCGGACGCACATGCTAGAATCTAGTATTTAATTAAATCTAACATATATTTAAAGAAGTCTAAAATAATTTAAATTAATATCTATGTTTAGAATTATTTTTTTTAGAAAAATCACTTTAAATTTTAAATTAAAGATAGTCTATATTTAAGGAAATTTTTAGTTATCTAAATTAATATCTAATTTCAAAATAAATTTACATAAGAAAATGTGTTTGTTAGATAATATTACAATAAATTAGGATATAATTTTAAAACTATTTTTAAACAAATTTGTAAAAATATATTTTAAAAATTGTTTCTGTTTTAATATAATGAAACAAATTTTGTTTTCTTCTCCTTCAGCTAGTATTTCAATATTCATATAGCATATTTTGATTGGGTTTAATTATATAATTAAAAATATAATTAATAAATTTATTATACATGTATAAAATAAAGGGCGTAAATAATAATAATAAAATTTGGTTGTAACAAAAACTAAAATTCATTGATATTCACTTTCTTACTTTAATTTATCAAAATATATCATTTGTGGTATTATATATTTATCATTTGACGTCCATTGAAGGAGAGCTCTCACAATTTTTAATTCCAATTCGCTTTGAAAAAAAAAAAGAAAAAAAAAAAATATATATATATATATATATATTTATCATTTGTGTCATTCCGGAGTCATTTTCATCTCTTTCCACTCGTGTACTTATGACTAACTGTCGGCTATGGCCTCGTTGTAGAAAAGAAAAAATCATATTTTTATAAAGTAACAAAATTTGAGAGCTCCTTCAATGGACGTCACCAGCCGCCACTCTCCGCAGGCGAAGCATCAAGTGTTCGTCAATTTCCGGGGAGACGAGCTGCGATGCGGTTTCGTAAGCCATCTAGTGGAAGCTCTCCAGAGACAACGGATCAACGTTTTCATAGACAAACTCGAGAGGATTGGCGAAGATCTCAGCAATCTCTTCGTGAGGATCGAAGAGTCGACCATCGCGCTGGTCAT
Organism: Eutrema salsugineum; assembly: GCF_000478725.1. Lineage (NCBI taxonomy): Eukaryota > Viridiplantae > Streptophyta > Magnoliopsida > Brassicales > Brassicaceae > Eutrema > Eutrema salsugineum. The sequence continues at coordinate 909,387 of NW_006256828.1, read as the reverse complement.
ATTCTCCAGGAGATACATGGAATCGAAATGGTGTTTAGATGAACTCGTGAAGATCAAGCAACGTGCAGATCAAGGATTGCTCAGGGTCCGTTTTTTTTTTTTGGGCCTAAAGTAGAGAGTAAGGATACATTAGATTTACTGATTTTGTAATTTCAGGTCATTCCCATCTTTTTCAAAGTGGATCCAGTCACCGTGAAACAACTCCGGGGAGCATTCGGCGATCAATTCAGAGATCGAGAGTGGGAATATCGGTTTGATAAACCCATAATCGAGAGATGGAAAGAGGCATTAGCTTCTGTTTCTTGCAAAATTGGCCTCACCTTTGACAAGAAAAGGTATAGCCTTTTAGATCCTTGACTATATGATGATCCCCAAAAGCTAAAATCTTTGGCCTGATCACTGATTCGTTAAATGATAATCCACAACCCAATAGAAAAATAGTGTCTGATCTTTGATTCTTTTGCTACTCTGGATGTTTTTTTTTCTCTCTTTCTTTCTGCAGTAACGAAAGTGAATTCGTTAGGATAATCGTTAAGGAAGTCGAGAAAATGCTGCAGCTACAAGGGAATTCTGCAGTTAATCCATTTCCAGGAGATACATATTCTATTGGAAGGCAACGCATGAACAACCTAGCATCCACTCTAGAACCAGTGGAGGTATCCATAGAGAGAGTTCTTGTGCAGGAAATTTCTGAAATTGCGAGCCAGATTGTTGTGGCTTCCAAGGGTTACTCTGATATGGAATGTGAGAACACAGTTCTTAGGGCTCAGATCGTTGGGTTAAGCGAGAGGCTGCAGTCGTTGAACTCTATTATTGAGATGGTGGAAGGAGTTGTTGGAGAGGTTCCTGAGACTCCTGATTTTCTGATGAACCCTTGGCAACTTCCTTACTCTTCACAGTTAATCATGACCTCTGCTGATATGTTTCACTTCTGATGTTCAATCTCTGGATGTATGTGTATTGCATAGTCGACCAAATCCTGTAAAGAACACTGTATTTAGGGTTTCTGCTCACCTATTCTTGGCATGTCATTATGGAAGAGTTCAATGCAAGACCTCTAACTGCTTATTTGAGTTTCTTGAATGAAAGAAAGATTTAAGCTTTGCCTACATCTCAACTATTTATCACTCTTTCACTTTTTTTCCTGCAAGTTTAACATATTGTTAACATTGGAAGAACCAATTGTTCTAAGCATTCTATCTGCTAGTAAGTTTGTGTTAGTAAGTTTTGAGTAGACAAACAAAAAAAGTGTTGATGTACTCCTTTTAAGGTTGACGGTAGGAGTATCCATGTTTGGGCTTTTGAAGTTTAGCCTTTCCCCAAGAAACCCTAACCCTCTTCTTTAGTTCTTTTATCTGGTGCGGTGAAGAAGTCTCACTAACTCTCTAATAGACCCTCCTCCACAATATCAAGTTTTCATCAATGTCCGTTGAGACGAGCTATAACAAGTTTATTAGCCATCTCGTAGATGCCCTTAAAGGCATAAGATAAACATCTTTAAAGACAAGCATGAGCAGAAAGGTAAAAACATAAGCAACCTTTTCAAGAGGATCGACCAGTCAAAGTTTGCTGTACACTGTATCAGTATGGTGTTTGGATGAGCTTGTGAAGATCAAAGAACGTGTGGATCTAGGAAAGCTTAAGGTGTGATTATGAACATGTCCATATATTTATTTATTTATTTATTTATAGCTAGGTCTAATTGAGTTCAGATCTAGACCAATGTAGTTAGTGTAGATATGCAAATATTGAGAAAAATAGTATACTAACTGTGGCATCTCATATATAATCTCTATAATAAGGTGCTTTCTATATTTTACAATGTGGGAGCTCAGAAGAAGGTGAAGTTTTTGATGGAGAATCTCCAAAGAAAGAGGAGACCAATGAAGGAGTTGAAACAAGCACTTGTGTATCTCCAGCATGTTTATCAGAGAAACAGGCTTGGGTTTCTTCAAGAATATTTTAATACTAAATTTTAGTTAAAAATTTTGTTTAAAAAATTTGTGTAAAATGAGCTTTAATGGAGAAACCCATATTGCGAAGATCAATAATTGCAGAAGACCAAATTCACTCTAGAAAACCAATAGCGAAGATCAATAATTGCAGCTGATTACTTTCGCCCTTGAACAAGAACAAGTGGTAGACAATCCTTACGCAAATGAAGTGATGCCTACTTTCAACTCATAGTTTCTGGGCCGGTGGTTTATGCAAACTACGGACGAGTCGAAGATTTCGTTGGTTTGAATGTCTCGGAGTCGTCGTGATTGCGAGGTACAGACGGATTTACAGAGGTGACATAGTGAATAACGCATACCAGGCAGGAGCTGTAGGCGTGGTGGAATTGAGCAGCGATCAGAGAAGAAGATCGGAAGAGAAGAAGAAAATCAGAGAAAAGATCGGAGAAAAAGAAAATTTCCAAGCCAAAAAAGTTTTCCCAACTGCAAGAGCCAATTACATTAAGCCACATAAGCAGTAAGATCGATCCTTCTAATTATTAAATAAGGATCGATCCTACTTTTTAAACTCACTTTTCCAATTAAAAAGAGTTTATTTAATGGGTAAAAACTCACAAGAAACTCTTGATGAACATGGTCTTGATGAACATGGTCTTAGAGTTTAACTAATGGATAAAAAACTTATGTGAGATGTTGGAGCAACCTCTACGGCTTATTTTTATTGTGTTCTCCATTTATGCGGGTGCTGCTTTGGTGCTGCGAAAGGAGAAGAGAAAGAGATGACAAACTGTGAATTATATTTTTTTGAACCCAATTTTGTAACGCAAAACCGGAAAAAAAAGTATTCATTTAGTATTTTTATTTTAAAGACCTTTTTAGTTTTTACATAGCACCAAAAGAAAAAGAAAAAAAAAAGCTTTACTATAACAACAGATGAAAGAGCCGTATAGGTTACTTAATTTCAGGTAAAGGTAAGCATCTATAATTTCTTACGTTCGTTCGTTCGATTACTTAGCTGGATTTTCGTTGATTTTTTTCTTCTCTAGATTCTGGGTTTTTTTCTTTCCCACTTTCAAGTGATCTCTCATCGAAATTTTCAATCTTTCTGTTGGTTTCTCTACAAAACCTTTGGGTCTGTTTTGTCCTGCCCAGTTGCTAATTTTCTCGGTATGTTTTCGTATTTTGAGCAAAATCTCGGATTTTTACTCGAATGTATCTAGTGGGTGATGAAATTTGCATCATCAAGCTGTCTGATATCTGTTGGCTTAGTTCCATAATTTTTTTCCATGATTTTTGAAGCCATGCTATATCCAATGTCACTATGATGAGAGCTGGTGAAGAGGATGATGACAAGGAGGGTGTTTGTAATTAAGCACATCAGATCCCTCCTGATCTAGTGATTGAGATCTTGTCTAGATTGCCGACTATATCTCTTAAAAGGTTCCAATGTGTATCCAAGGAATGGTTATCCATCATCCAAAGCCAAGTATTCATCGACTCGTTCAGCTCACTGTCCCGAACTCGGTCACTGTTTCTGGTCGCTGTTCGTAGTGCTGAGAATCGTGTGGCCCTCTTATCATCTTCACACAATGAAACAGAGAAACCTACCACTTTCAAAATGCCAACACCCGGTTGGGTCATGAACCCTATTGGTTACACTTCTTTGCGTACCAGTCTCGAAATGACTGTGCCCTGTTTGCCTGTGGACCGTTTTCCATTTCTCTTGCGTCCATGGACGGTTAGGTTTGTTACATCCTTCAGATCCAGGTCGGTTCACCATATGTAACCCTAGCACTAGACAGATCATAACATTGCCAGATCTCAAAGCTTCTAGAGTTACAAGGGAGGACAGATATATGTTCTTGGGATATGATCCGGTTGGTAATGAATACAAAGCATTGTGTAGCACGTTTTTTTGGTGAGCGTTTTCAAGAGCACAGGGTTTTAACACTTGGAGGAGGAAACCTTATATGGAGAAACATCAAAGGTAGAAAAACTGAACGTTATAATGTTGTAACAAACGGAATATGCATCAATGTGATGGTGTATTTTGGTGGTTGGACTACCCGAAGACAAGAAAAGGAACCGAGGGTTTTTCATTTTGACGTTAGAGGTGAGAAGATGGGTTATATCAGAACATTTTGGGCGTTCATAACTCGTGGATCATTAATCAACTACAATGGGAAGTTGGCTGCGGTATATCCCATTCCTCGTGAGCCTCTCCACGGTTTTGATATATGGGTTTTAGATGACTTCGACAAATCTTCACCCTCTCTTGTCGGAGTTGTCAGGGAAAATTCAGTGAAACTTTTTAGGCATGAACAAATCCAGTGAGATCATTTTAGTTCTGCTAAAGTTGCCTCCCAGACATGAACCATTATACATTTTCTACTACAACCGAAAGGGAGCCAAGAACTATATTAGAAGAGTTGAACTTCAAGGATTTGAAGAGTTTGGGTGCAATCATACAAGTGATGAGCAATGTTTTTGTCAACTTCTTTTCTCACCGGAACACTTTGAAAGTCTTGTGCCTTTTTAATAACCCTTTCTGTTTGGCATTCGCTATTTTGTCTTTTAGCTTTGCTTTTTTAAGAATCAAAGGCCATAGTGCACTTAACCTCCATAATTATTACATTGGTATGATGACTCTAAGACGAGAGAAGAAACTAATGGTGCTTCGTTTTGACCTAAAAAGTGAGAGGATGTATCTGATCAGACCAATTTTCCGGTCAAAACTCCTGAATCACTTTCACTGATCACTTCAAAGGGTCATTAGGCGTTGCTTATTCCTTGTCATCTAATCCTCTTCGCCGTTTTATGATAATGGTTCTAAAAGACTGTGGCGACAAAATGTCTTGGTCATACAAACGTATTGTGTTTCCTCCCTTTGTTGTTGGAATTATCAGGGAAAAACTGACCTAAAAATCTTAGGCGTTAACAAACACGGGGAGATCATTTTAGGGCCGATGAAGTTGCCTCGCAAACATGAACCATTGTAAATTATCTATCTACTACAATACAACGACCTCATGCAACAGAATTGTGAACGGAGCTAAGCTTGAAGATTTATTCGACAGATTCATGAGAAGAGTTAAGCTTGAAAATTTTGAAGAGCTTGGCTGTAATCATACAGGTGATGAGAAGTGTGTTTGTCAACTCTTTTTCTCACCGGAATACTTTGAAAGTCTCTTGTCTTTATGATATGTTTCTTTTTTCCTTTTTATTTTCAGCTCGTCAGTTTTTTCTCTTTGTTAATATAATTAAGGTTATTCAGCTTAGTCACTCATTACCATAAAGACCAAAATTACCAATGGTAGAACTAAAGTTATGAGCATGCAATAAATTCAGAGCTAAAGTGAGAAATCATGGCATATAATTGAAATAGTAACAGCAATTCCAATGCCTTTTATTATTACTAGGAGAGAACCCGCGCATATATGCGCGGATCTTGTTTTAATTTATATTTTAAATAATATATTTTTATAATTTGTATTGAATTTTATGTTTATAATCAATGTTTGTGTTTAAAATATTATATTTTCTTCGTTTTTTTTCGTTTTTTCTTGATGATATATTATTTGTAATCTCTTTTACGCCTAATTGTGCTAAATAGTATAATTTTTCTTACAAGATAATAAGAAATTAAAAATTACTATTTTAATTTTTGTATAAAAACGTAGTCGTCACTTAAAAATATACGTTGAATATCAGAGATAAATATTTATTTGTTATTTGATTCTCATATTTTTTATTCTTGTAAATCTTACTAATATAATATTTGTTAATTTTCTTAATTTTATATTTTGAATTTTTTGGTTATATATATTATTGATTCCAACTTTTTTTAATTTAAAAAAGCATGTATGATATTTTTATGTAGACGCCCTTCTTTTTACTATTATTTTTAATAACTTTTTAATCATTTATTTAATATTCTTTGTGTTTTATAATTTTATTAGTTGGAGTTTTATAAAAGATTATTTTAAACTTTAAAATTATTAAGTTTTATTATTTTTTTACTTGCATTAAAATTTCAATTATATTTTTAATTTGAAAATGAATTTTAAATCACTTAAAAAAGAAAATAGAATGATGCATTTAAAAAGTTTTGTATATATAATATTTATAAATTTTGTATATTAAAAATCAATTTAAATTCACTGTAATATATATATATATATTAATGTTTATTTATATGTTCTTTAATGTATTTGCTTTAAATTTAATGAATTATTTATTTATTAATATTTTAAAATGACAGATGTCACTCTCTCCATTGTTGATGTGTCACTCAGCTGGAGAAAATTGATTGTATTTTATATATAAGATAAGAATATTCAGTAATACATAACCATAAATTTTTGTTGATTAGATAAATCAACTATGAATTTTTAATTTGGTCAAAAACACTAAAATGCAGTAATAATATTTTTTCTAATATTGCAGACTTTTTTTTGAACAGTATTTCATTAACTTAACTTAAAGTCAATTACACAGTAAGCGATTTACAAAGACCGAGTCAGCCAACAAGTTGCATAACTACACACATGATACTTCATGATATCAATCGTTTAGATTCGACCTCCTTCAATTACATTTTAAGATTTACTAAAATAGCAGATTAATTGTTTAAATTAGGTAGTAATCCGCGCTTTGAAACGGAACGAGATATCTATAATTTTTTTTATAGTATCCAAATTTGAAATAAAAATTATAACTTAAAAATTTGAAAAATATATATTATATTAGTATAAACTATATTGTTATATAAAAATAAAACTAGTTTGATAACAATACAAAGATAAAATTGTAATATATAATATTATATATAATACATTTTATTGTTAGAATAATTAAATTAATTATAACAGTGATAAAAAAACTACTTATGAATAAGTTTTTTAGTCAATTACAACACTAAAAAAACATGAATGATAAAACTAAATGAAACAAATATTTTTTAAGTTGATTACAACACTCTCGACAGTTAGACTAACACCAACTTGATATTTTTTTTTTGCAAAGTCTTATGATATTCACTTTTATTTTTAAAATATTCTTCAAAAAATTTAAATCAGAGATTGAGTTGAAAAAAAAATCATGGGAAACAAAGATTATAATTAGGTCAAAAATGCTATTTTCAAAAAAAATTATGAGTAAAATGTTATGGAAGACATTTTTTTATATAGACGCTAATCGTAAGGATTTCAAATTATGTTATATAGATTTTCAAAAGCTTTGATTTTAAAATAAGCAATAATACAAAATAAATGCAAAAAATGTTTGATAACTATATTAGGTAACAACCAAATTCTATCTACATTATTTTTTTTTGTTTTTCAAAATTCAAATTATCACATATGCTTAAAAATATAAGTTTATTATATGTTTGATGTGATAGTTAATTCAGAAAATAAAAGTCAATAAATATGATAATTTTCAAATAATTTATATTATATAATTGAATAAGGATTGAATATACGAAAATAATTAATATGATATAATTAAATTTCAAATCCTTTTTATTCTATTTAACTGGCTAAAAAATATGTTTTGAAATTATTTACTATTTTTGTGTCTCTTTTTGAATAAATTATTTTTAATGATTAGTTTGATAAAATATATTTGATTTTCTGACTAAATTAATATGAGTGACACATATTGTAATTATTCTAATAACATAAGTTTTTTTTTTCTAAACATCTTTGAGGAACTTTGTGGAGGAGATACCTCAGCATTGCAAACTTGTTAATAACATATGAAACAAATGTTATTTTTAAAGTGTTTTTGTTAATTAATTAATAATATAAAATAGTATGCAAATTTGATCTAAAATACGTGTTTTTAGAACAAAATAATATGTTATTTTATAAAACATCAGCATTTTTCTACAAATTGAAAAAAATGTTCATATATGTACTTAATTTTGTTAAAATTTGTACGTAGTTATTTGATTATTTCACTGTTATTTTGATTAAGCTACATTCAAATACACTTTAGTTAATTTATTATAACTATTGTTTTTACGCAAAATTTAATAGTTTTTTTTCTTTGGAAAATGCGCGTATAAAATTTATTTTAGCTGTTGATTTATAATTGCAATTTTTTTTATGAACATTAACTTCTAGTTTTTTAATTTTCTAATTTTCTATCACAAAATAAATATTAAATGTCTCTAAAGAAGATTAACGATAATCTTATTGCGGCGAAAACCCAAAAAAAAAAAACGATTAGCTTATTATTATTAATTATTGTTTTCCATTAATGTGAAAAAGGGAAAGAGTGAAACTCTCTCAGCTTTTGGGTCTTTATATCAGACTTGATTTCACCCTATCCCTTTTCTTCTTCCTCCTTCGTTTCTCGCGACTTCTAGGGTTAGGTTTTGTTGAATTCACGCGTTATTCTTCTCCCCCAATTCTCGACTGGAGAAGTTATTCCATCGCAGGTAAGGTAAGTATCTATTCTTTCTTTCCTTCGCTCGTTCGATTACTGTATTGAATTTTCGTCGATTTCTTCTTCTTCTCTCGATTTGGGTTGCTTTTATCCCCCACCGTCAAGTGAATTTTGAACGAAATTTTCAATCTTTCGGTTGATTGCTCTATAAACCCTTTGGATCTGATTTTTCCTGCCCAGTTGCGAATTCTCTCGGTATGGTTTTTGTTTTTTGAGCAAAATTTCGAATTTGTGCCCGAATGTATCTAATTGGCGATGAGATTTGGGTATTAAGTTATCCGATTTGTGTTGGCTTAGTTCGGAATGAGGTTCGATAAGTTCGTTTCCAATGATTTGCAATTCGCAAATGCTTTCTCGTTCGCCATGTTCATAGCTTGAATTTTTACCCCCTTTTGAGTTTTAAGTCTCGTTTTAGACTATGTGGTTATGTCAAATCCACTGTTACTATTCACGAATTCAGTCTTTTCCGTGAAATCTGCTTTCTTTGTCATCTGTCAGCTGATTCTTGGTCTTAAAGTTTTTAATCCAATTATGAAGATCATAGCTAGTACTATGTTTTGTTTGCTGGGGAATTCAATCTATTTTTTTCGTTATGATCTCTTTATCTATGTCCTTTCTAGCTGTTGAGTATCAGTTTGATAACCATCGTAAAATGATGCACATTTTTTGGTTCTGTTTTTGCTAGATTGGGATATTTTTGGATTTAGAAGATACTTATGGCTGGAGTACTAGCTGGGGAATGTTCGTACAGCGAGAGTGGAGTTTCGTCTCACTCGAGGAATTCCCATGAAAAGCAAGACGAGGTTTCCCGCTGGTACTTCGGAAGAAAAGAAATAGAAGAAAATTCGCCGTCAAGGTTGGATGGTATTGACTTAAAGAAGGAGACTTACCTCCGCAAATCCTACTGTACATTTTTGCAGGACTTGGGAATGAGACTGAAAGTGTAAGTTCTTTTTTTCCTTTCTGTTTATGTACGCCGAGATTGGTCCATTTTTCATTGAACTGCTTCAAACTAGCTTGTCATGATAAATCTTCAAAGATTGTGTAATATAGTTGCCCCTCTACATATAGATTTAGTATAATTGGAGTATGATCAATTTTGATGTGCTGGTGATGGTTTTAGGCATACCTTAGTACTGACATTAGTTCTAGGCTTCTAGCACCTTCCATAAAAAGTTGTAAAACTAGTGTTTATTTTGTCTCAATGTTTCTTTGATTGATATGAATACAAGGAAGAGATAGTTACTAGTGGTGACGAAATTATTGCCACTGTCTGATTCTACTTCTTGTAAAACTAGTGATTTGTTTGATCTAAATTTTTCGTTCATTGACGTGAATGCAAGGAAGAGATAGTTGTTAGTGGTGAAGACATTACTGCCACATTGTTTGAATTTTACTGCTTGTAGTCATGGTTTCTGCACTGTTCAAAGCTTTCAATTTTTGATTCTCAGTGAGAGTGGCTGATATAGTTTTCCAATCAGTCCCCAGGTTACAATAGCTACAGCGATAATCTTCTGTCATCGATTCTTCTTTCGCCAATCACATGCAAAGAATGACAGAAGGGTGAGTTTATGTTTTGCACCTGAACGAGTTGAATACTTAAATAAATATGGACTTTAGTCTGTGTTATTCGAATCACTATGCTGTAGTCTGGCTAGTGTAGAATTCAGGTATCGCAATGTCTTGGATCCTTGGTATTCTTATATATATTGGTTCCATCTCCTTGCCATTTTTCCTGGTAGTTCTAGAGAGTACATGAATCCGAATTGTGATATAGATTTAGCGTTTTACTTATCTATGGAAGGATTAATGAATTGGGATTGTTGGTGCTGATTAATTTCTTCTAGAACAGGAAAACATATTTAGATCTTTACTGAGCCATATCTTGATTTTGTTTACACAGACCATTGCGACCGTATGCATGTTCCTTGCTGGAAAGGTTGAGGAAACTCCACGGCCCTTGAAAGACGTTATTTTTGTCTCCTATGAGATCATAAACAAGAAGGATCCTGGTGCTGCACAGAAAATCAAGCAAAAGGTATTTATCATACTGCTGAATCTTCTCAAATCTCTTGCCCCCGTTTAGCTAGTTTAATTGAATGTATCGCTGTTCCCCATATCCTCTGTGTTCTTTGACGTTAAGGTTGTACTCTTAGCTACAGACTTTGATCCATCGTATTGTAGAACCATGGTCCTATGGTACTGATTTATTTCTTGCTCGTTAATATTGTGTACTGATTTATATCACTGTTGCAGGAAGTATATGAGCAACAAAAAGAGCTTATATTAAACGGAGAAAAAATAGTACTTTCTACATTAGGCTTTGACCTCAATGTTCATCATCCTTATAAGCCCCTTGTAGAAGCAATAAAGAAATTTAAGGTGGCGCAGAATGCTCTTGCCCAAGTTGCATGGAATTTTGTTAACGATGGGTACGTTGAAGTGCTATTTCCTTCTAAAGCTTCCAATAATTCTATGTGCCTTGTATTTTCTTCTTCATACAATGGAAAGTGGCTTGCAGTCTGCGGACATCACTCTGCCTGCAATTTAAGCCTCATCACATTGCGGCTGGTGCAATTTTTCTTGCGGCCAAGTTCCTTAAAGTGAAGTTACCATCAGATGGAGAGAAGGTTTGGTGGCAAGAATTTGATGTCACGCCCCGACAATTGGAGGGTATGTAACATGATGAAATTGAATCTTCGACATTTGTTACTTTGTTTAGATATGTTTTGTAGGAGTGATCACCTTTTTGTATATTTCAGATGTTAGCAACCAAATGCTTGAGCTTTATGAGCAAAACCGTGTCCCTGCCTCTCAAGGAAGCGAAGTTGAAAGTAGTGTAGGTGGAGGGTCAGCTCATCGGACAGGCTCCAGAAATGCAGCGTCAACCGATGAGCATGTGGGTTCCAGACACACATCAGTACGTCCAACCCATGAACATTCAAATTCTGATAATCATGGGGGTTCATCAAAAGGCGTTTTGAATCAGAACAATGATAATGGGGGTGAGGCAGCTAATGTCAGTGTGGGCCACAAGGAGGAGACAGAGAGAGAAACAAAACAAAGCCCGCATCCTGAAAATCATCCAGCTCATAAAGACAGTGTGAGAGAAGTCTCCCATGACTCTAAACCTTTAGTTGAGGCACCTGGGAAGGACAACTCAGAAAGAGAGGGTGGAGAGCTTCAAGATGATGGAACTGTTCACAAACCTAGAAATATTGATACAGGTGATGCCCCAATAAGCCAATCGCCAAAAGACTTGAAATTGCTTCGAGATAAGTTTAAGGCTAAACGGGAGAAGGCTAAGAAGTTTCTAGGTGAAAGAATGAGGAAAAAGGATTTGATGGATGAGGATGATTTGATTGAAAGAGAATTGGAAGATGTGGAACTAGCTGTTGAGGATGAAAATGCGAAGCAAAAGAACGTACAGAGCAGGCCAAAGGTCGATAACTCTGATCCCGTGGGTACAGAACATGGTGAGATTCTAGATGTTAAAGGGGGAGCGAAAAACACAGAGGAAGGCGAAATGGTAAACGATGTGTCCCCGATGATGCACAGCAGAAAGAGAAAAATGGGAAGCCCTCCTGAAAAGCAGTCAGAAGGAAAGAGACGCCACAATAGTGAGAATGGTGAAGAAGGCCACAAGACGAGCAGAGGTAGTAGTCATGGTGATAGAGAGCACAGAAGACACTCACAAGAGAATAACCATTCATGAGAGGTAATGATTTTTTAAAACTGCTACTCTTGATTTCATCTTATGATGGTCTTTCTGAGACCTTTGGCACTTTGATGCCCAACCATGTGAACTTGACTTCTACATGGGTCGGTTCAGTCGTTGGAACCATGCTCAGTGTATTGTATGTTGATTATATACCTATTTGTGGCATTTTGCACAATCCAACGGCTTGAACAAAGACTTATCATCCTAAAAGGATGTTGAGAAGCTAATTAGGTTTTCCTTCCAGTACTACTACATGCTAGGGAATTCTAAAATATGCATTATCACCTGCTTTTTTATTGTTTCTGTGGTATTTTAAACCGGGCAACCGTTTGATTCGGCTAGGCAACTTCATACTTTCATTTGCTTCCATTTGCCTTATCATTAGCTCATTTCTCTACTATGGTAAGATGAGAGTTGGGTCATTGCTTGCGGAACTGATCATAGGAAGTATAGATTGTAGTCAAGTCCACAATCACTCGATAACTTCTTTGTACAGCACATTGCCTAACAGAGTTCACTTTTTGATAGCTTCCCCAAAATTTTGTTATTATTAGATTGTTGTGTACATAAGTTATCTTTGATGTAAAAGAGAAACCTTTGTACGGCGTTGAAGTCAACTATGTAATAAATCTGTAAGATTTTGTTTTCTTAGTTGTGGTCTTCTAACCCATTACAGAACTTTCACTTAATTCAAAAGGATTGAAGTGCAATATCATCAAAAACCAGAGTGTGAATTTGCAAGGAAACATAATTCGATTGAACAATCAAAAAGGGAAAAGGATAAGAAATCATCACAACAAAAAAACTATATGATCTATGCTGGAGTGGAATTTGGAGAGCGCCAAAAGTCATAATAAAAATCTATGCTATATTTTATGCAAATAATAACAATAATCATTGGAGACCTTTTTTTGTATGAATCAGCAAAGAAACCACAGACGGTAGCCATGGAAATCGCTTCTTGTTCGATACTTAACAATCTTCAACTTTCTTGTACAAAGACTTCTCTTTTCACTCGATATTTGAGCAACCAGTCATCACACGACACCGGAAGACGCAATTGCTTACCTTTTTCCGATTTCTCAGAGAAATCACAGATTCTCGGAAAATGCCTGCGATTGCAGAGACAGAGATTCTCTACGCGTTGCTTATCAGCGAGACCAGAAGATGTAAACCCATCCGGAGAATTCGCCGTGATACTTGAGGTTGATGGGTAAGTTCCGATGTAGAAAAGCTTCAAACTTTCTTAACAGATTGTTGAACTGGAGCAAGTTCTTGGTTTTGATTCAGTGATGAGTGACTTTTGTTTTTGTTTATTTTAGGGTAATGATTGATACATGGTCAAGTAATCGCCAGGCGTTCAATGTAGGTGCGGCTTAAATCACCCATTTTTCTAGAATATTTTCAAATTCCATGAGATTTTGTGGTCTGTGATGGTTTCTCTTTCTGATGTTATTGCTCGTATTGTGAATTCCAGCTTTTCAAAAACTTGGGCTTGACTGTGCAAATTGGCCTGAACCAGTATATTCAGACCTTTTGAGGTATAATATCTAAGTTGTTAACGATCTCTGACTTGTGTTTTCTGGTTTGCTTGAAGTTTACTTTGAAATGCTTAAGAATCGATTCTGTTGCAACTGTTTTCATCTATTTGTGACCTTGATGAATCAAGTATTTCGGTTTCCATATCTTAGATTCTGATTGTAGGAATTAAAAAGTCTATTAGATACGAAGCTGATAATTCTGTTCTATTCAAACTATTATTGCTTCTTCTTTTGTCTTAGACTCATAAACAACGACTATTTTCTCTTTGATTACCCTCTAAATGAGTAGACTATTAGATTGAGTTCATTTTACTATTGCACTTCATTATCTGAAGATGTTTAGTTAATGATTTTCCAGAAAAGGTGCTGCTGATGAAGAGAAAATGTTGGTTTTGTATTTCAACCAGGTACGTTATCAAATTTTTGTTTAAGCATTATTATTCATTAGCAAAGCCGAAATACGAGCGCATAGTTATCAAACTCTGAAGCTTCCTTCTTCTCACTTGTTTATCTACCTCTTTTCAGATTGGGTGGCCTTCGTCTTTGCCAACCAATGAGAAAGAGACTTTTGTAAAAAGTGTATTGCGAGAAAAGGTTGCACGCATACTTGAACATGATGTTATCTTCAGCTAACTACATTCTCTTCGAAGTTAAGGTTCGATAACTCCATCAATTGCTTAACTTTTCAACTTGTTTGTTGGCAGAAAAATGCAATGAATGAGTTTCTGATGTCGAAAAGCTTACCTCTGAAATCTGGAGTCCAAGAGTGAGTCTCTTTAGATATGACTGAGAATTTCTCTTTCAGATTGAAACAAAGAACTAGAAACGTTTTTTCCTTGTACTTGTAAATTCAAATTCGTTTACCTTTCTGCACTGTAGGTTTATCGATAATGCAAACACTGAGCGAGTACCTGTTGCTATAGTAACAGCCTACTGCAAGAGTGGAGACAAAGTAGCCTTGTAAGTAGCTAAGCTCCCAAAAACATTTCTTTCTGCAATTCAATAAAGTCATTTGTCCTATACGTATCCATTCTTTAGTTCTCGCTGCCCAAAGATGCACAAATTTTAGTTTTCCAGGAAATCTTTAAGGTTCACACGCATATGATTTTGATATAATCCATGATATTCTCAAATGTTTATTTTGTTGGAAACGACTATAGCCTAGGAATTTGCATCAGAATCTTGAGGTTTCATTCTGTTTTTGTATAACTCACATATTAGAAAAACAGAAAATTGCAAGGTTAAAAATAGCACTTGTGAGGATATTATACAAAACAATCCATTAGCATAAACAAAATCTTACATATATTTTGTCTCTGTTGTTTCTCAACAATCTTGATTGTTTTTTTGTCTTTATGATGTGAGTATTTAACAGATCCATTGTTGAGATGCTTGGCCAAGAAAGGCTTCCCAATGTGAAGATTATCGGAGATAATGAGGTGGAACAGAGTATGTATGGACAACTTGTTCTTGGCAAAGGAGTTTCTTCAAGTCTAGAGGAGCAACTAGTGAAGGAAGTAAAAAAAGCAGGTATAGAGCTCGGAGACAATTTTCAAGTACTTTTGATCCACAGATCTTCCCTATGTAATTGCAGTAAATATCTCATCCTCCTAAAACTTTTTTTGACTAGCCTCGGCTGAGAAACAGAGGATAGCAGAAGAAGTTGCATCGATGCTAAAACTAAGTGTGGATTTAGACACAACCTCATCTGAGAGGTAGAACTTTCTGTTCTTCTTAACATAAAAAATCCAATTCCATACCTCAACAAGAATAATAAGATATCTTCTTGTTTTCTTCTTTATTTTCTTCCAGGTTGGAGAAAATTGTTGTTGCTCTGCGTGCTGCTGCGGAATATGCTGGATTACCTGTAAAAAACTGTGTACTTGTTGCTGGTAGTCAACCTGGAGTTTCTGCTGCAAAGATGATAGGCATGCCATGTGTAGTCATGCGAAGCAGGTATGGTGTTCGGTTTTTGATGTCTATTGTTTCGATTTTTGTTGCTTATTCCACACAACTAAAGCTTAAGATTTACTTCGTGATAGTTTCTTCTGCGTAACTCTGATCATTTACTCATTTTCGTTACCATCTCTTTCTCCGCTAGTTTAACTGCAAGAGGTGAGTTTCCATCCGCGAAAGGTGTAATGGATGGGTTTGGAGGTGCAGATTTGACAATCTCAAAACTTAGGCACAAAATTAAGTCTTGAAGAAACAATTCAAGAGAGCCGTCTCAGATCAGAATGTGGAAATACTGTCGAGCATTTGTTTACTTCTCGAAGTTTTGGTGAAGTATTTGTCTTGACTCTTGATATTTATCTGTAGCTACATGCTGTAACATATTGATTCTTTGTAATGTACTGTTTTGTTTAGTTTTCAGACATCAACAAGCTTCTATGCAACCTAATGTCCATTTAAATTCCAAAAGGTATGCACTTTTATCTTGTCTAGCCTCAGGGGAGTGTATGATCAGAGAATTCAGTAAATGAACTTCAATGAAACGTAATTTAAAGTTCTTTGGATTTTGGAAGGCTAATACAAGTAATACAAGATTCAAATAACTTGAGCTACTTATTTCTTCAAAGTTTTATTCGAAATTATATAATATGATTTCGTTTTCAAGTCAAAACACTACCTATATATACTACAGTACGATTTTTATGAAAAACATTTCAAAACCGACATTGCTTGTTCTAATGGTAGATATTGCACTTCTAGTTGGTTTACATTTGAGAGATCTCTGTTTCTTGTACGTTTCTGGTGTTTCGTCTCTGAACCAGTGCAGGGCTTGAGTATTCTGCATCATCATCAGCCAATGATGATATGTTTGACGAGACAGATTCTGAGATGGAGTTTGATGGAGATTGTTGATGTCGGTAGCTTTGGGAAGCTGAGTATTGAGGTGCTTCCTGAGTTGTTTTTCCTTGAGCCTCTTCGGCGAGTTTTCTTAGAAGATTCATAACAGTTGGAAGAAACTTTGACGTGATGGAGAGTACTCCAGCAAGCTAACAGATGCAGGAAACATGTTGTTAAAGACAATGTCTTGTGTTTGAAACAAATCGAGGATTAAGTAATTAGAGCTTACAGCGCCGTGTTGAAATTCCCTAGGAACGTCAAGCTGCACCCATAAGGCTTTGGAGAGTAAAAACGCCACAAAGAAGCCTAAGAGGTACAAAGGATTCCTGTTCCAAAAAGTGAAACATGCCAATGAATCTATAACACTTCAGAAGAATCTAGAATGTGTTGTAAATGAGTGCAAAGACATTGAACTTTACTTCAAGAGCATCATGAATTCATTGAAACCAAGGACAATCATCAACACAATCGCCCAAGCTGGTGGAAGCCAGTTGTTATTCCGCTTGTGAGCCTCCTGTAGAGTAGAAATGAAAACATACCATTGATTAGAATATGTAAATAATACAAAGAAATTCTGAGATAGATTTGCAAAATCACCTGTGCTGAAATAGCTTGAGTTACGGTATACTCGGTCTCAGATTTAAACTGTCTCCACAGAGACTTACATTGTACTGGCGTCAGTAGCACATCTTTTGGAGGTACCTGCATCCACCAAACCATAACATTGGTATTTCTATTTTACTACAAATGGAAGCGGCATCGGTAATAGCATCCCATGTGCCACAATGCTATATATTTCCACTAAGTGTGATGCCTCAATAATAGTCACATTTATTAACCAAAACTACACTAGAAATCACTGTATCGTGTTTACCTCTTCCCAGGAGCTAGACGCAAGTGGATCCGTAGAAGTTCCTAAGCTTCTGTTGTGGGAAGATGCAACGGAAACAGTTCCATCCATGAGAGAAGAGAAAAGAGTACTCTCAATTTTGTCTTGTCTTTCATCCAAACGTATAGCAGCCATCACAGATAGAAGACTTAAAGCCTGCCGGATAGCAACAGATAGATAGAGTTTCATGACATTAACTTAGCCCTCTTCGCCATTAATTCTAAATAGTTACCTCAGCACGAGCATCTTTTGTGATTGCTCTAATATCCTCTTTTCCAGTCCAGACCCGTGGCATTGAGTCTTTGTCATGACTGAAGACCGTTGAGAACCTGAATTGCGTTTAGAATAAAATCAAGCTCAAAAAACTGAAAAAAAAAATTATATATATAAAAAGGCTATTAATAGGACTCTACTCTGATCTTTCTCTTACCTATCTTTCATTCGGATCAGAATCTTGGCAGATTCTTCTCTCGCCTTTTTCTCCACTAAACTCTGAGAATAGTCCTTTAGATTCTGAACCATAGCATCAATAGTAGCGTCATCTAGCTCAAAACCAGTAACCACATCCAGAAAATTTGTAACAGCTGTTTCAGTCTCCCGTTTGAGAAGTGTCCTTATGGCAGGCCATGTCTCTTTTCCACCAGCTTCGAATAAAGACTCGACAGGTTCGCTCAGTGCTTGAGTTAGCCGTTTCTGTAAAACACCATGAAGCAAAAGAAATATTAATACGAGCCCTTATTAACAGCTAATAAGTTAGAAGACGAGAAACCCAAAGCAGAACCTTATAGTTGGCAGTTAATTCAGATAGTTTAGCAGCCTGAGCAGAAGATGTGTGAGAATCAATGTCACGACAAAGTTTCTCTCTGATTTTTGATGCATCCCAAGTCGCTTGTTTAACCGCAGCATCTGAAGGGACGAATACAACTTATAAGAGTTACTCTCGTCTAAATGTTATTGTAGTCTTTGGCCCCAACATATTGTTTCTCACAAAGAGACTCTCCTTTTGAAGCAAAAACTGAAATAGGAACTCTCACCTTTACATCCTTTGTCAAACACAAGGAGACAAGACTGTTGGGAGTCCCGCACAGCACTTGCGAATCCTTCACCTTGACTTAAAGACTGTTCCAGGCTGATCTTAAAGGAGTCCAGTGCATTGGATCGTAGATGTCCCAGCATGGTAGCATAGGCAGAATACACAAACTGGAAATTTGGAGAAAATTTGAAAATAAGGGACCCAATATCATCATAATTCATAAGTAAGTAGTTCTGAGTCAAGACACTAAATGCAAAGCCAAATCCGGAGGAATTCTTACATCCAAAGCTTTGGATTTCAACTGTAGACGCTTTTCTTTTCTTACTCCTTCATCAAAGTATATTGCCTCTGCATCGTACCTAAGAACGGGTACGCAAAACATAATTAGGCAGGAAAATTTTTGCTCGGAATCAAATACTCCAGGAACCAAAAAAGAGGAGCTTACTCTGAGAAGTATTTTTCAAGGATAGAGCTAAGCTTTCTGCCGAAACCAGGAACCAGACCTCGTTCTACGGCTTTTTGCAACTCCAACCATCTCTAAATAAAATCTACCCGTTATATCTCACCAAATATAGATCAGCAAGAAAAAGTTACAGTAGGTAAGGAGGCCACAGAAGCACACCTCATCGGTTGCCAAGTGACGTAGCATCTCACCGGCTATCTCTTCACACCGAACAGTGGCAACCATTACCTTGAACAAGCATAAAACAAAACAAAATAAGGTCACAAGATGAGAAAACACGGTTTAGACACTTAGATTATAGTGAATAGAAGACCTTGTGAGCAGGAAGGTCCAAGTCTCTATTCTCTTTTATAACTTTCCAAATCTCCTGGGAGCTGAAAGAAAATCCTGAAGCCGGAACTACACCACGTCTATCACCAGCAAGTCCCCCAGGCGAAATGGAATGGAAAAACCTCTGCCTCAACTCAGCAACCTATTTAGAAGTTCGCATGAATCAAGGGAATCAGTCTTAGGTTTACTTTGATGCTTCGAAAGACACGTGGTTTACATATCAGAAGATTACCTCTTTCTTAAACACATTTTCTTTCTCTTCATAGCTGGATAAGGCAACGACCTCCACCTACAAGCATATATCGAGCCGATTATCAATTAAGGAAAAGACAGAGGTATATCATGAACAATTTGGTAACAGTACAAGATTCATCAGATAGAAGCATCGTCTATATGGGAAGACTATCTCCTTACATTAAAGAATTCACTTAGAGGTGTATTCTTGTGTGCTTCAGGCTTGCGAACTAAATCCCATATCTGCAACGAATGCCAAAATGAAAGAAGAGAAAACATTAAATAAAAGGAAATTGGGAGAGAGCGTATGTGTTACCTTCTGAATATCTTCTCTTAGAACAGGTTCAAGAAGCTCTATTGGAGTCTACGAAAAAAAAAGGAGCACACGTTAATCTAAGAAATATGACTTCACCATCAAGAATCGTATTCAATTGCAAACCAAACCTTTGTTTTATCACGTATGACAAAAAGAAGAGTTGTTTTACGAGGGCTAAACAATCGCATCATGACCTACAATAGCAATAATAACCAAGTTATCGAACCTGTTCATTGAACATAACATTTCTATATGTAAGCTCATCATTATACCTGGAAAACAGTCTTCAGTAATGGTTTGTTGGCAGCCTGTTCCCTTCCGATGTCATGGCACCACCTATGGAGTTCATTTTTTTCATTAATAATCTATCAAAAAGGGTATCTAAAGCCCAAACCTTTTATGCCTATGTTGGAAGATCTTAAAAAAGTAGACTCGAAATCTGAAATTAGCACTTTCTTCTTATAATACTGGGCAGATTAGCTTTCTCCTTCCAAGGTTTATGTACATCAGCAATAGTTATCAGAAAAAGATCAGACCAAACATAAAGACTCACATGTTTATCAGTACAATATCGGCAACAGCCAGAGCGAAGAGTGCACTTTGTTTCTCAAATGTAGTGTCATCCTGAAAATTACGGCGACTTAAATTCCGAACCGTTGACAGAAAGAATAACAAGACAAATGCTTGAAACACATAAGTAGAAACTAAATGTATAACAAGCATCCATAATTTCTGAGCGAGTAAGCTAGCCAAAACCCTATTCTTTGAATATGTAGACTGTGAATCGTTATCCATCGTTACCTCGCCTCTTTCTCTACCATCAGTACCCTCCAAATCCATGGCAAGTGTGAAAGGCTCAATTCCAACACACCTAGCCATCCAAATACCTTTGGTTGTCTGACTCCTGTAAGCAAGAATGAACACAAAATTACCAAAGCCAAAACAAATCTCCACACTAAAAATGGCATTGCCACAAAAAAAAAAATATATATATATTTGGAGAATATGACTATTAACCTTCCCGCAAAAGCATCCATTTCCCTAAAACTGGTTTGAAACAGATGATTCAAAAGTGTACTCTTCCCTGTTAATCACCAATAACATACCACAATAAGCAAATCAAAGTCAAAACTATATAATTAAGTAGCTATGAGAACCAAAATCAACAAAAACAACACAAAAAGATATCAAAAATCGTTTATTGATTGGAGTCAGAAACTTCAATCCCAAACTCCATAGAAGAAGAAGAGCAAACTCATACCGCTACTCTGAGGGCCCATGATTGCAACAACTGCGTAAGAAAGTCCACAATCAGAGAGCTTCGTCTTCTTCACGAAACTCTCCAAACCCTCCACGTTAAATTCACCATTCCCATCGATTAGCTGCGTCGAGCAACAATCCTCGCTTTGCCCCATGCCTTTCTGACGAAAATCGACTTTATCGGATCTACAAACCCATCCAAAGAGCATAAAAACTCAGAAATTTCGATAGAATTTTACTCTCCTCGGATGATGTTGAAAGCATACATGCATCAGCAAAGCAGAAACTAGTGATTTTTTGCTTTTCTTACCGATTTCAACTAGAAACGCGATTTTGCTTTGGGCAGTTCACTGTTGTAGCCGAAGATTGTGGAGAGAAGAAGAAAGAGGAAGGAAGAAGAAGAAGAAGAAGAAGGAAGAAATACAACCGCCTAAATTGCAGCGAGAAATATACGAAGCTTGTTTCTCGAGTTTCTGTCTCCTTTGCTTTTCTTAAGAAAAAAAATTATATTTTACTCCTTTTAAAGATTTTTTATTTTTGACGATTTACTCTTTTTTTCTAAAGTATTTATAAAATATATTTAGGTCAAGTTAAAATTGTCTATTCAAAGCAGAAATGGATCCGAACGAACAAAGATATAAACAAGTAAGACATTCTGTAATCTTGCATTTTCAAAAAAATATAACCCTTGAAGCTCTTGTATTCTGATAATCTTCCATTTTCCAAAAAATTATAGAAAACTACATACACATCAATTATTCGAAAAAGTTAGACAAGAACTGCAAAAAATATCCAAACACAGCTAAAAAAATATCATCATCTTTCGGACCGAGAGCATAATTCCATATTCTTCAACTATGCCTTGAAATTGTCGGAGAGACCGAATATGATCTTTTTCGCTTGTTGAGAATAACAGAATATCGTCGATGTATATTAAAGCCGTGTGGAGAAGAGGCTTAAATATACGAAGCATCGCTTACTGAAATAGCGATGGTGCTGTCTTTAATCCGAAAGGTAGAACATTCCATTGGAGATGTCTGTTGGGTAGGCAGAAAGCTGTTTTGTATCTTTCATCAGGATGAACACCAAGTTGCCAGAAACCAGACTTTAAATCAAACTTGAAAAATATGGTGGCTCCTTGTAGGTATTGAAGGAGTGCCTTCTTGTTTGGTAGAGGAAACTTGACGTCTTGTAGATATCGGTTCAGTGGTTTGTAATCAATTACCAGTCTGAGTTTTCCTCTTGCTTGTTCTGCCCGGTTGTTCACATAGAATGCTTTACATGCCCAAGGTGAATTTGTTGATGAGACAACTCCTTGTTTCACTAGTTGGTCACATTCTTCATTTGCTTGTGTCAATAATGTTGGCGGCATGCCTGCGTGACTTGCTTTTGTCGGAGTGGTATGGACATTTTCCTTGAAAGGTAGAGAGACGAAGAATTCTGAATTCAGCCATAACGGTTTGTCACATTTTTGAAGGAAGTCTGTGTGAGAGTCTGCACATGAGACTATTGCGATCTCTTCTTTGATTTTCTCGAAATCTTGAGATATGACTCCTTCGACCATGAATAGACGTGGGATTGTTGTAAAAACTTTGTAGAAAGCCTTCCATCTCATTCCTCGTGTCTCAATAGATATATCAAAATTCTTCTTGAAGGTGTGATAGGAATCCCATCCTAATATCAAATCTTTTCCTGGTGCTGAGGATCCAAGCACTTCTGTCGTAATCTGACAGCCTGGGAAAAGTTCGATCGTCACCGGTTTGGATTTGAGATTGACCGTCAATGAACCCGAGTTTGCCACTCGAAATTCTTGTTGATGTGGTAGCCACATAGAAGTCGGGAGAATTTTAGGGTTCATTATCGTCGTATATGCTCCTGTGTCGATGAACGCAATTGCATGAACTGGCTTCTCTTTTTGTGATGGATCAAATATCGTAACTGACAGATGTGGTGTTTGAATTTCTTCTTTTTGCGGCATACGAGTGATTTTAAAACAGCAGTCGTTATTGACTTCTTCTTCTCCTGAGGAGGAGTCGGATGAGTAGTCATAATCTGAGTATCCACATATGGCATCTTGTTCATCATTATCATAGGATAGTACTGATTCTAAATCGTGGCTGTCGAAATCGAGGTCTGGTGCGATCTTCGAGATTGAGCTGATTAAGTACTGCTTCTTTTTCTTCGACTTGTTTGGGCAGTTTTTTGCGAAGTGACCTTCTTTGCGACATAGGAGACACTTCGTTGTTTTCTTGAAGCTTCGTTTCTTTCTGAAAAATCGCTTGCGTCTGAACTTGTTGAAACGCTTGTGAGACGTTTTTCTGAATCTCCGTGATTTGCTACGATCATCACACGAACATGTCTTCTTGGATTTGAACATTTGATGGATAGATCTGGTATTGCACAGATCCTGGATAGTTGCTTTGATTTATCCATGAATTCCATCCAAAATTCCTTTTGCTTGCAGAGTTTGTCTAGTGTTCGAAAGACATATTGCTGTATTTGGCCAATGAAAATATCTTCTACTGTCTGGCCTTGATCTCTTATGTATAGCTTCGTTTGTTGACTGAGGTAGTCATCAATCGAAGAGAGATGCACCTGCTTAAGGCTTGGATTGTTGAGACCATTAAGAGCGTAATAACGTCGCGTCTGTCGCTCAAAATGCTTAGTTAGGTCTCTTTTCTTCAATGAGCAGCATTTCGCCGTAAAAAATTCTTCTTGAAGCTGTTCTTTCAAATGTGTAGGTGTATCGATAAATTCTCTATGAATTTCTCCGAGAAGTAGCGGAATTGTCGTTTGATAGACTTGCTGCTGTCTGTATTCAACAAGTGAATTCCACCATTCTTTGAGTGCTCCAGATAGTCGCGCCGTAAACTGTTGAATTACAAGCTCTAAGGGAGACGTGATTGCTTCAGAATTCATCCATGCATGAAATTCATCGAGACGATCATTCTATTTTTTGAAAGGAATGTCATCAAACGTGAAGACCATGACTTTAGAGGCAAATGGTCTTGTTGGTATTTCTTGCTGCCTGGGAGGCCTGTACTCCATATCTTCATCGCTTGAAAATATTTCATGTATATCAGGTTCTCGTTTTGGAGTTGATGGTTCGCCTCTTTCGTCGCCTATGGCAAATTTGTTTGGGAGAGATTCTTCATCCGAAGCTGATCCGGAACTGTTAGAATTAGTCTCCGAATAATGACCGATATTTGCAATTGGTGTTGCAATTTGTTGAGAAGGCTGTGTTTGCGGCATCTCCGTGGCTGTTTGAGTAGTAGAAGTCTGTCCAATAGTATCCAACAGACTAGCCATAGAGAATTCATTTATACCAATTTCTTTTCCTTCTCTTTTTGAATCTTCCACTGATTCATGGCGTGACGAAGAAGTAAGTGTTGGTCGTTTGGTAGGATTGACCATAAACTCGGAATCCTTCTGTCGTCTTGGTTTTGATTTTGACACCTTTGGCTTGCTAGCTGAGGTCATGCCATATCATGACGTAAATGCTTCGTCAGATGATAGGAATCCGGGGGCCGGTGTTTTTGGTCTTTGATTCGTATAGCCGGAGAGAAATCCTGGGGAGTAGGTGCCTTGGTACATAGGCATTCCACCAAAAGGATTGGAATAAGAACTCGCAGGATTCTGATTGTAAATCATACTCTCGAGGCTTCTTTGAAGATCTTTTAACTGGGCTTTGAGACTGGCTGTTTCTGCTTCTTTATGACGGAATTGTGCTGTATTAACCATCATATTTTGTGCCATAGCCATCATTTCTTGATGAAGATTGTTAAGCCGGCCATGGATCTCTCTTATTGAGCTCTGAAAGCTAGTTTGCCTTTTGATGTAATTTTCCGTCAGCTGATCAACCTTGTAATTTATTGTTTTGAGGAGTTGATTTGAGCGATGGCATTCTCAGTTTGCCAGTTGAGGACCTTTTCTCCTTGGCTTAGTTGATCTGGTCCAGAAGAGTTGATTGCTCTAGTGAGTATCTTCGGGCTATGTGCGATGTTGTCCTTGGTAAAGTCGCTTGAAGGAGGGAAGTCTTCGGTGTTGATCATCATGATTTGATTTTCATCTTTCTTTTCTGAATATTGGACTATAAAGTCGTATCGTCCGTTACCTTCACCGAGAGGACCGACGGTGGGATCTCCTTCTAGATATCTTTTGTAGAGTGGATCCTTTTTCTTTTTTCTCCTTGTGCGAATCTCGTCATCAGATTCGTAGTTGGCTTCTTCGCATGCTGAGCAGGAACAGATATCGAAATATTGATGTCCATCTTCATCTTTGAAAGGATATAGAACCGATCCGTTTTGTCCAAAAGAGATTGGTTTAGGATTTTGTTCTTTTGCTGGACTATAGAATTCGCTTTCGTCAATTTGGATAGCAAATTGAGTGAACAGTTGTTTGCGGAATGAGGATGATCTTGGTTTTTCGAACTTGATTTCGGTTGTACCATCATTTCGTGAATGAAAGCTGACTTCAGAGGATTGAATCGGTGTTTGAACCGCTTGATGCAGCTTCTCGTAGCTGGTGATCCATGATTCTGGTAGTCGGTGGAGCAGCTCTTCGCGAGATATTTGACGAGGAATCTGGATGGAGTTTGGTGCTTGAGATGCTGAAGTGACTTCTAGGTAAAGTGCTTCATCAGAAGAGGGTAGTACAAGATCTAAGCCATGATCTTGGATTCGGTAGACTATCTGATGATGAAGGGTCGCCACGACACTTTTCTCTTGCATAGGAGCTCCGGTGAGCTGAAGTTGGACCTTGAGTGTCTTCAGAAGATTTGGATCTTGTAGCGAGACATTAAAGTTTGGAAACAATGTCACGAATACTGTTCCGACGTTTAATGTTGTTTGGACTGTTCCGATGCAAGCTTGTTGGTAAGATTTTAGTCTTGAATCGACCAAGGCGATTCTTGCTACAACAGGTAAACCTTTTCGAGCATGTAAGGTCAAACCGATCCGGACTACACCAAAGTGTAAGTGAGTATATCCTTGTTGTTGCCATAACCTAGGAAGGTTCTCCGGTATGTTGAGCGAGATGAATTGTTCTTCTTCGGTTGCTGGGACTTGACAGGATGAGAATTTGCTGGACTGGACATATTCCATGACTTTTCGATTGGAAGATGGCTTGATGAGTTCTCGAACACCTTTAACCGAGAAAGCACTAGGCTTTTTGGCAAAGTATTCATATGGATTAACAAGAGGGAGTGTGGTTTCGGGTAGCTGATCTCCAGGGACGTATTCAATTTCGTAGAGAGAATTGATACTAGATGAGGAAGAACGGCTTTTTGATTTTGGTAAAGTGGAAATTGCAAACGTAGAATCGATGGTTGGAGGATTCGGATTTGAAATTGACATGATTAAGGGATCGTTTTCCAGAACATTCACAACAATCATTCATAAACAATGATTCATTCAATCATAACATGAGTCATGGCTCTGATACCATAATACTTTAGAAGAGGCTAGCGGAGAGTCGTATTGACTAAGCTAAGGCTCGCGGAATGTCGTATTGACTAAGTCAGTTTAACAGACGAGGGTCAGTTCCAAGTAAAGGGAACTTAACGGGCACTTCCGGCCTCTGAGTGCTCAACCACTGTTAGGAATTCTCAACCCACGACTTTCTTTTGACCGTCGTATTGGCAGACCACTAGACTCAACTAGAGAAGAGGAGCAGATCACAACTCATGAATGAAAAAAAAAAGCCAAGGCTTATGAAGATGTCGGGAAGTCTAGAAAACTAGAGAGTATTTAGAAACTCATTCTAGAGAGAGAATTCTAGAGAGAAGTTTTATTAGAAATTCTGAGGTGATTTCTTACAAGGGGGTGCACACATATTTATAGGTGGGAGATAGTGCGCGCTGACATAAGCGCTTACATCATTCCCTTGCGATTACATCATCGCTTACATCACACTCACATCATTATTTATTTTACATGGTTTTAAGCACACTCATAATTAAACATAATTAAGTACCTTTAAGATAAGTACTTTAGTGGTCGATCTCGAACTCGATGATATGTTTGTCGCAGCATCCATAGTATTCTCCTCAGCACTCATATCCTGGTGTAGGCTCTTCGTAGTCAGTCTGTGACTCTTCATTGATTTCAATGTTGAACATTTTTCCAATTTCATCGATATTCATCGCGTCATCCGGTAGCTGAGCGTCCTGGAAATATTCTGGTGGACAGTCTTGGGACAAAGGTTCCTTCTCCTTCTTGATCTCCTTAGTAACTGGTATGTCTTCTATGTTTTCTTTAGAAAGGGAAAACATAACGTCTTCGTCTAGACTTATCTGGTAATCGATCGGATAGTACGACCAATTTGGAATGAAAGGAATTGGGAAGGTCTGTCTGGCATTGTTGAGACGGAATGCATGTGTTTGAAAGTCTTCGTAAGCTCTAACGTCACTGAGGTTGAAATCTGGACGAACTCCTCTCTGATAGTCATTGTGATGGATAAGAGTGGGTAATGCATGAATTTTGCTGGATTTGGAGTTGATCTGAACAGGACGATGGAATAAGTAAATTGTGTGAGGATTGAAGAACGGATTGAGACCTCCTTGTCTCTTTAGTTTCTTGAATGGTAGGCTTGTTGCTTTTGCCGATTTTCTTAGTTTTCTGCTCCAAATAATCAGTGGTGCGAACCATGCTAAGAATGTGGAGAAGCAATCTCTTCGGTTTTGTACAGCGTTGACGTACTGGTAAAGCCATTGGATATCAAAGGTGATTCCGATGGTGTAGACTGAGCAGAGGTACCAGAGGAAACACAGAACTTCTTCCGGAATTGCTGTATTCTCGATCCTGTAGAGATGTGCGAACGGGTGATCAGGGTGAATACCCATTGGTGCAATGAAATGGCAGTTGATTCCGTATTTGGACAGGATGATGGACTGGTATTTGAAAATCCTGTGTTGAAGATGCTCATGTAGAATCCTCTTGTCGACGAGCTGGTGAGCTTCGAGAGGCATGTTTGCGTCGAAGTCATAGTATTGATTTTCCGAACTTGAGGAAGCTGAGGCGTTTGCCATCATATGAACTTCTTTAGGAGGGTTTCTACTGAGCATGTCAGCAAGAGTGTTCTTCGCACCCTTTAAATAGAAGGATTCGAAGTCGTACTTCGAAAACCATTCGCTCCAGCGCAATAATTGTTGATGTGGGACCATCTTCTGCTTGCATTGTAACATCTTTGGAAAAGAAGACATATCCATTTCGATGCGAAATTTATGTCCTATCAGATGAAACTCGAATTTCTCGATAGCCTTTTTTTACCGCTAGGATTTCTTTGAATGTAGAGTGATAATGCATCTCGGAATCTTTAAAGCGTCCGCTCTTGTATCCACAGATTTGACGTTTACCATTTATTTCTTCGAATAAAATGGCTCCCCAATATTTGTCACTTGCGTCAGTCTGCAGTATTTGTAGGCCTGTAGTGGGAATCTTTAAAGGTGGTAGCTTCTGTATCTCTTTTTTTAGGCTTTTGACTGCTTCGGTTTGTTTGGTAGCCCACGTGGGTGGATTCTTTGTCAACATCTTCTGGAGTGGTCTAGTCATTTGCGAAAGTTGCGGAATAAAGTCGCTGATGTAATTAATTACCCCAAGGAATTGTTGGATTTGTCTCCGCGTGAGATTTTCGTCGGGAAAATCGAGGAGTGTTGTAGCTAAATGGGCTTGCGGTGTGAATTTTCCTTCTGTGATTTGCATTCCAAGGAAGTCGTATTGACTAAGTCGGTTTAACAGACGAGGGTCAGTTCCAAGTAAAGGGAGCTTAAGGGGCACTTCCGGCCTCTGAGTGCTCAACCACTGTTAGGAATTCTCAACCCACGACTGTCTTTTGACCGTCGTATTGACAGACCACAAGACTTGACCGTCGTATTGACAGACCACTAGACTCAACTAGAGAAGAGGAGCAGATCGCAACTCATGAATGAAAGAAAGAAGCCAAGGCTTATGAAGATGTCGAGAAGTCTGGAAAACTAGAGAGTATTTAGAAACTCATTCTAGAGAGAGAATTCTAGAGAGAAGTTTTATTAGAAATTCTGAGGTGATTTCTTACAAGGGGGTGCACACATATTTATAGGTGGGAGATAGTGCGCGCTGACATAAGCGCTTACATCATTCCCTTGCAATTACATCATCGCTTACATCACACTCACATCATTATTTATTTTACATGGTTTTAAGCACACTCATAATTAAACATAATTAAGTACCTTTAAGATAAGTACTTTAGTGGTCGATCTCGAACTCGATGATATGTTTGTCGCAGCATCCATAGTATTCTCCTCGGCACTCATATCCTGGTGTAGGCTCTTCGTAGTCAGTCTGTGACTCTTCATTGATTTCAATGTTGAACATTTTTCCAATTTCATCGATATTCATCGCGTCATCCGGTAGCTGAGCGTCCTGGAAATATTCTGGTGGACAGTCTTGGGACAAAGGTTCCTTCTCCTTCTTGATCTCCTTAGTAACTGGTATGTCTTCTATGTTTTCTTTAGAAAGGGAAAACATAACGTCTTCGTCTAGACTTATCTGGTAATCGATCGGATAGTACGACCAATTTGGAATGAAAGGAATTGGGAAGGTCTGTCTGGCATTGTTGAGACGGAATGCATGTGTTTGAAAGTCTTCGTAAGCTCTAACGTCGCTGAGGTTGAAATCTGGACGAACTCCTCTCTGATAGTCATTGTGATGGATAAGAGTGGGTAATGCATGAATTTTGCTGGATTTGGAGTTGATCTGAACAGGACGATGGAAGAAGTAGATTGTGTGAGGATTGAAGAACGGATTGAGACCTCCTTGTCTCTTTAGTTTCTTGAATGGTAGGCTTGTTGCTTTTGCCGATTTTCTTAGTTTTCTGCTCCAAATAATCAGTGGTGCGAACCATGCTAAGAATGTGGAGAAGCAATCTCTTCGGTTTTGTACAGTGTTGACGTACTGGTAAAGCCATTGGATATCAAAGGTGATTCCGATGGTGTAGACTGAGCAGAGGTACCAGAGGAAACACAGAACTTCTTCCGGAATTGCTGTATTCTGGATCCTGTAGAGATGTGCGAACGGATGATCAGGGTGAATACCCATTGGTGCAATGAAATGGCAGTTGATTCCGTATTTGGACAGGATGATGGACTGGTATTTGAAAATCCTGTGTTGAAGATGCTCATGTAGAATCCTCTTGTCGACGAGCTGGTGAGCTTCGAGAGGCATGTTTGCGTCGAAGTCATAGTATTGATTTTCCGAACTTGAGGAAGCTGAGGCGTTTGCCATCATATGAACTTCTTTAGGAGGGTTTCTACTGAGCATGTCAGCAAGAGTGTTCTTCGCACCCTTTAAATAGAAGGATTCGAAGTCGTACTTCGAAAACCATTCGCTCCAGCGCAATAATTGTTGATGTGGGACCATCTTCTGCTTGCATTGTAACATCTTTGGAAAAGAAGACATATCCATTTCGATGCGAAATTTATGTCCTATCAGATGAAACTCGAATTTCTCGATAGCCTTTTTTTACCGCTAGGATTTCTTTGAATGTAGAGTGATAATGCATCTCGGAATCTTTAAAGCGTCCGCTCTTGTATCCACAGATTTGACGTTTACCATTTATTTCTTCGAATAAAATGGCTCCCCAATATTTGTCACTTGCGTCAGTCTGCAGTATTTGTAGGCCTGTAGTGGGAATCTTTAAAGGTGGTAGCTTCTGTATCTCCTTTTTTAGGCTTTTGACTGCTTCGGTTTGTTTGGTAGCCCACGTGGGTGGATTCTTTGTCAACATCTTCTGGAGTGGTCTAGTCATTTGCGAAAGTTGCAGAATAAAGTCGCTGATGTAATTAATTACCCCAAGGAATTGTTGGATTTGTCTCCGCGTGAGATTTTCGTCGGGAAAATCGAGGAGTGTTGTAGCTAAATGGGCTTGCGGTGTGAATTTTCCTTCTGTGATTTGCATTCCAAGGAAGTCGTATTGACTAAGTCGGTTTAACAGACGAGGGTCAGTTCCAAGTAAAGGGAGCTTAACGGGCACTTCCGGCCTCTGAGTGCTCAACCACTGTTAGGAATTCTCAACCCACGACTGTCTTTTGACCGTCGTATTGACAGACCACAAGACTTGACCGTCGTATTGACAGACCACTAGACTCAACTAGAGAAGAGGAGCAGATCGCAACTCATGAATGAAAGAAAGAAGCCAAGGCTTATGAAGATGTCGAGAAGTCTGGAAAACTAGAGAGTATTTAGAAACTCATTCTAGAGAGAGAATTCTAGAGAGAAGTTTTATTAGAAATTCTGAGGTGATTTCTTACAAGGGGGTGCACACATATATATAGGTGGGAGATAGTGCGCGCTGACATAAGCGCTTACATCATTCCCTTGCAATTACATTATCGCTTACATCACACTCACATCATTATTTATTTTACATGGTTTTAAGCACACTCATAATTAAACATAATTAAGTACCTTTAAGATAAGTACTTTAGTGGTCGATCTCGAACTCGATGATATGTTTGTCGCAGCATCCATAGTATTCTCCTCGGCACTCATATCCTGGTGTAGGCTCTTTGTAGTCAGTCTATGACTCTTCATTGATTTCAATGTTGAACATTTTTCCAATTTCATCGATATTCATCGCGTCATCCGGTAGCTGAGCGTCCTGGAAATATTCTGGTGGACAGTCTTGGGACAAAGGTTCCTTCTCCTTCTTGATCTCCTTAGTAACTGGTATGTCTTCTATGTTTTCTTTAGAAAGGGAAAACATAACGTCTTCGTCTAGACTTATCTGGTAATCGATCGGATAGTACGACCAATTTGGAATGAAAGGAATTGGGAAGGTCTGTCTGGCATTGTTGAGACGGAATGCATGTGTTTGAAAGTCTTCGTAAGCTCTAACGTTGCTGAGGTTGAAATCTGGACGAACTCCTCTCTGATAGTCATTGTGATGGATAAGAGTGGGTAATGCATGAATTTTGCTGGATTTGGAGTTGATCTGAACAGGACGATGGAAGAAGTAGATTGTGTGAGGATTGAAGAACAGATTGAGACCTCCTTGTCTCTTTAGTTTCTTGAATGGTAGGCTTTTTGCTTTTGCCGATTTTCTTAGTTTTCTGCTCCAAATAATCAGTGGTGCGAACCATGCTAAGAATGTGGAGAAGCAATCTCTTCGGTTTTGTACAGCGTTGACGTACTGGTAAAGCCATTGGATATCAAAGGTGATTCCGATGGTGTAGACTGAGCAGAGGTACCAGAGGAAACACAGAACTTCTTCCGGAATTGCTGTATTCTGGATCCTGTAGAGATGTGCGAACGAGTGATCAGGGTGAATACCCATTGGTGCAATGAAATGGCAGTTGATTCCGTATTTGGACAGGATGATGGACTGGTATTTGAAAATCCTGTGTTGAAGATGCTCATGTAGAATCCTCTTGTCGACGAGCTGGTGAGCTTCGAGAGGCATGTTTGCGTCGAAGTCATAGTATTGATTTTCCGAACTTGAGGAAGCTGAGGCGTTTGCCATCATATGAACTTCTTTAGGAGGGTTTCTACTGAGCATGTCAGCAAGAGTGTTCTTTGCACCCTTTAAATAGAAGGATTCGAAGTCGTACTTCGAAAACCATTCGCTCCAGCGCAATAATTGTTGATGTGGGACCATCTTCTGCTTGCATTGTAACATCTTTGGAAAAGAAGACATATCCATTTCGATGCGAAATTTATGTCCTATCAGATGAAACTCGAATTTCTCGATAGCCTTTTTTTACCGCTAGGATTTCTTTGAATGTAGAGTGATAATGCATCTCGGAATCTTTAAAGCGTCCGCTCTTGTATCCACAGATTTGACGTTTACCATTTATTTCTTCGAATAAAATGGCTCCCCAATATTTGTCACTTGCGTCAGTCTGCAGTATTTGTAGGCCTGTAGTGGGAATCTTTAAAGGTGGTAGCTTCTGTATCTCCTTTTTTAGGCTTTTGACTGCTTCGGTTTGTTTGGTAGCCCACGTGGGTGGATTCTTTGTCAACATCTTCTGGAGTGGTCTAGTCATTTGCGAAAGTTGCGGAAATAAAGTCGCTGATGTAATTAATTACCCCAAGGAATTGTTGGATTTGTCTCCGCGTGAGATTTCGTCGGGAAAATCGAGGAGTGCTGTAGCTAAATGGGCTTGCGGTGTGAATTTTCCTTCTGTGATTTGCATTCCAAGGAAGTCGATGTTGGGCTGGGCTATCATCATCTTTCGGGCCGAGAGCATAATTCCATATTCTTCAACTATGCCTTGATATTGCCGGAGAGACCCAATATGATATTCTTCGCTTGTTGAGAATAACAGAATATCGTCGATGTATATTAAAGCTGTGTGGAGAAGAGGCTTAAATATACGAAGCATCGCTTGCTGAAATAGCGATGGCGCTGTCTTTAATCCGAAAGGTAGAACATTCCATTGGAGATGTCTGTTGGGTAGGCAGAAAGCTGTTTTGTATCTTTCATCAGGATGAACACCAAGCTGCCAGAAACCAGACTTTAAATCAAACTTGGAAAATATGGTGGCTCCTTGTAGGTGTGAAGGAGTGCCTTCTTGTTTGGTAGAGGAAACTTGACGTCTTGTAGATATCGGTTCAGTGGTTTGTAATCAATTACTAGTCTGAGTTTTCCTCTTGCTTGTTCTGCCCGGTTGTTCACATAGAATGCTTTACATGCCCAAGGTGAATTTGTTGATGAAACAACTCCTTGTTTCACTAGTTGGTCACATTCTTCATTTGCTTGTGTCAATAATGTTGGCGGCATGCCTGCATGACTTGCTTTCATCTGCATGCATGGATGAATTCTGAAGCAATCACGTCTCCCTTAGAGCTTGTAATTCCAGCAGTTTACGGAGCACTCAAAGAATGGTGGAATTCACTTGGTGAATACAGACAGCAGCAAGTCTATCAAACGACAATACCGCTACTTCTCGGAGAAATTCATAGAGAATTTAGCGGTACACCTACACATTTGAAAGAACAGCTTCAAGAAGAATTCTTTACGGCGAAATGCTGCTCATTGAAGAAAAGAGACCTAGCTAAGCATTTTGAGCGACAGACGCGACGTTATTACGCTCTTAATGGTCTCAACAATCCAAGCCTTAAGCAGGTGCATCTCTCTTCGATTGATGACTACCTCAGTCAACAAACGAAGCTATACATAAGAGATCAAGGCCAGACAATGGAAGATATTTCCATTGGCTAAATACAGCAATATGTCTTCCGAACACTAGACAAACTCTGCAAGCAAAAGGAATTTTGGATGGAATTCATGGGTAAATCAAAGCAACTATCCAGGATCTGTGCAAGACCAGATCTATCCATCAAATGTTCAAAATCCAAGAAGACATGTTCGTGTGATGATCGTAGCAAATCACGGAGATTCAGAAAAACGTCTCACAAGTGTTTCAACAAGTTCAGACGCAAGCGATTTTTCAGAAAGAAACGAAGCTTCAAGAAAACAACGAAGTGTTTCCTATGTCGCAAAGAAGGTCACTTCGCAAAAAACTGCCCTAACAAGTCGAAGAAAAATAAGCAGTACTTAATCAGCTCAATCTCGAAGATCGCACCAGACCTCGATTTCGACAGCCACGATTTAGAGTCAGTACTATCCTATGATAATGATGAACAAGATGCCATATGTGGATACTCAGATTATGACTACTCATCCGACTCCTCCTCAGGAGAAGAAGAAGTCAATAACGACTGCTGTTTGAAAATCACTCGTATGCCGCAAAAAGAAGAAATTCAAACACCACATCTGCCAGTTACGATATTTGATCCATCACAAAAAGAGAAGCCAGTTCATGCAATTGCGTTCATCAACACAGGAGCATATACGACGATAATGAACCCTAAAATTCTCCCGACTTCTATGTGGCTACCACATCAACAAGAATTTCGAGTGGCAAACTCGGGTTCATTGACGGTCAATCTCAAATCCAAACCTGTGACGATCGAACTTTTCCCAGGCTGTCAGATTACGACAGAAGTGCTTGGATCCTCAGCACCAGGAAAAGATTTGATATTAGGATGGGATTCCTATCACACCTTCAAGAAGAATTTTGATATATCTATTGAGACACGAGAAATGAGATGGAAGGCTTTCTACAAAGCTTTTACAACAATCCCACGTCTATTCACGGTCGAAGGAGTCATATCTCAAGATTTCGAGAAAATCAAAGAAGAGATCGCAATAGTCTCATGTGCAGACTCTCACACAGACTTCCTTCAAAAATGTGACAAACCGTTATGGCTGAATTCATAATTCTTCGTCTCTCTACCTTTCAAGGAAAATGTCCATACCACTCCGACAAAAGCAAGTCACGCAGGCATGCCGCCAACATTATTGACACAAGCAAATGAAGAATGTGACCAACTAGTGAAACAAGGAGTTGTTTCATCAACAAATTCACCTTGGGCATGTAAAGCATTCTATGTGAACAACCGGGCAGAACAAGCAAGAGGAAAACTCAGACTAGTAATTGATTACAAACCACTGAACCGATATCTACAAGACGTCAAGTTTCCTCTACCAAACAAGAAGGCACTCCTTCACACCTACAAAGAGCCACCATATTTTCCAAGTTTGATTTAAAGTCTGGTTTCTGGTAACTTGGTGTTCATCCTGATGAAAGATACAAAACAGCTTTCTGCCTACCCAACAGACATCTCCAATGGAATGTTCTACCTTTCGGATTAAAGACAGCGCCATCGCTATTTCAGCAAGCGATGCTTCGTATATTTAAGCCTCTTCTCCACACGGCTTTAATATACATCGACGATATTCTGTTATTCTCAACAAGCGAAGAATATCATATTGGGTCTCTCCGACAATTTCAAGGCATAGTTGAAGAATATGGAATTATGCTCTCGGCCCGAAAGATGATGATAGCCCAGCCCAACATCGACTTCCTTGGAATGCAAATCACAGAAGGAAAATTCACACCGCAAGCCCATTTAGCTACAACACTCCTCGATTTTCCCGACGAAAATCTCACGCGGAGACAAATCCAACAATTCTTTGGGGTAATTAATTACATCAGCGACTTTATTCCGCAACTTTCGCAAATGACTAGACCACTCCAGAAGATGTTGACAAAGAATCCACCCACGTGGGCTACCAAACAAATCGAAGCAGTCAAAAGCCTAAAAAAGGAGATACAGAAGCTACCACCTTTAAAGATTCCCACTACAGGCCTACAAATACTGCAGACTGACGCAAGTGACAAATATTGGGGAGCCATTTTATTCGAAGAAATAAATGGTAAACGTCAAATCTGTGGATACAAGAGCGGACGCTTTAAAGATTCCGAGATGCATTATCACTCTACATTCAAAGAAATCCTAGCGGTAAAAAAAGGCTATCGAGAAATTCGAGTTTCATCTGATAGGACATAAATTTCGCATCGAAATGGATATGTCTTCTTTTCCAAAGATGTTACAATGCAAGCAAAAGATGGTCCCACATCAACAATTATTGCGATGGAGCGAATGGTTTATGAAGTACGACTTCGAATCCTTCTATTTAAAGGGTGCGAAGAACACTCTTGCTGACATGCTCAGTAGAAACCCTCCTAAAGAAGTTCATATGATGGCAAACGCCTCAGCTTCCTCAAGTTCGGAAAATCAATACTATGACTTCGACGCAAACATGCCTCTCGAAGCTCACAAGCTCGTCGACAAGAGGATTCTACATGAGCATCTTCAACACAGGATTTTCAAATACCAGTCCATCATCCTGTCCAAATACGGAATCAACTGCCATTTCATTGCACCAATGGGTATTCACCCTGATCACCCGTTCGCACATCTCTACAGGATCGAGAATACAGCAATTCCGGAAGAAGTTCTGTGTTTCCTCTGGTACCTCTGCTCAGTCTACACCATCGGAATCACCTTTGATATCCAATGGCTTTACCAGTACGTCAACGCTGTACAAAACCGAAGAGATTGCTTCTCCTCATTCTTAGCATGGTTCGCACCACTGATTGTTTGGAGCAGAAAACTAAGAAAATCGGCAAAAGCAACAAGTCTACCATTCAAGAAACTAAAGAGACAAGGAGGTCTCAATCCGTTCTTCAATCCTCACACAATCTACTTCTTCCATCGTCATGTTCAGATCAACTCCAAATCCAGCAAAATTCATGCATTACCCACTCTTATCCATCACAATGACTATCAGAGAGGAGTTCGTCCAGATTTCAACCTCAGCGACGTTAGAGCTTACGAAGACTTTCAAACACATGCATTCCGTCTCAACAATGCCAGACAGACCTTCCCAATTCCTTTCATTCCAAATTGGTCGTACTATCCGATCGATTACCAGATGAGTCTAGACGAAGACGTTATGTTTTCCATGTCTAAACAAAACATAGAAGACATACCAGTTACTAAGGAGATCAAGAAGGAGAAGGAACCTCCGTCCCAAGACTGTCCACCAGAATATTTCCAGAACGCTTAGCTACCGGATGACGCGATGAATATCGATGAAATTGGAAAAATGTTCAACAATGAAATCAATGAAGAGTCACAGACTGACTACGAAGAGCCTACACCAGGATATGAGTGCCGAGGAGAATACTATGGATGCTGCGACAAACATATCATCGAGTTCGAGATCGACCACTAAAGTACTTATCTTAAAGGTACTTAATTATGTTTAATTATGAGTGTGCTTAAAACCATATAAAATAAATAATGATGTGAGTGTGATGTAAGCGATGATGTAATCGCAAGGGAATGATGTAAGCGCTTATGTCAGCGCGCACTATCTTTCACCTATAAATATATGTGCACCCCCTTGTAAGAAATCACCTCAGAATTTCTAATAAAACCTCTCTCTAGAATTCTCTCTCTAGAATGAGTTTCTAAATACTTTCTAGTTTTCCAGACTTCTCGACATCTTCATAAGCTCTAGCTTCTTTCTTTCATTCATGAGTTGCGATCTGCTCCTCTTCTCTAGTTGAGTCTAATGGTCTGTCAATACGACAGTCAAGTCTTGTGGTCTGTCAATACGATGATCAAAAGACAGTCGTGGGTTGAGAATTTCTAACAGTGGTTGAGCACTCAGAGGCCAGAAGTGCCCGTTAAGCTCCCTTTACTTGGAACTGACCCTCGTCTGTTAAACCGACTTAGTCAATACGACATTCCGCGAGCCTTAGCTTAGTCAATACGACTCTCCGCTAGCCTCTTCTAAAGTATTATGGTAGCAGAGCCTTGGCTAAAAAAGAGTTTTAGACTAATCCATTATGAGATATATTGATCAGAAACAAGACAAAGCTTCTTCTCTCACACATATCAACCAAGTCTAAAGACGAGAAGAAGACCCATCATAATCTTTTTAGCCAAGAGGACATCGTATGATCTAACAAAAGAAGACTCCACACCTTGAATCACAATGTGTTTTTCACTACGAAGACGAAGAAGCTATCTCCATCTTAGTCGATTTGGCGTAGATAGGGTGAAGAACATGACCTCCCTTTGGATCAACATGAATCCATTTGCGTCCAGTGATCTTGTTTTTCTCAAACCTGACTCGTCCTTCCTTCAACGCAAACAATGTATGGTCCTTCCCAATCCCGACATAGTCTCCAGGATGAAACCGAGTTCCACGTTGACGGACGATTATGTTACCAGGTATCACATTCTGTAAAGAACCAGACACATAACACACTTAACTAAGATTGATTTTGATTCTCTAAAAATCCTAATTTACTCGTTCCTTTCTTAGTTACCTCTCCTCCAAACTTCTTGACGCCGAGATTCTTGGGTTTAGAGTCACGACCGTTCTTTGTGGAACCAGCGGTTTTCTTTGTAGCCCAACGCTTCAAGACCAAACTCAAACCACTTGAAGAACCGTCTCAAAACATCCACAAACAAGAACAAGAACACAAATGAGTTAAACTAGAGAAAGATCATCAGATACAAACAGAGATTTCGAAAAAGATTAAAAGAACAGATCGATAGGTGATACATACCGGAAATGCTACTGCCAGTGTAAGCAGGAACCTCGGTGATTAGTTCCCTCAAGCTAACTCTTCTGCAAATGGATGCTGCTGAGTTTAAGAAATTCATTTTTTCTTCAAAATCTGCAAGCAACAAAGAGCACATTATAGATTATAGTAAAAGCAAATACAGAACCATTTCACAGAATCTTTTCTTAAATAAAAACTGGGCATTTTCTCTCAAAATTGAAATCAAAAATCAGAACCTGTTTGACATCGTGTTCAACAATCAATAACTGATCAAACTAAAATAAAATTGATTACATTTCAGATTCGATTCCTCAAGTGAAAAAATATGAAATTGTGTGCGAGAGGAGTGGAGTCAGCACGCAAATACTTAATTCATAAATGACAAACTCATCATCCACTAATCCCATTTTGATTAGAGAAAAGCACAAAAGACGAGATGAATTGTAATGAAAAAATCAACAAATTGAGAAAACCCTTTGGAGTCACCAATGAATATATCAATCACAAGAGCAATGAACAATAATTGGGTTTGACCAACAAAAGAAATTTAAAAAATCCCAATGAAATCCAAGTCCAGAAAGGTTCGATAAATGAAGTAATGATCTTCAGACTTAAAATCGAAAGAGCCAGACTAGTGAGTAGTGAAAGTACCTCAGGTAAAACGTTATACCAACAAATGAGCAAAACCTAGACTTTAGTGACGAAGTAAATCGGAGATTTAGCTCACTGAAAAGAGTACCTAGGTTGACGAGAGAAGACGAAACTTAATCTATCGAGGCACTGTAGCTCAAGAGCTTTTTATGAAGAAGAAGAAAAAAATCGTCGGGTCGGGTTTTTTACGTATTCGGGTCGGATCTGTAAAAGATTTGGGTCGAGTTTTGTGATTCAGAATTTAAAATAGTACTAGATTCTAACTCCGTGCATCCGCACAGAAATATTTTTTATTGTTTAACAAATTTTGTAATATAATTTGTGTTTTTGAGTTTAGATATAATTATTTTTATAAATATATTTTTTAATAAGTGAAAATATTGATTTTTTTGTTTAGATATATTTTTATAGTATTAAAATTAATTATGATTATAAAAATATAACTTTAACCCGTCCGCTAATATTAATTCTAAATGAACTATTATGAAAACATAATTTTAACTTTTCCGTTCATATTACCGTATAATATAAATATTTGTTAAAAGTTTAAGATGTATTAACAGTATTATTTAGCATTATAGTTTTCTAAAATTTAATCAACGAAGGAAGTGTACAACTGGTTTTTCAAAGCATATTTTAGTGCATGCAATAATTTTTAATTTTTTATGTTTTTATTTTGTATGAAAAATATATTTTCGATATACATGTATAATTCAAAATTAGTGATTTTAGTTACCAATATATTTTTAACCCGATTTTTATATATATTTTTTTAGTTCTATAAATTTTAAAAAATATATTTTAATATTTAAATTATACATTTGAATTTTACTTATTATCTTATTATTAATTTGTAAATAAATCATAATCGTAAATATATTATATAAGCAACATAAATATTATATCATTTACATCATTATAAATATTTTATATTTCAAATATGACCATTATTTTTCATATGTGAATTATTTTTTTTTCAAATTCTACATATTTTTGATAAAAATGTTTAATAGTATAGAAAGTATTTAAATTAGAATCTTTAAATCAAATCTAAATTAATATCTGATTTATTATTTTTAATCAAATCAAATCAAATCTAAAACCTATATTTAAGGAAATCTAAAAATATTTAAATTAATAATTAATTATCGAAATTAAATATAAATAATTATTAAAATTATTTTTAAACACTTAAAAAAATTAGGAGTGTTTGAAAGCAAGTATTAAATGTGCCTCTGTTTTAATATAATAGATAGATGAAGCGGGTCCGGTTTAATTATCATATCTCGGATAAGCAATATTTTTTGTAATTTCGAAATTTGACCCCACAATTTACATACTAATAATCTACCCCTTTTCGAAAAATTATATAAACCTACCCCTTTTCGATTATAACATAATCTTCGAAAAAAATAAGAGAAGAACTGTTATTTTTTTCTTCCTCGTTTTTTCCAACCCGCTTCTAGGGTTACTCTCTCGCTTCCTCCTGTTCTTTGTTTTGCCGATTTGCGTGAGCATTAAGCTTCACATACCTTGAATTTGAGTGCGGTGGGACAAAAAAAATAGTTGAGCGAAGATGAGGATTATGATTAAGGGAGGTGTGTGGAAGAACACCGAAGATGAGATCCTCAAGGCCGCCGTGATGAAGTATGGTAAGAACCAGTGGGCTCGGATCTCGTCTCATCTCGTTCGAAAGTCGGCCAAACAGTGTAAAGCTCGCTGGTACGAATGGCTCGATCCTTCTATCAAAAAGACTGAATGGACCAAAGAAGAAGACGAGAAGCTTCTACATCTTGCAAAACTTTTGCCTACTCAATGGAGAACTATTGCTCCTATTGTGGGCCGTACTCCATCTCAATGCCTTGAGAGGTACGAAAAGCTTCTTGATGCAGCATGCACTAAGGACGAGAATTATGAAGCAGCGGATGATGATCCACGGAAATTACGTTCTGGTGAGATTGATCCAAACACGGAATCAAAGCCTGCTCGTCCTGATCCAGTGGACATGGACGAATATGAGAAAGAGATGCTTTGTGAAGCGAGAGCTAGATTGGCTAACACTAGGGGAAAGAAGGCTAAAAGAAAAGCTAGAGAAGAACAACTTGAGGAAGCTACAAGGCTTGCTTCTCTGCAAAAGCGAAGAGAATTAAAAGCGGCTGGAATTGATGGAAGGCATAGGAAAAGGAAGCGAAAGGGAATCAACTATAATGCAAGAATTCCTTTTGAAAAGAGGGCACCTGTGGGATTTTATGACACTGCAGATGAAGATCATCGTCCTGCTGACCAAGTAAAATTTCCAACTACCATTGAACAACTTGAAGGAAAAAGAAGGGCTGATGTGGAGGCACAGTTACGTAAACAAGATGTTGCAAGGAACAAAATTGCTCAGAGACAGGATGCTTCAGCAGCTATACTGCAAGCCAACAAGTTGAATGATCCTGAAGTTGTTAGGAAGAGGTCAAAGCTAATGTTACCACCACCTCAGATATCAGACCACGAGCTAGAGGAAATTGCAAAGATGGGTTACGCCAGTGACCTTCTTGCGGAGAATGAGGAGCTAACAGAAGGCAGTGCTGCTACTCGTGCGCTTTTGGCAAATTACTCACAGACACCCATGAGGACACCACAAAGAACTCCTGCTGGTAAAGGTGATGCTATTATGATGGAAGCAGAAAATCTGGCTCGATTAAGAGACTCTCAGCGACGAGAGGAAGCTAGAAGGAGCTTACGCTCTGGTCTGACTGGGCTTCCTCAGGCAAAGAACGAGTACCAAATAGTTGCACAACCTCCTCCAGAGGAAAGTGAAGAGCCAGAAGAGAAAATTGAGGAAGACATGTCAGACAGGATAGCTAGGGAAAAGGCTGAGGAGGAAGCAAGACACCAGGCGTTTCCTCAAGTGTAAGCAGGAATTGATAGGTCCCAAAGACTTTTGAACAAGTTTTCTCAATTTTCTACTTTGATTACATCTCTTACGATGCCTATAAATACTAATAGAAATAAAGAAATTAACTACTAAATCTACAACTAAGAAACGTGAAAAAGTGGGGATATAAACCCATTAATTTAGGAGCACTAACAAGACCACATCTATTCTCTATATTTGACCTAGTCAACACCGGTTTACTTGGTTACGTTCTCATCAAGGAACCTCGGTGACTAGTTCCCCTCAAACTAACTCTTCTACAAATGGATGCTGCTGAGTTTAAGAGATTCATTTTTTTTTTTTCTTTCCAAAATCTGCAAGCAACAAAGAGCACATTTTAGATTATAGCAAAAGCCAGTACAGAACCATTTCATATAACCTTTTCTTAAATAAAAAATGGGCATTTTCTCTCCAAAATCGAAATCACAAAACAGAACTTGTTTGACATCGTGTTCAACAATCAATTTTTGATCAAACTACCTCAGATTCGATTCCTCAAGTGCAAAAACATCCATTATGAAATTATGTGCGAGAGAAGTGGAGTCAGCACGCAAATTCAAAAATGACAAACTCATCATCCACTAATCCAATTTTGATCAGAGAAAAGCACAAATGACGAGATGACTTGTAATGAACAAAATCAACAAATTGAGAATCTTGGAGTCACCAATGCAATGAATATATCATCACAAGAGCAATGAACAATAATTGGGTTTGAAAAAAGGGAAATCTAAAAATCCCAATGAAAATCGAAGTCTATAATGGTTCAATAGATGAAGTAATAATCCTCAGACTTAAAATCGAAAACCCAAGACGAGAGAACTCATCGGAAACGTACCTCAGGTAAAACGTTAAACCAACAAATGAGCAACAAACAAGAAGAAGAAAAACAATCGTCGGGTCGGGTTTTTTCGGTTTTCGGGTCGGATCTTTAAAAGATTTGGGTCGGGATTTGTGATTGGGTCCGAATTTTAATTTGTTCCTCGCATTAATTGTGGGCCTAATTGTTTCGAGATATGATAACTAAGTCGGGGCCGGTTTAGTTATCATATCTCGGATTTGCAATATTTTTTTTGTAATTTCGAAATTTTGACCCCACAATTAACATATTTTATACTAATAATCTACCCTTTTCAAAAAATTATAAAACTACAAACTTACATATCGATGACAAAAAATCTAAAAACCGTTAAAAAGAGTTAAGAGTTTAGACTAAATCCATGATGAGATAATGATAAACAAGGTCAAGCTTCTTCTCCTTACACCTATCAACCTAAAGAAGTCTAAGACAGAAGAAGACCCAAAAGCGGTTTTACAATTGTTACAAGAGGGTATTAGTGGTTCAAAAGGTAGATGCAATTTTATGACTTTACAAATCATCTTTATAAACATACTTCAAGGCTCTGATCATTAGGGAGGCTGCGGCGTCTTGTGATATATTTTTCCTTTTCCTTCTCTCTCCCATAATGGATAAGGTTTCTTCTTCACCTGTAGTCTCAATCGAAACTGAACAAGCATATCCCTGATTGTTTCTATTCCAGACCCTGAAAAGAGTTAAAACACAGTAATGTAACACACACACACAAAATGTTCTCAAGTCCGAATTCGTGCTTACTGCTAAAACAAAACAACCAAACTCAAAGATTTACAACACTCTAGCCTACTCAAAGATAGAATCAATTTTTACTTAGAAAGCAAAGCAAAGACATTTTGACACTTTTGCCTAATCCAAAAGCAAAGCAAGACATAAGGTTGTTGACATCTCAAGTGGTATGGTGTAATGCTTTCATAGGACT
This sequence comes from Eutrema salsugineum, assembly GCF_000478725.1. Taxonomy (NCBI): domain Eukaryota; kingdom Viridiplantae; phylum Streptophyta; class Magnoliopsida; order Brassicales; family Brassicaceae; genus Eutrema; species Eutrema salsugineum. The sequence goes on along the minus strand of NW_006256828.1, from coordinate 865,001 downwards.
AAAGACATACTTGTAAGTCGGGCAGGGCCATTTTCTCTTCTTGCAAATCTCAATCAGCTTCTTTCTGGCATCGTCAATATCAATGTCTAGATTATCGTCATCCATAACCATTTCAATGACCATACTCTCTGACAATTTCGATAACGCGTCCCTAGCAGCGGCCAGCTTTGCTTGTTTTGCGGTCGGTTTAGGTACCCCACCAGCTATGAATTCATCATCAAGATACACAGCAACCTTAAACAATCCGTCTGCACCTTGACTTTGCCTGATTTGGACCCGCTTCCCGTATTTCTCAGCTATACGATACAGCGTAGCGATTATCTGAGGTTGCCTCCGCATATCATCGAATGTGTATATTGGCTCGAAAATACCCCTGCAGATCTGCAAATTCCCTCTTTTTTAAGTAAAAAGAAAGCTCAAGAATCACTCATAAGCAACTCTTTTTAAGTAAAAAGAAACTCTTTTTAAGTAAAAAGAAAGGTCAAGAATCACTCATAAGCAACTCTTTTTAAGTAAAAAAGAAAGCCCAAGCATCACTCATAAGCAACTCTTTTTAAGTAAAAAAGAAAGCTCAAGAATCACTCATAAGCAACTCTTTTATAGTAAAGAAAAGCTCAAGAATCACTCATAAGCAATCTAGTGAGGAAGACGAAAGCTCAAGAATCATTCATAAGCAATGTAGTGAGGAAGAAAACAAACAGACCTCCCAGAGTCTTCGTACATCATAATTCACATCAATGTAAACAGCTCCAGCTACAGACTCTACAATGTCACCGAGAATTGCTGGGGTGGCTTTAACGATTCTACTTCTACCTAACGCATAAGGACCTGGATCATCTTCTTTGCGCACAGCCTCTGTGAAGTTTTTAACCTAAATTGAAAACCACAAAATTGAGCTCTGTTTCTAAGCTTTTTCAATTTTTTCGAAACGGAAGCTAATTTTTTTTTTTTACCCTTGTAGCTGTGTGTGTGTCAACATCGCCAATAATGAACTGGAAGAGGCCGTGATTGACGGCGGCGCGAGCGAACTTCTCGCCGTTTACATTTGAAGATCGCAGATCAGTCAATTCCTTGGGTTCTAGGTTAGGGTACGCGAGAAAGAGGTGATTCGTGAAGGCCTGAGCAAGAGCTGCTTCGCCGAGGAACTGAACCCGAGCGGTTTCAGGCTTTTCACGACTGAACAGTAGCGCGTCCTTGAGAAGGCTCTTGTTCGAGAAACTGTATTTCAATATCTTCTCCACTGCTTCCACGGGATCAATCTTCGGAATCTTTTCCACAGGATCCATCTCCGGCCAATGCGGGACGACTGAGCTTGAAAGCCGGCGTCGAAGAGAGAAGAAGATTAGGTCACACAAGATGAACAAGCCCTACATACAGTATTTTTAGCGTCTATGTAAATGTAGTAATTTTTTTTATTTTTCAAACATATAAATGTAGGAATTTTTAATTATTAAACACGTACATGTAGTAATTTTAAATTATTAAACTAGATTTTAATCTCGTGCGTCCGCACGGGAATGTTTTATTTTTTATTTATAATATAAGTTGCATTTATTTTTTTTGTTTAGATATAATTTAATTTTGTTATTTATTTTTTTAAATCAAAAAATTGTTATCATATTTTAATTTTAAACAGTAAAATTTGTATATTAGTAGAATAAAAGTGTACGTTAATTAAGTATATATTGATCTAATGTTAATTATAAACTTTGTTATTATGTGAATTTAGATTCACACATAAACAATCTATATATCTATGAATTTGCTAATCCATCCGTTTAGTTGTCTTAAATCATTTTTAATATCTTACATGTTTTGACAAACTAACCCGTATAAGACTATAATTATAATTGTATAACCCTATAAATATTTACTAATATGGAATATTTGGACCAATTGATTATGAAAAAATATAATAAGATATTTATTTACTATTTGTGCTATTAAAAAAATGTTATATATATAAACAGACTAACCTGTTAATTTAATTGTCTCAAATCATCTTAATATCTTACATGTTTTAATAAATTAACTCATGGACCTTAAATATATATATATATATAACTCTAATCAGCTCGATCATATTATTGTATAATATAAGTATTTATTAATCTCAAATATTTGATATTTTAGACCGATTGTTTATGATAAAATACGATAAAATATTTATTTACTATGCATTTTTATAAAAATATTATTTAAATTTAAAATTTTAAATTAAATCTTTCTTGTATTAAAGAAATTCTAAAGTATTAAAATTATTATCTAAATTTTCGTAATAAAATTTAATTATAATTTTTTTTGAATTTTTTGAATTTAAATTAAATTGAATGCAAATTTTTGTAACTAAATTTAATTAAATTTCTAATAATTTGAAATTTAAATTAAAGATGACATAGATTTTAGGAAATCTAAAAATATCTAAATTAATAACTAATTTTTGGAAATTAAATATAAAAATAAAATAAAATATTTTAAAAAAATTTGGGAGTGTTTGGATGCAAGTACTAAATGTGCTTCTGTTTTAATAGAATAGACTAGATTTTAATCCCGTGCGTCTGCACGAGAATGTTTGATTTTTTATTTCTAATATAAGTTGCATTTATCTTTTTTGTTTAGATATAATTTATTTTTTTTATTTATTTTTTTAAATCAAAAAATTGTTATCATATTTGAATTTTAAACAGTAAAATTTGTATATTAGTAGAATAAGACTATACGTTAATTAAGTATACATTGATCTAATGTTAATTATAAACTTTGTTATTATGTGAATTTAGATTTACACATAAACAATCTATATATCTATGAATTTGCTAATCCATCCGTTTAGTTGTCTTAAATCATTTTTAATATTTTACATGTTTTGACAAACTAATCCGTATAAGACTATAATTATAATTGTATAACCCTATAAATATTTACTAATATAGAATATTTGGACCAATTGATTATGAAAAAATATAATAAGATATTTATTTACTATTAATGCTATTAAATATATATATATATATATATATATACGAGCTAACCTGTTAGTTTAATTGTCTCAAATCATCTTAATATCTTACATGTTTTATTAAATTAACTTATGGACCTTATATATATATATAACTATAATCAGCTCGATCATATTATTGTATAATATAAATATTTATTAATCGCAAATATTTAATATTTTAGACCGATTGTTTAGGATAAAATACGATAAAATATTTATTTACTATGCATTTTTATAGAAATATTATTTAAATTTTAAATTTTAAATTAAATCTTTCCTGTATTTAAGAAATTCTAAAGTATTAAAATTATTATCTAAATTTTCGTAATAAAATTTTATTATATTTTTTTTGAATTTTTTTGAAATTAAATTAAATTGAATACAAATTTTTGTAAATAAATTTAATTAAATTTCTAATAATTTGAAATTTAAATTAAAGGTGACCTAGATTTTAGGAAATCTAAAAATATTTAAATTAATAACTAATTTTTGGAAATTAAATATAAAAATAAAATAAAATATTTTAAAAAAATTTGGGAGTATTTGGATGCAAGTACTAAATGTGCTTCTGTTTTAATAGAATAGACTAGATTTTAATCCTGTGCGTCTGCACGAGAATGTTTGATTTTTTATTTCTAATATAAGTTGCATTTATCTTTTTTGTTTAGATATAATTTATTTTTTTTATTTATTTTTTTAAATCAAAAAATTGTTATCATATTTGAATTTTAAACAGTAAAATTTGTATATTAGTAGAATAAGACTATACGTTAATTAAGTATACATTGATCTAATGTTAATTATAAACTTTGTTATTATGTGAATTTAGATTTGCACATAAACAATCTATATATCTATGAATTTGCTAATCCATCCGTTTAGTTGTCTTAAATCATTTTTAATATTTTACATGTTTTGACAAACTAATCCGTATAAAACTATAATTATAATTGTATAACCCTATAAATATTTACTAATATAGAATATTTTGACCAATTGATTATGAAAACATATAATAAGATATTTATTTACTATTAGTGCTATTAAATATATATATATATATATATATATATATATATATATACGAGCTAACCTGTTAGTTTAATTGTCTCAAATCATCTTAATATCTTACATGTTTTAATAAATTAACTTATGGACCTTATATATATATATATATATATATAACTGTAATCAGCTCGATCATATTATTGTATAATATAAATATTTATTAATCGCAAATATTTAATATTTTAGACCGATGGTTTAGGATAAAATACGATAAAATATTTATTTACTATGCATTTTTATAGAAATATTATTTAAATTTTAAATTTTAAATTAAATCTTTCCTGTATTTAAGAAATTCTAAAGTATTAAAATTATTATCTAAATTTTTGTAATAAAATTTTATTATATTTTTTTTGAATTTTTTTGAATTTAAATTAAATTGAATACAAATTTTTGTAAATAAATTTAATTAAATTTCTAATAATTTGAAATTTAAATTAAAGGTGACCTAGATTTTAGGAAATCTAAAAATATTTAAATTAATAACTAATTTTCGGAAATTAAATATAAAAATAAAATAAAATATTATAAAAAAAATTTGGAAGTGTTTGGATGCAAGCACTAAATGTGCTTCTGTTTTAATAGAATAGATGTAGGAATTTTTAATATTTAAACACAGAAATGTAGTAATTTTTAAATTTTAAACACGTAAATGTAGTAATTTTTAATTTCTGAACACGTAAATGTAGTATTTTCTCTCTTATCTTTTTGTGTGAACAATGTACTAATTTTTATTTTTTTAAACACGTAAAGAAATGCATTTATTTTTCTAAAAAACATATATATATTGATGTTAAATAAACTACAACTTACAACAAACATTTATACCCAAAAAGGTACATTTCCAAAAGATTAAAACAAAAAGTTTAAATCACCTCTCTTCGCTTTCTCTTCTTCTTCCTCTTCTTCTCCTCTGAACAACTCGGCGTTTGCGGATTCTTCTTCTCCTCTAAAGTTTCCTGCATTTCCAGACTCCTTATGACAAGACTCATTAGGGAAGATCTCAAGGCTCTTATCATGTGGTAGGCTGAGGAGTTTTCTGCTTCTTTTTTCCTTGGTTTTTCGTCTCCCTTCATGTGAAACGTACCTTCAATAGCTGGGATCTCAATCTTAACTGAACATACAAATCCCTTCTCTTGCGTCCCTCCTCCTTCCTCACAACTGTAATTAAACACAGTAACAAAACGTTTTAAGAAAAATATTGCGCATTCGTGCTTATTGAGGCACACAAAGTAAAAACACCAAAGAATCATAGTATAGTTTTCCAAAGCATATACGCTTTCTCTACTTCTTTAACTACGGACTAGCAAATGTCGTCTACTACTTAGTAACAAGACTCTAGACTATTCAAAGATATAATTTTGACTTTTGATCATGGTCCTTGTTAAGCACTAAGTATGCTTCTAGATAAGTAAGAAATGTACCTGTAAATCGGCTTTGGCCACTTTTTCTTCATGCAAATTTGATGCAACTTACTTTTCGCATGCTCAGGTTCAACCTCTAGACTATCCTCATCAATAGATATCTGTTTCTGAGTCATTTCATAGGTTAAGGGGTTCTCAGAGACAGTGGGCAAAGATGATGATCCAGTCTGTATTTGGAGCTTTCTAGTAGAGCAAATCTCTAACAACTTCTCTTTCGCGTCTTCATTATCGACCTCTACACTATCCTTATCAACAACCATTTGTTTTTGCGTCATTTCAGAGGATAAAGGACTCTCCGAGACACTGGGCAAAGAAGATGATCCAGTCTGTATCTGGAGCTTTTCAGTGGAGCAGATCTCAAACAACTTCCTCTTTGCATCTTCAGGTTCAGCCAGTAGACTATTCTTATCAACAACCGTTTGCTTTTGTGTCGTTTCAGAGGTTAAAGGGTTCTCAGACACAGTGGGCAAAGAAGACAATCCAGTCTGCATCTGGAGCTTTTTAGAGGAGTAGATCTCAGACACATGTCGTCTATCTTCATCAGTAACTGTCTGATTTGGTGTCATTTCATAGAGTAAAGGATTCTCAGAGGTGGTGGGCAAAGAGGACGACTCTATCTGAAGCTTATCAGTGGAGCAAATCTCAGACAACTTCCGTTTCGCATCTTCAACTTGAGCGTCTACACTATCCTCAATAACAACCACCTTATCAGTGGGCTTACATTCTGACAACTTCTTTAACGCTTCCTTAGCAGCCAACAGCTTTGCCATATATTTAACATGAGAGTGCCCAGAAGCTATACATGTATCATCAAGAAATACCTGAGCAGTAAAGTTATTGGAGGAAGGACCATTACAACACCTGATGTCGACTCGCTTCCCGAGTTCATCACCCAAACGAGTAAGCATAATAATTGGTTGATGTTGCTGCCGCAAATCATCCAGAGAATACATTGGCTCGAAAAGACCCCTGCAGATCTGCAAATACCCTTTTAGATTCTTGAGAATCCATAAAAAAAAAAAAGACAAGACCACATCTAGTAGAACACAGACCTCCCAGAGTCTTTGTATATCAAAATTCACATCAACATAAACAGCTCCAGCTATGGACTCCACCATGTCAGCGAGAGACTTCGGGGCTTTCACAGCTCCACCATAGTTTCCCTGAAACGAAACTGGATCATCTTCTTTGGCCACAGCCTCTGAGAACTCTTTCACCTTTAAGAGAATGACACCAAAAATCAAAACCATGAACATCATAATAAGAACATGTTCTTCAATCATTCAATCAGAACATGTTCTACAATCATTCAACATAACCCAATTCTCTCTATAGCTTTCACTCATCGAATCACTCTGTTCCAACAAAAACGCTTCTAAATGATGCAAAAACAAAGAGATTGATTTGATTATTACCCTTTCACAGAAGGAAGGTTTTACACCTTTGCATATACGGAATTGGTAGAGGCCGTATTTGACGGCGACACGAGCCAATTTCTCGTTACATACATTTATGACTCGAAGCTCACGCAGAACCTTGACGTTTTCGTTAGGGTACTTGAGGTGGAAGTAGTTTGTGAAGGCGAGACCAAGAACAGAGTCGCCGAGGAACTCAAGCCGCTGGAATAAAGGAGACTGAAAACTACTTTTAGGAGGGGTGATCGTTATCGCTTCTTCTAGGAGTCTCTTGTTCTGGAAACTGTAATTCAAAATCTTCTCCACCGCTTCCACTGATTCCATCTCCGGCCAAAGCTGATGGCGGCGCCGAAGAGACTGCACTGAGATTAGGTCACCACAAGCAGGACCGGTCGTGAAAGAAGGATAATCTTCCTTTTAATTTGGACTTTGAAGTTTGGGTGATAAAGCAAAACGTGAAAGGATATAAGGGACTAAAAGGGAAATACTATGAAATACTGTAAGTAAAATAATAAAGTATTTAAAACCCTTTTATTACACGTTTATCTTCTTCCTTCGCCGTCTCTTGAACCTTCACTAAACCCCTCGACTGTGAATATCTACACTCGGCCATCGATTCTCGCCGCCGGTGAGTTCTTCCGTCGTTTCTCCGCCAACGGTGTCTTCCTTACGTTGCTTCATCGGATTAGGGTTTTAATTATATTATTTCTCCATGGATTTCAGATAACTGAGAGCTGAAATTGCAAGTTAAGAGTGATGGGACTCGATCGCGAGGATCTAGAGTAAGTTCTTCATCGATTTTAGATTTCAATTAAACTATTTCTCGGATTCAGACATTCATCCGATGTTTACTCTTTGTATTGAAACAGTTTGATCAACGATGACCATTTCGTCGACAGGCAAAAGCTTTCAGCTCCTATAAAGTCTACAGCAGATAAATTCCAGCTCGTTCCCGAGTTCTTGAAGGTACATACACAGAACACTAATCTTGATTTTTGCCTTATACAAGTACCCTGTATCTGTGCAGTCTTGGTGGAGAAGGCAATTCATACTCGACTCTGTAATTTTCTTGCTTTGTAGGTGAGAGGACTTGTGAAACAACACCTTGATTCGTTCAATTACTTCGTCAATGTCGGGATTAAAAAGATTGTCCGTGCTAATTCTCTTATTACATCCTCTCTGGATCCAGAAATTTACCTGAGGTCAAACTTTCTTATCATCTTTCTAATCGTATCTGACAGTGAGAATATTGATATAGGAAAAATAGAATAGTTGGTGGCTTTACATTACTTTTCTAAGTCACTCCTACAACATCTATTTGGAAAATTGAGATTGTGCTTTTTGTTGGATTTCTGCTCTTTAAAGAGCTAACCTTTTCGGAGCCTTTTTTTTTTAATGCAGGTTTAAGGAAGTCAGAGTTGGTGAACCCTCGATTTTAAACGTTAATATGGCGGAAGAAATCAATCCGCACATGTGCCGATTAGCAGACATGACGTAAAGATTTCTTCTATTTGCATTCTGCAATTACTTTCTTCATCTCATGGCTGTTTTACATGCATTATAACGTCTTTGTGTTTTAAATATCAGATATGCTGCTCCCATATATGTCAATATAGAATATGCTCATGGAAGTCATGGGAAGACGCAACATAGTGCAAAGGTAAATGAACAATATAATGTATTATACATATTGCTTTTTATCAACAAACGACTCAGGCTGAATACGATGTTCCTTTATTTCAGGATAACGTTATTATCGGAAGGATGCCTATTATGTTGCGGAGTTGCCGATGTGTATTACATGGAAAAGATGAAGAGGAACTTGCAAGATTGGGTTGGTATTGCACCCTTATTTCAAGCATTGCTTCTTCTTGTTCATCACATTTATTGTGTTCCATTTTGTATTCCAGGTGAGTGCCCTCTTGATCCTGGAGGATATTTTGTCATCAAAGGAACTGAGAAGGTGATAACTTCATGGTTCTTGTAAATAATCTTCTCTCAGCTATCTTATGCAGTCTATTGATTGGCTACTTGTCTGCACTTTGACTTTGGGATATATGATGTGTATTATTCCATCTCTTTTTTTTGTTCAATAAAGTTATTGATTGTTTTGGCGTTTGCTATCCATTTTAGGTCTTGTTGATACAAGAACAACTTTCGAAGAACAGAATTATTATTGATTCTGATAAAAAGGGGAAGTAAGTGATCTCTTCCATTATTTCAGTCCTTGTAGTATTGATGACGAGCATCCCCATTATTATCATCACGAAATAGTTTTCTTCATCAGTGTTTTTCCATTATTTACCCACCCCCTTATCCACATACAAGATCGCTATATGCTGATTCTCTCTTCTTTTACTGCTTATTTTCAGCATAAATGCATCTGTCACAAGCAGCACTGAAATGACGAAAAGCAAAACAGTTATTCAGATGGAGAAGGGGAAGATATATTTATTTCTCCATCAATTTGTAAAAAAGGTATGCATATATTATCAGGTCCTTGTCTATAACTGTAGATCTTTCAGGGTTGGACTTAATTGGCTGAGCATGTGATTTTGTCATAGATTCCAATAATAATTGTCCTAAAAGCTATGGGAATGGAAAGCGACCAAGAGATTGTACAAATGGTTGGAAGGGATCCCCGTTTTAGCGCATCACTCTTACCTTCTATTGAGGCAAGTATTACAGCTCTTAACCTTGTGTCTAGTTTTTTGGCCTTTTTGTATTGATGTTGGTGTTTGTGTTATGTTTTCAAGTTAATATAAAACTGGTTCTAGAAGCAGCTGGCTAGTTCCTGGATGTAAATGTTTATTCTAGGAATTTTTTAATCTATATCATTTCGGAAAATAAACTAGGAAGCACTGATCCTTGTGTGGTTGTCCTCACAATATAGTGAGAAAATTACCTGTCGAAGTTTAAAGTTGAACTCCCAATACTGAAAGGGTCCCAATAAAGAAGTCATAATACATTAATAATAATATTGGTATTGTCGAATCTGAATGTGCTTATGAGCAACATTTGCTGTTGGTGCTGCAGAAAGATATAGTAGCCACTGATATGGCTCTTAGGATTGAAGTTTTTTGCTTTGACATCGGAAAGTAGATCTTTCTTCCTCGTGCTCTATCTATTTGAAAGTTATAGGTAATGTGTGACTATCATCAGTTGCCTCGTGGCTCACATAAAACCTGCTCTGAGAAACCAATTGCTTAGCTAAATCTTTTTGTTGAATCGAAAAGTTAATGCATTTCTTTTTCTGCCATGTCATTTTGTTCAACCTGTGGGTTATGATGAGCCTTGATCTCTGAAGCATCATATTTATCCCTCGGAATGCTTATTTAATTTCAGGAGTGTGTTAGTGAAGGTGTGAATACACGAAAACAAGCACTGGACTATCTCGAGGCAAAGGTGCTATGTTTTATTTATCGTATAGAGTTATTTTTAAGTTTATGTTCATTCTAGTGGGCACATATGTGTAGAAAACAGAAAAGATATTACTGCCCTGTTGAAATTGAGCTCTTTAAAGTGTTAAACGGATTATAGCTCATCTCTCTCTCTCTGCTGAAAGGAAATCCGCCATAGACTTTATGGTGGTATAAGTAGTTGATTCCACCTTATTTTGTGATGTAACGTATATTCCATGCTGTTGTTTTCATTACGAAATGAACACACTGAAGAAAAGAGTAAACTATAAGGTTATGTTAGTTTAGCAATAGATTCTTATTTTATCAATTTGCGGCAAGAAATTGTGACGTATTCTTTTATTTGTTAATTTCTGTAGGTTAAAAAAACATCATATGGACCTCCACCTGAAAAGGTTTTTTATTCTTTCCTCCACTTTCACACACTAATTCAACTTTTTACAGAATATGTTCTTGGCCTGCAAATTTGAATATGAAAGTTTTTGTGCTAAGTGAAACTTTCACATTGTATATGTACATGGTTTACTAGGATGGAAGAGCTCTATACATTCTCAGAGATGTATTCCTTGCACACGTACCTGTAAGTATCTCAACTTCTTTGCTTCTTAAATGTTTTAGTCTTTGCTAACTGCTATACTCTTCCTTTAAGGTGCGTGACAACAATTTTCGCCAAAAATGTTTCTATGTTGGGGTGATGTTGAGACGAATGATTGAAGCAATGTTAAACAAAGATGCCATGGATGACAAGGTAATACCATAACCCTTCTAATAGCATTATTGCTGGATGACATGTTAAATTACCTAAAACTGACAAATTAACCATCCTTCAGAAGAGCCATTATTATTTAAGAGTTGACGTAATGATGATGGCTTACTTATTAGTCGATGATCTGAGATAACTTAAGGCTGATCTGGAGACAAGTCTTATTATAAATGTGTGTCTTCTTGTAGGATTATGTTGGTAACAAGCGGTTGGAGTTATCTGGACAACTAATATCTCTTCTCTTTGAGGTGACGCTGGAACATATCACCAGATGCAGTACTCTCTCTTCCTTTTTCTTATACTATTTTCCTCTCTCTCTCGCTGCTACAGGATTTGTTCAAAACGATGATCACTGAGGCCGTTAAAAAAGTAGATGGTATTCTTCAAAAACCTAACCGGGCAAGCCGATTTGATTTCTCACAAGTAAGTGTAGAAATATACTGCCCTGCTAATTCAGGTCTTGCATTTCATTTCTTTAAACCATAAAAACATTAGCCTTAGACACCTCCTTTCATTTGAATTTGTAAATGATCGTCAGTCATATGCATAAAGTTTGGGTCATGCTTTAAGATTTTTATTATTTGTTCATCACGTAGCTATGAACCGGTCTTCTTTCATGGTTCTTGATGTAATTAAAAAATATTACTTTTTGCAACATTATTAGTTATTAGTTAAGGCGTTATTATGCTGACTTGCAATTGCATTATAAATTTACATCTCCCTTGGATATTCCATTGCAACTTGAATTGCTACAATTAAAATATTTGGCCTTGGGATAACATGGATGGAGTCGATTTTCAGAAATAGTTACTTTAGTGAAAGAATTGATAGAAGAATCATACTATTTCTTTTGTGATTTGCTTGTAGTGTCTTACTGGAGAGAAGAATCATAATATTTCTTTTGGATTAGAAAGAACCCTTTCAACGGGTAACTTCGATATTAAAAGGTTCAGAATGCATAGGAAAGGAATGACACAGGCCAGTCTCACTCTTTCTATGTACTATATCTTTGTGTATGTCTCTAGCCTCCTCCATGCTACATTACTCTTAAAGAATTCTTTTTATTTTAGGTCTTAACAAGGTTATCTTTTATCGGGAGTTTGGGGTTTATTACGAAAATTTCGCCACAATTTGAAAAGTCCAGAAAAGTAAGTGGGCCTAGATCTTTGCAACCCAGCCAGGTAACGATGCTGTCTTTAACTGCCTGCTAAAATTTTGTAAAGAGAACAACTGCTTTTCTTTGAACTTCCATTTAATCTAATATTTGGCATTGTGATTTGCTCTACAAGTGGGGCATGCTTTGCCCATGTGATACCCCAGAAGGTGAATCTTGTGGGCTTGTCAAGAACTTGGCTTTAATGACTCATGTCACAACGGATGAAGAGGAAGGCCCGTTGGTTGCTATGGTATGTGGTTGCTAATTTATTCCACGTTTAGTCAATTCAATCGCATTAATCGTCTTTGCTATGGCTTTGAGAAGTATACCTCCGGAACCACAATACTCTCTCATCATTAGCTTCGGCTAGTCATCTGTTTTTTAGATGGAGTTTTGTCAATTATGTACTGAATCTGTGTGTTTTAATTGATTTTCCGGAAACAGTGCTACAAATTGGGTGTCACAGATTTGGAAGTATTATCAGCAGAGGAGCTGCATACTCCAGACTCATTTTTGGTCATATTCAATGGGCTAATACTTGGCAAACATAGAAGGCCTCAGGTACTTTATATAAAGACACGGATCTGCAAAATGTAATACACATCTTTACACCTCTTAACTAGTTTCTATTGTTTTAGTACTTCGCCAATTCACTTAGAAGGCTGCGTAGAGCTGGGAAAATTGGCGAGTTCGTCAGCGTGTTCATAAATGAAAAGCAGGTATTAGCTTTATATTTTGGTAATATTTATTGATATATAGCTTGGAATGAAGATTAAGATCTCTGAATTGAAAATAGACCAAGGAAGCTACAGATTTTCTTTTTTTTTTTGCAAACTCTTCAGTAGCCTCCTTTAAGTGATTTGCGGAGTAGAAATACAGCTGAGGATGTCATTCAAAAAACTACAACTTCGTAGATTTTCTTTTCTGAAGTAAACGATTATTTCCTTAATTCCTGCCAAGATTTTCTTTTGAATTCACAAATGTTAACTTGGACTGACTCAAAGAGAAAATATTTATCAGCATTGTGTTTACGTTGCTTCTGATGGTGGGCGAGTGTGTCGTCCACTTGTTATAGCCGATAAAGGAGTATCAAGGGTTAAACAACATCACATGAAGGAATTACAGGTAAATGTGTTATACGCTCCCAGATTCATTAGTACTTGTCTAAGTGGTGAGTTAAAGACATTGGTTGACCGATTTATATTTTCTTGAAGGATGGGGTTCGCACTTTTGATGACTTTATCCGTGACGGTTTGATCGAGTATCTTGATGTCAATGAGGAAAATAATGCATTGGTTTGTGCCAGTCTCCGTTTTCTCTAGATGTATTATATTCTATTGCACCATAGGCAGCCAAGAATGATTCACTGTTCCTTTTCGTTGTTTTAAGATTGCTTTATACGAGAGTGATGCTACGTCGGAAATGGCAGAAACGGCAGAAGCTGCCAAGATAAGGGAAGGCACAACCCACATTGAGATTGAGCCTTTCACCATCTTAGGTGTTGTTGCTGGTCTTATCCCCTACCCTCACCATAATCAGTCACCTAGAAATACTTATCAGGTTTGTATGTCTAGACAATCTGACGTAAGATGCTGCAATTTTTTTTTTTTTTTGGCATCTCGTTATTAGTCCTGTTACATTGTATGCAGTGTGCTATGGGAAAACAAGCTATGGGAAATATTGCTTACAACCAGGCAAGTCCTTTTATACTCTCCATATCATTTCACTGAGGCAAGCCTACTGCTTTCCAGTTTTGGTGACTTAATTGGATCAGTTGTTGCCTATTGTTCTATCTTAGATCTTGCTTAATTAAGTTGGTTATGTGAAGTCTAATTACTTTAACGCCTTTATCTTCTCCATTGCATCGTGTTCTAGTATATCTTGCTCTCTCTCAGGCGCTGACTGTTGTTTTTTTTTTTAAATCGTTGTATTTAGTTAAATCGGATGGACACATTGCTTTACCTATTGGTGTATCCTCAGCGACCCCTGTTGACAACAAGGACTATTGAATTGGTAAGCTTCTTTGCTCTAATAGGGATGTGTTAATACTATGGTACTAAAAAACTATGCTTGTTAACAGGTTGGATACGATAAACTTGGAGCAGGTCAAAATGCAACAGTTGCTGTGATGAGTAATACCGGATACGACATTGAGGATGCAATAGTGATGAACAAAGCATCCTTGGATCGTGGTTTTGGCCGTTGCATCGTTATGAAAAAGTATGTAATGGATTTCTCTTTGAGGCAAAAGTCACGTCCTTTGAAACATCGTCACTTACATTAACTATTATTGCTTTTTGCGTTGTATTGTCATGTGAAACAGAATTGTTGCGACGTGCCAGAAGTATGGTAACGATGCAGTAGACAGAATACTCAGGCCACAAAGAACAGGCCCAGACGCAGAAAAGATGCAGGTAGTACATATGTTTGCGTGTGTCCTCAATTTTACTCGTCTTGCAGAGAGATAAAGCACAATATGGTTGTCGCTTATTTGAAGTTCAGTTTTTTTTCTTTCTCAAAATAATCACTTCATTAACAAGATTAGACTCTGCATAGAACTTACGACATATCTGGCATAAAATCTCCTATTCTGTGCTTAAAGATGGGAACTTTTATTGTGCTTAGCCAAAAGTAGTGATAGTGTCCGAATGTAGGCATTTTCCTTCTCTTTATTTCTGGTGTGCTTGACTGTGGCCTTTCCCTCTGCGAGAACATGTTGAATATGCTTTAATTTTGACTATTTTTTTCTCTTTAAGATACTGGATGATGATGGAATTGCTGCTCCAGGGGAAATTATTAGACCGAATGATGTCTATATAAATAAACAAATCCCTGTGGACACTAGAGACAACATTACATCTCCGCTATCGGATAGGTATCCCACTAACTTCTCCCCATATACTGTATGATCATGATTTTTTTTTATATAATTGTAAGCAAAGCTGTACAATCTGTTGTGCAATTTTCAGTCAATATCGTCCGGCAAGAGAGTATTTTAAAGGTCCTGAAGGGGAGACGCAAGTAGTCGATAGAGTTGCTCTCTGTTCTGACAAGAACGGCAATTTATGCATAAAATATATTATCCGACATACTCGTCGACCAGAGGTGAGAATTTTTGTCTTCAATACTGTTATCTTTCTGACCCTAAGCCTCATGTTCTACAGTCTTAATCTTGTCTTGGTCTGGCTTGTATTTAGCTTGGCGACAAGTTCAGCAGTAGGCATGGACAGAAAGGTGTATGTGGTACAATCGTTCAGCAGGAAGATTTTCCATTTTCTGAGCGCGGAATTTGCCCTGATTTGATCATGAATCCTCATGGGTTTCCAAGGTTATAAAATATTCTACATAAGATTTTCTTTCTATTTATCTGTGCACGTTAGATGCACCTTTTAATAGAGTAGAGCCAAAAACAAATTCTTTCATTTTGTGTATGAGAGTGTGTGTGTGTGTGTGTGTGTGTTGTTGGTGTGTGTATTTGGTGCCTCTTGTGGAGGTTTGCTTTGTCGTTATCCTTGCATTGCCCCAACTATACACTTTTCCAGGATATAGACAAGTAACAATGGTTCTCCCTGTTAGGACACATTCGTTTTCAATTCCGGTACCCAACTTGAATCATGTTTATCCCTTAGTCCAAAATTTTGGAGCTTCATCTGAAGTTTTTGATTACTTGACATTTTGTAGTATAACTTGGAGAAATTATTAACATCTTTCTTGTCACAGTCGTATGACAGTAGGTAAAATGATAGAACTCCTTGGAAGTAAGGCTGGGGTTTGTTCTGGTAGATTTCATTATGGTAGTGCTTTTGGAGAAAGAAGTGGTCATGCTGACAAGGTTGAGACTATAAGGTACTTTTTCTCTCTTACATATGAGGATTCTTCTTCTATATTCAAACTTTTGTTTTGGCATTTAATGTCGTCGTGTGTTCTATCATATCAGTGCTACCCTTGTGAAGCATGGGTTTTCCTACAGTGGGAAGGACTTGCTATACTCAGGTACTCCTTTATGTTTCTCCATACATTTCAGAATGTGCAACTATATGCTAAATCCATTCCAGTGTGACACTATCATTTGAATTTTATAAGATTCGGTCATATCATTCTTATTCCGAGGCTATCTATGGTTTGTGGTTCCTTCTTTGTGCATCAACCTGACGACCTTGAGAGTCTCACAGGTCTCAGTGGCGAGCCATTACAAACATACGTCTTTATGGGGCCAATATATTACCAGAAACTGAAACACATGGTGAGGTTCCTCTAAAACTATCGAAACCGTTTTTCGGTTTTGTAGTGACAATCTTTTTTTCTAAATGTCAGAGTGTTTATTAGTTGCGTCGGTAAAATTAAAATAAACATGAAATATTTTTTGTAGGTACTGGACAAAATGCATGCCCGAGGGAGTGGACCCCGTGTTATGATGACAAGACAGCCTACTGAAGGAAAATCTAAAAATGGAGGTATGTGTGTTAGGAGATCTTGTAGATTACGAGATCGAGTCGAAAGGAAAGTTAACAGTTGTGTATATTTCTCTATTGTTAAATAGTGTAAATTTTCTATTATCACATATGTAAAAAATTTGTTAGTCAAGTTATGCTTTGTATGAGAAAGCTTATTGGCTAAATCAATAAATCTGAGAGAAACCCTTTTATACTTCAAAGGTTATCTCCAAAATCTATCAGTGTGTTTGAAACCCTCTTAATTATCTGTATCTTCACTCTGAAGTTTAACCATATAAGTTCTCTTCTCAATTGTGTTTCTAATGCTGCTTCAGGTTTACGAGTGGGAGAAATGGAACGAGATTGTCTTATCGCTTATGGGGCCAGCATGTTGATCTATGAGCGGCTCATGATTTCTAGTGATCCTTTTGAAGTTCAGGTAATAAATCATAATGCACTATTTTCACTATTTTGATAAGTGGCGAATCCAGTGAAATCATTCCAACAGCTTCTGTCTTGTATGAAAGATATCACTTTTTTTTTATCTTTGAAAGGGATTGTAAAACACATATGTGATAACGCTAACAAACATTTTTATTATGCAGGTTTGCAGAACTTGTGGTCTATTGGGATATTACAATTACAAGCTGAAGAAGGCATTTTGCTCAACTTGTAAAAATGGTGATAACATTGCTACTATGAAACTCCCATACGCATGCAAGCTCCTCTTCCAGGTAAAACGCTTTATCCACTGATTTTCGCCTTTTTGGTCTCAAGTTTTTGCCTCCCGAACTGAAACTCTCTACTTCGTCCCCTTTTGAACCTTAAATGCAATTTCTTACTGAAATTGTTTTCAGTTCTACTGTTATGTTTGTGGTGGGTCTAACACCATTCATAAAGCTCTACTTTTCTTCTGGCTTGTTTCTGATATATATATTAACTCTCTTCTCTTTCTTTCCGTGCAATTCATGGTTACAGGAACTCCAGTCGATGAATGTTGTTCCGCGTCTGAAACTCGTGGAGGCTTATTGATCTCAGGGAAATGTTGTCAAAACTCTGAAGATTGTTTTTAACTTTATTATGATAGAATTTGAGACGTGGCTTTTGATATTCTAATGTACAAGCCTTCGAGGTTGGATCGTATTTTTGTAAACGTCCTGCAATTTTGGTCTTCTCCTTTTTGGACGTTTAGATGAATAAGAAATAAAGAATCATATGTTTCTGTTGCATTTTCTGTTCTCTAACTTTGAAATTAACAAATCACGAGACTATCTCCATTGTTACTCTATAAACATTGCCTTCATCAAGATAGCACAACCTAAGAGAATTATAGCCGCAAGGAAAAACAGATTTTAGTGCATAAAATATAGAAGCATACAAACTAAGTTATTATATCTAATTACAAAAGAGATCCAAAACCTCTTCAAATACAAATATCTTCAGATTCCACAAGGTGGAAATATCATGATATACACTTTTGTTGTCAATGCAAGCAAAGTCAAGCGACAATGTCAAGAGAAGAAGCAAACACATAAAGTAAGAAGAAGAAGAAGAAGCAGCAAACACATAAGGTCTCGGATGTTTTCTACTATGTGACTAACCAAGAGAGATCTCTCTTAAGCACAACATGATGAATTCACTGCCGTAGCTGCTGGCCCGTTTGGGAGAACCATTCCTGTTGGGTTTTCTGCTGGCTGTACACGTGGTAGCCTTTTCGCTGTAGCGGTTGGAGCAAGAAATATTGAAAGGGAATTTAGTCTTAAAGCAAACATTAGTTTGTAACTCGTTTCTTGAATTTAAAAATGACTCACCGATTTCGTAGAATATGTCTTTGACATTTGTTGCAGTCTTCGCTGAGGTTTCCATGAAGAAAAGGCTGTTCTCTTGAGCATATTGCTCTGCTTCCTGCAAATGACAAATAGTGTGATTATCAAGAACTACTTAGCAACACAACTCATTGATGCAAAAGCTGAGTCCATAGTTGGCATCAGTTTAATATCGTCCCAAAAATATGAGTTGGCATTTTTCCCGGTACTTCTAATTCATCGAAACGGTTTTGGCAATAACAGAGAAAATCAGACAGAACAGCTTAACAGGAGAGGAAGATTTGCTTTACCTCTGCAGACACTTTCCTTGCGTCTAATAAATCAGCTTTGTTTCCAGCAAGGGCCATCACCATATTAGGGTTGCCTATTCACACGACAGCAACAAAACAAGAATAGAGAGTCAGATCCTCATTACCGCTACTAAGCATCACCAATACTAGAAACTAGATATCATAAACTAGCTATATATTAGCAAACGAATAGCCACCGATTCCTTACCCTGTGCCTGCAGTTCCTGCACCCATTTCTTCGCCCTCTCAAATGACGCCTGTGACAATAGAAAATAAGTTAAGCAAACCTAAAAGTCCACAGCTGATCAAGAAAGTAAACACGTTCGTGACGGGATTGTGAATTCGTACTTGATTTGTTATGTCAAAGACAATAATCGCAGCAGCTGCACCCCTGTAGTACATTGGAGCCAAGCTATGGTAACGTTCCTGACCCGCTGTGTCCCAAATCTCAAACTTCACAGTTGCATCATTCACAGCCAGTGTTTGAGAGAAAAAAGCTGCGCCTATGGTTGATTCCTGTTAACACAACAAGTATCAAAACTCAAGAATCAAGCCACAGAAAGTGCGATCAAGATCTCCAGAGAGACTACTAGAGAATTTCCCACCAACCTGGAATTCAACAAACTGATCTTTGACAAACCGCAACACAAGGCTTGATTTTCCAGCACCAACATCTCCAAGTAACACCTAAAGGACTTAACAAAGTTAAGCACCAAAACCAAAATAAAAGGAACAGAACAGAATTGCCTTCTGCTACAGAAGCTAACAAAGAGACCATATATAACACGGAAGGTAATTGATAATCCAAGAAATATACAACTTTTACTCCAAACCCTAGCTTTATACTGATAAAACATTCAATTTCAGAAACTAGGAAGAAGAGAAGAAGTATTACGATTAAGATGATCCGATTTCATAATTAGAAATCTGGGTTGAAATTCCCCCAAACTGAAAACAGAACCGCATTCGGAAATCAACGATCCAACCAGAATTCTCCCAAAATATCAGTCGAATTCACGATCATCGTTCACAAAACAGAATAAACAACAAAGAGCCCCTAAGAATACGAATCAGCAACAATTAAAAAATAAACTGACCAATTTCGCGTTGATGTTTTTGTTTCCAGCGCTGGCCATGATTGTTGATCTGAAAGAGTATTGAAAGCTCGAGAAATCGTCTGGTCAAAATATAAGCAAATCGCAGATGAGAAACGCGTTGACAATCGAAAGACGGTGAAAAGTTCCAGAAGAAGAGAAGAGAGAGCGATGAAGCTTCTTCGTCAACAAACAACCAATCTCTCTCTCTCTACCGACGACGAAAGCAAAAAAAAGGCAGAGTAAAACAAAGAAACAAATATTATACGGCTCGTGACGACACGAGACTTATGAGGAAAAACCCCACAAAAGTATAGAAATTATGGAAACCCCCGTATATTTATTTTTATTACTAAATACCCCAAAACAAAAAAGAAGTTTACGGTGAAAGCTAACTAACTAAGTTTTGATGAAATCTTCCAGAATTGGACCAAAATACAATCATTGCCGAAACGAATTCCTACTAAAAAATGATGCTATAGGAAGATATTTGGAAAACGTTTAGCCATGTTAGTAAAAAAATGCAGAAAAGTTAGGCCCTTTTAATCAATAATACCACCTAATAAATAAATAAAAACACACATTAAACATGGTCATATAATGTCAGAAAAGTAAACGTTCAAGGACCTCTTTGTAATAAAAAAATCCGGGGTCACTTGGAAATCACAGGCTGACAAGTAAAGCCCTAACAAGAAAGTTTTAGCAAAGTGACAGAGATTTTGAGCTACGAAACCTTTAGAATTAGGTGAAGATGGAGGATTCCATCGCGTAAAATATTCTGTAATTTCTGGTAAATTTCAATTCTTTCGATGGGGTTGCTAAGGAAAGAAACTATCTTGATGAATCTTCAATAGCTCTGGATTTTGCCCTGGGTTTTAGGTTTGGTGTTTGATCCCTCTCTCTTGCCTTTAGATTTATAGGGTTTGCAATGATGGTTCTCACATTTCTTGAAAAAGTAGAAAAGATTGCTCATTTCAATATCTGCCTCGCGTTATCCTCCATTGCTCATCAAAACCAAGTTTCAAGGTCCAAACTTTCTCATGTTTACAATACAGTCCGGTGTTTTCAAAGTAGTAGATTTGTATCTGGGGATAAAAAATCTTCTTTAAGGCATTGGTCTCAGTCACCCACGCGGGTTTTTGGCAATCGGGTTTCACGATCTATGAAGAATGAAGCTCAAAAAGCTCTCTTGGATTACTTGCATAACACTAGAGCTCTTAGTTTTGTTGATGCAGAGCATATAAGTAATAACTCCCCTCGTTATATTAGGGCTTTATTGTCCAAGATTGATACTCGTAAGGAGGATATATCTCGGTCTTTGGCTAGGTTTCTAAGGTACAATCCCATCAACGAGTTCGAACCATTTTTCGAGAGTTTGGGTCTGCGTCCATCTGAGGTTTCGCGTTTTCTCCAACGGGACATGGCGCTTTTGAGTGACGACGGTGTCATGTTTGAGAATTTCCGTGTCCTTAGCAACTATGGTATACCGCGTAGCAAGATTGGCCGTGTGTATAAAGAAGCAAGAGAGATTTTTGGATACGAGGATGGTGTTTTGGCATCAAAACTTGAAGCTCATGAGAGCTTGGGTCTTAGCAAGCCTATAGTCATTAAGCTTGTTATTTGTTGCCCGTCTCTTCTGGTTGGTGAAGTTGATTGTGAGTTTGTTTCTGTGGTCAATAAGTTGAAGGGATTAAACATAGGATGTGATTGGCTTGGTGGGTATTTGTCGGATGGAAATACATATAACTGGCGCCGGATTCTTGAGACAATGGAGCTTCTTGATAAGTTGGGGTTTAAAGAGGAGAAGTTGAGTAGTCTTTTGAAAACGTATCCAGATTTGGTGGGTGAAACTTCTGGGAATAAAGCTTATGTTATGTTTGATAAGTTGCAGAAAGTGGGACTTGAGATGAGTGAAATCGATAGGTTAGTGATTGACCACCCAGATATGTTATTAGAGATCTCTGTGAAAAGAATTTTGGAGGCTTTGAAATTCTTGATACGTATCAGAATGGAGAGGCAGTTTATCGTTAGGTTTTTACTGCAGCACATGAAGCTTATCTGTTCATCACCTCTGGTAGGACCAAAAGCTGTTTATATGAGGTTGAAAATCGGAAGAGACGAGTTACATGGGATCATTAAGGAAGATCCTTTGAAATTGTTCACTTTAGCTTCTAAGACAACAACAGATAGAAGAATTGAACTTGATTCACTGGATTTGAGGAACGCAGAGAAGACAGCATTCTTGTTGAAGCTAGGATACGTAGAGAATTCTGATGAGATGGTGACTGCTCTGAAGAAGTTCCAAGGGAGGGGAGATGAGCTACAAGAGAGATTTGATTGCCTTGTGAAAGCTGGTCTGGACTACAATGTGGTTACCGAGGTTGTTAAGCGGGCTCCTCATATACTCAGCCGGCCTAGCCATATCCTAGAAAAGAAGATCAATATTCTAACAGATTATTTAGGTTATCCAGTTGAAACTCTTATTGAATCCCCAACATATTTGTGTTATAGTATTGAGAGAATACATCAGAGATTCTCAATGTATATTTGGTTGAGGGAAAGAGAGGCAGTAATACCGAGGCTGACACTAGGCACTATAATCGGTATTTCTAATACCAGGTTTTTGGCATACTTTGTTAATAGCCACCCTGAAGGTCCAGCTGCTTGGGAAAGTATAAAGAAAGCATCTACCTAAGGTTAAGTTTAACCCGTTAGTTCAGCTTTATATCATTATCTTTAAGTCTGTTGCAGATATCTTTTGTGTTATAGTATTTTTCACCTAAATCAAAAGCTCAATTATTGTGCTCAGGGCCGGTTAGTAACATAGCATTTTGATTCATTGCGGTGGAGAGAAAAGAATATATGTTGATCATCGTGAAGCATTTTCAACGTTGAGTTCTGTAACCCATGTTCATAAGACCCACTAATGGAACAAGGAAGGACTTGGGGAAAGCGGAAAGAACAGAGATTCTCCTTGAGTATAGCTAATGTTGATTCACTACTGAACTCAGTGAGGTGATTCTTCGACTGGTCTGGAAAGGTCAGCAATTGTTGACTTCTCAGCCCGTCCTTCGTTTATACCATCTCTTCTATGGCTACCAAAAGAAGGAAAGGCACACCGGACATACTTCTGAGATATTATGATGCAACTTGAAATGCTCTCTTTGTTGAAAGAGCATTTAGCATTGATCAGGACCAAAGAGAACAGCTAACAACTATTTAATGGGGCATACTTGTGACAGTTCTTGTCCAGAATGCAATATTATTACAGGTTGTTTGGAACAATGGCTTTTGTCCTTTACTCTTGGCCACGACTAGTCCATCTCTTGCAACTATCTAAAGATATCTATGACAAAAGACCATGTGTTTGTGGGATTTCTTCCTTGTTTTACTTTCAGCAATCTGAGAGTCTCTTCTAAGATTTAAAAATTTAAAAATGTATACCAGAAGTATCAAGAACAAAAGGTTGCATATAGTTAGTATGTTTTGAGTTGATAAGCATCCCTAATGTTACTGTTGTTACAACTAAACTATCCACCCCTCTTTTTATTACAACTGAACCTAAAGTATGAAATCTACATAACACCCAAAAAAAGAAAAACTTTTCAACAAAGATCTCTAATCACATTTTAACTTCATAGTACAGTTTCATGTAGAATTCTTCAGGCCATCTCTTGAAGAATAGGAAGAAGAAGAAGGAGAGGATGAAGCAGAGAGACAAGATCGCGCAATCTTAGATTCTTTGTCTTTGCTATACGCCTTTTGGACATCATCCTTAAGCTCTCTATATCTCATTCTCTTCAATCTTCTCTCCTGTGGAGATCCCTTCGCAATATGTACATCATCGAGAAGGTCTTCGTCTATGTACTCCTCCATGTACTTATCTAGAACCTCTGAGCCATATGGAAAATATCGTCGACCGGTCTCAACTGCATTGTGAAACGTGTAGTAAAGTCAGTCATTAGAAAAAGAACAGAAGAAGAAGAAGAAGAAGAAGAGTCGCTCACACACACAAAGAGCAAAGCTTCTTTTACCTGTTTTCATTAGAGCCTCCATACGAGTAAGAAGTCTTTTGGTTTGCATATGAGGAGTTTCGTTTAAATCAACCTGACTTAAGTTTCCACTTAACCCATTTGAAGGTGGAGGAAGACCCGTGAACTCGCTTGTTCCTTCTACATTAGCAATGTCCATAGCCACTTTAGCTTCTGTTGGAAAAAACAACTGAGCAAGCCCCACTGCAAAAAAATTGATGCTTTAACAAAAACGTCACAAAGATACAGAAGAAAATGGCCAATTTATCTGTCAATTACCTCTCTTTTCTAGGTATAACAGTCTCATTTGAAGATCTTCAGGCATGGAAAGGGAACACATTGGTGTATCCGCAACCATAGGGTTCCTCCTGATTTCTCTTTCCAAGAGATCTATGCATAACCGAGCTTTACTAGCTTCCCGCCCTTTTGCTGCTTTCGTATGATAATCCTTTGGAGTTGTCAATCTTCTACATATATTAACCGCACTGCGTCCATCACACGTGAAATCAGACGCATTTGCACCTTTCTTGAGAAGCGAAATGATGATCGAAGGCTCTCTACGCATCGCAGCAAGATGAAGAACCGTGTAACCTCGGGAATTTCTGTAGTTCACATCACCCATATCGAGAGTTAGAATCTCTGCAACAACTTTTGGATCACTATACACCACGGAGTAATGCAGACCATTAGCTTGGTCTAGAGTGATATCTGACTCAGTCAAAAGAAGCTTCACAAGCTCAATGTCATCTGAATCCAACGCCTTGAGGATTTTCCCGATTCTCTCGACCATTTTATCCGAGACCTTGAGAGTGTTGTCTTCGTCTCGTGGAGACTTTAGACGAATCTGTTTGATTCTCTCTGCTACTTCTAAAGGAACCTCCTTCTCGATACAGAACCTGTAGAGATCTGACCTCGCCACTCTCTCGATACATTGATCAAGAAGCTGAGTCAACTTACAGTTGAAAGCAACCAAAAGAATCGGAAGAACATTCTCAACCAGAGACTTCTCCACAAAGTTACAAAGCCGCCGCTGCAAACACACAATATAAAAGCAGAAACCGTTAATCTCTCATTGATGTCTCTGAATCAAGAAAACAAAGAGAAAGCAAAATTTTTTCTTTTCAAACCTGAAAAGATGAAACTAGCTCTGGTATCTGGAGAACAGATGAAGCATACAACAACTCAACAACGAAATCAATGGCAGGTCGACAAGAGTCATGAGCACAAACCGAATCAACACAAGTCGAAACCTCCAAAGGAAATGGCTTTAGCCTCCCAGTGTAGATATAACTCAAGAAATACAAGAAAGCTTCATGCCCAACAGCTCCATAAGGAAACAACTCTTTCAAATGGTACTTTGGTTTCTCAAGTTTCGAACTTTTCTTTTCTTTCTTGAACAATTCCAGGAAAAACTTGCTTCTTGCAGCTAGAATGCATCTATGAACACCAACTGGAACACCATCGACAATGATCTCTGCATCTGTGTAATCGCAGTCTGGATTACTGAGAAGCTGCTCAAGATTGGTGCTGAGCTTGGTAAGACTAACAACTTCGAGATTAGAAGCTGAGCTTGGTGAGAAATGATCAGACCCAATAGAGACATTAGAGAAATGAGAAGAAGTGAAACTTAAAGATGATGAAGGCTCAGTTAAAGTAGCCATTTTTTTTCTGCAGAAGTTATCACTCAAAAGCTCTGTTTTTGATCCATGGAGATCAAGATTTCAAAGTCTGAAGATCGATTTCAGATTCAAAAGCCCTAAATTTACATTTCGAATAGGAAAGTCAATCAAACCCAACAAACCCAGAATCAAAACGTTGGAAAAAGGTAGAAACTTGGGATTTTGAACTATGATCTATACAGACAAAATCGAAGAAAAAGTAGCAAAATTTACGACAGAACATTACTCTTGCACCTCCGAATCAATGTACCAACAAAAAGTCAAAAGGAAAGAGGAAACCTTTGGAGAAAGATTCAAGCAAAACTGGGGGGAAAATCCCTAAAACATCTGAAAAACGAAGGAACAGAGACTGAAGAATCCAAATCACGGACTCGAGATCTGCACAACCGTGAAACTAAGTCGATGATAAGATCAAAGAGAAGGCAAATGGATGGAGGAAGGAGGAACGAAATTGGTATCTATCAATAAAAAGGAAGAGAGAATTTAGGAAAAGTCAAGAAAGAAGAGTTATTTAAAGGACATAAGAGAGTTTGAGAACAAAGAGGACACAACAGGTGAAGTGATGGTGAAAGAAAGAGACAGCTTCAATGTGAAGACGAGAGGAAACAAAAATTAATAAAACTTAATTATTTCGATTTAATAATGACGATTTAAGCATAGATTATAAATAAAAACATGGTCGAAAAAAATGCATAAAGAAAGACTCAAATGAAAGTTGACAAACAGAAAACAAGGACTGGAAAATCCGTGTGTGATGTCATAGATTTGCGTGTATGACGCTAACCCAAGATGGTCACATTTCACTTTTTATAATATAGTATTTAATCAAATATTTACGTTAATCATATTTACAATCGTATGGTGGAGAATCAAAGTATAGCACCAAAGTTTTATATAATGAAGGTTATACAAAAGTTTTTGCAAGAGAATCAAACGATAGCACCATAGTTTTGGGTTTTTATCATGAAAGTTTTACAAAAGTTTTGGAGGAAGTAAAGATAGAATATAGACGTAATTATTATGTGAAAGCATTTTTCAGTTAGACCAATAAATTAATGACCATATATAGCGTTTTCTGGTGTGTCATTAATCTTCATATTAATAAACTATAGATGTAAATATTTGAAAACATATCTTAGTAGACTTATTAGTTTTTAGCATAGGATATTGTAGCTAGATTTTTAAATTGATTTCAGCTTTGTTGTTTACGTTTATCGGATATTAGTTTAGTTATACAAAGTTGTTATATACTAATGCCGTCACAAGAAATTGCCGAAGTCAAAAAAATAATATAAAAGAAAGAGCCCATCGTCACGAGTGATGACGGAACTAACGTCAGCAAATGCGAACGGCATATGATGTGGAATGTGGGTGCTGTGATGTGATGACGTGGTGAATAATAATGTCAGTTTCGGAAAAAGTAGATAAATCATAAAATTATGGAAAGTGATAAGAATAGCTAGTCGATTTCGAAAAAAAAAAACAAAATAATAGCTAGTGGGTCTAATATGTTTCAATTTTTTAAAAAAACCTTTAAATCTGTTTCAATAATTTTTCTCTCTATTTTGCACAATTGAATAAGGTTAAAATGTTTTGAAATATCACATAGTTTTTTACTCTACTAAAAAAAAATTATTAGTTAAACTGAAAAATTTTACGTTTCTTTACGTTTTATATAAGAATTTAAAAAAATGCCACTCTAAGTTTCTGTAAAAATATATTTCTCTTTAATCTTATCCTTGAGTTTTTAATAGCTAATTATCTATACTTTGTTGAAAAAAACTATCTAAAACATTTAACTTGACAACAAGAAAAAAAAGAAAAAAAAAACTTGACAAAACTAAGAAAACTTTTTAAAAAAAATTTTGATAAGGGTTAAAATCTTCGAATTTCCATGCAAATATGTGCTAAACTTTTGCTTAATTTAGAAAAGAAACAAAACTATTCTTTTTTGTCAACTTCTGATTTCATTAGATAAAACATTACAATGCACATAATAAAAGCATTATAAGGAACAGCTGATCGCAGACGTTACAGAGGATGAAATTAAGAAAGTACTATTTTCGATGCAGAATAATAAATCTCCAATAATAAATTTCCGGGACCTGGCGGATACACTACATAGTTTTTCAAAGGGGCTTGGTCAACAGTTGGACATGATGTAACGGTGGCAGTGCAATCATTTCTCCGAATTGGTTTTATGCCAAAGGGAGTAAACTCAATTATTCTGGCTTTAATCCCCAAAAAGAAAGATGCAAAGGAGATTGAAAGATTATCGTCCAATATCATGTTGCAATGTTCTCTATAAGGTCATTTCAAAAATTGTGGCGAACAGACTTAAGAAAATCTTGCCAAGTATCATGCTCCTAACCAGTCAGCTTTTGTAAAGGATCGTTTATTGGTTGAGAACGTACTACTTGCCTCCGAGATAGTGCAGGACTATCACAAAATTGCAGGTCTCTCACTCTGCGCCATGATGATTGATATAGCTAAGGCTTTGATATTGTGCAATGGGATTTTCTCTTGAATGTTCTCAAAGCTTTGAGCTTCCCTGAGAAGTTCATTCATTGGATTCGGCTTTGCATCTCTTCGGCTTCTTTCTTTGTTCAGGTTAACGGTGAACTAGCGGGCTATTTTCAAAACTGTCGAGGGCTTAGACAAGGATGTGCACTTTCTCCATACTTATTCGTTCTGTGCATGAACGTTTTGTCGAAGATGTTGGACCGAGCTACAGTTGAGCAAAGGGTGGGATATCATAAAAACTGCTCGAGGATGAAGCTAACCCATTTATGTTTTGCGGATGATTTGATGGTGTTCACTGATGGGAAAGCACGGTCTATATAGGGCATTGTAGACGTCTTTGATTGTTTCGCAAAGGCCTCGGGACTAAAGATAAGTTTAGAAAAGTCTACAATATTCATGTCAGGAGTTTCAGAGACAAATCGGGATATGATCACCAACAGGTTTCCTTTCACTATTGGCGAATTACCGGTGCGTTACTTGGGGCTTCCCTTGATGTCGAAGAAGATGTCTAAGGCTGGCTATGCTCCTTTGGTGGCAAAGATACGACAGAAAATGAGTTCATGGACTGTCAGGCACATCTCCTTTGCTGGACGAGTGCAACTTCTAATTTCAATTATCTCGGGCCTGATTAACTTCTGGATGTCTACTTTTTATCTCCCAAGGAGTTGT
Organism: Eutrema salsugineum; assembly: GCF_000478725.1. Lineage (NCBI taxonomy): Eukaryota > Viridiplantae > Streptophyta > Magnoliopsida > Brassicales > Brassicaceae > Eutrema > Eutrema salsugineum. Next base: position 836,210 of record NW_006256828.1, on the reverse strand, counting down.
TTAAAGGAGGTTGAATCTCTCTGCAGTGCTTTCTTTTGGTCTGGGCCAACTTTGAGCACTAGGAGAGCAAAAGTTTTCTGGATTGATGTATGTAGACCGAAATGTGATGGGGGTTTGGGAATAAGATCTTTGGAAATCGCCAATACAGTTTGTTGTCTTAACTAGTATGGAGGTTGATATCGAATTGCTCTTCATTATGGACAAGGTGGATTCAACAATATTATTTGCGTGGTATGTCTCTTTGGTCGCTCCCTGCTGCCCATAATCAAGGCTTCTGCTCTTGGATTTGGAAACAACTGCTTAAGTCAAGATCTTTGGCTCAGGCTTTTCATCGGGTAAACGTGAATAATGGAGAAGATACATCTTTCTGGTTCGATGAATGGAGCTCTATGGGGCGTCTAATAGATGTTGCAGGAACTCAAGGTTTTATCGGGATGGGGATATCAGTTCAATCCTTACTTGCCGAGGTTTGGAGAACGCATAGACGGAGATAGTATAGACGAGATGATTTTAACCATATCGAAGATGTAATTGCTGAAGCAAAAGTGAAAAGAAACCAGGGTGAAGATCAGGCTCTTTGGCGTGGGAAAAATGATACGTACAGACCCTCCTTCTCTTCAAAAAACACTTGGCAAAATCTCAGATCACCAACTACGAGGAAGGCGTGGAGCTACATGGTGTGGTTCCAAAATGCTACGCCTAAGTTTGCTTTCATTACTTGGCTCGCAATGTTGAACCGGCTGTCAACAGGGGAATGCATGGCTCGCTGGGGGCAAGGTCTGGCTACCTCATGTGTTTTCTGCTCTGCTCCGATGGAAACGAGGGAACATCTCTTCTTTACATACTCTTACTCAAACCAAATTTGGCGAAGTCTGACTAGAGGGCTTCTCCGGGATCAATACACGCATCAATGGAATGAGGTAATCTCTCTTCTAACATCGTCAACTCTGGCAAGAACAGAGTTGTTCCTCTCGAGGTATGTTTTTCAAGCCGCTTTGAAAATGGTGTGGAAGGAACGCAATGGCCGTCGCCATGGTGAAACTCCAACTGCTGCAAACGCAATTGCACATATCCTTGATAAGGCAATTCGCAATCGTCTAAGTTCCCTGTGACTGGCTGGAGATATTACACATATCGATGGCATGGTTATCTGGTTTGCTGCTCGTCAAGGAGGATGATCAGCACAGTTTCTCTTTGCTCTGTTTTAAAAAGCTCTGTTTCTGTTTCAAAATTTGTCTTTGGCTTGTGACAAAATTCTTTTCATCCTTTCTTAGTTGATAGCATGTAAAGAATACAGTTTTTTTTTAATCTAAGTTAACATTTTTCAAAAAAAAAAAAAAAAAAATTACAATGCACATAAGTTTGATAAGAGTCATTATAACCAAGAGATTACATAGTTTTTAGAACATAATCGTTCATCCCTTGCGAGGCCATCTGCGACTACATTGGCTTCTCTCGGAACATTATATGAAGAGAAATTGATTAGATGGCGTAGCAAGCGTCCTAATATCATCAATGTAAACTAAGAGCTTGTGATTCAGGTTTTGGTGAGATATAAGGAGAAACTGATTTATATTCAACTGATCGAATAGAGATTTACAATCACCTTTAAAAGTTGCCTTTTTATAACCCAACCGTATCATTTGATAGACTGCATCTCTTAGCACGATAGCTTCTGCTTCAAGAGAACTTAGCGTTGGATTTATAGAGGATGCTCCTTTTACAATAGGGTGATCATGTTCGTCACAAAGGATCCATCCAATTCCAGCTCTTTCTTGATCAGAGTTCCAGGAAACATCTGAAAAAGATGGTAGAGTAGAGAGGTTCCATACTTCCTTGGAGACTCTACACTGGAATATAAGATAATTTATAGTTTCAGGGTGCTCTTCACACAGAAGGCATGTAGTGTCTAGCTTAAATCCTCTCCTCCTTAAAGACTCTGCAACTGATGGCGCAGTAATAAACCTCTCTCGTAATAAATTGTATCCAGACTTAACAGTAAATGCTCCATCAGTTGTATAGGTCCAGCTCGGTAAATCTTCCATTTGGGCTACACTGGGCCGAATTAGCTTAATGAGGGGGAATATCACTTCTTTCCGGGGAGGATGGAAACGTAGCAAGCCAATTTGAATGCTCTTATTTGCCTCCCATTACCCACTAGCCATTGGACTACTTTTCGAATTAGATCATTACCTTGGCAAATGCTTTTCCATGTTTGACTGGAGCTCCTCCCAGGTTCACCATCTGCATTCTTTGGCTTTGTTATTTTGTCCCACACTATCCATGCAATCTTGTGTTTGTCCTTATTAGAAGACTACCAAAAGGTTCTGATTGCTACAGTGATCTGGTGAAGAAGCTTTTTTGGCAGGATAAAGCATGACATAGCAATAGATGTAGGTACTGCTTTAATCAACAAGTCTTTAAAAAATTTGATTGCAGAAACAAAACTATTCTTTCATTATATTTACAAGAAATAATCATTACTCTAAATGATAACTATAAAAAAGAAAAGTAGAATTGATCGGTGTCGGTGATGCTTTCTGCTGAGAAGCTACGCAGACTATACGATTTGGAGTCTATAAAAGTTTACTTCTATAATGATCTCGAAGATATTTGAGCTTTATTCCATTAAAAATGAAAAAACAGAATCATTTGGATGTTGATATAATGATATTTGAGCTTTCGTCCATTAAAAATGACTTGACGCTCGAACCTGGTTTGTTATATTATATGTACTTCAACTTTTTAAAATCGTGTATGAATGAATATACAAATGATTTTTGTTAAAGAGTTTTCGTAAAATAAAAGTAAAACACTAATCAAGTGGCTCTTGTCCAGTGATAGGCAAATTCACCCACAGGATTGAGAAATGTTGCCTGTTGAGTTCAATGCAGCTTCCTAGATAATAATAAATAAAAAAAAAAAAAAGGTAAAACATCAACAGAGTTTTATAAAGACAAACCTATCTCCTTTATTTTTATTCTGCTCATATCATTCTTACAGTTCATTCTATCTACAACCATTTGTACCCAATTTATTGATTCTTCGTAGTACTATTAGTTCATCAATTCTGTGCCAAAATGTGGTGGGAGATGGTGTAAAACGTGTATTTTAGGATTCAAAAATTGCTTTATACTATCGAAGTTAAGAAAAAATATAAATTCTTGTTTTTGTATTCGTTTTTCAAAAATCATTTTTAAAAATCTCGTTTTAAAACAATATGTTTGTTTTATTTATGTCATAATAATCGTTTATTTATTTTTAAAATCAAATCTTTCTATTTGTTATAAAGTTTTTAAATATTCTTTTCTCATAGAATCAAAAATTAACCATTCTTTTTCCTTTATAGAATTTGCTGTATTATTTAGACTATGATTATAGTCCAAATGAGATTGTAAATTCTGCAAAAAAAAAAATGTTATTTTTGTTTCTGTATAAAATTATTGAAATAACCGTCTCACATTTTATAGCTATGCTTGTCCTTTATGCCTTTATGGCAGCATATTAGAAGCAAGTACTTTCTAAATCATCGAATCATTCGAAAAGATTTCACAAAATTCATACAGAAGGGGAAAAAATCAGAATTTGTAAATTCCATTAAATAAAACTTTCAATTTTAGTGAATTTTCTCATTGAGAAGTCACTATAAGATGTTTGCGGAAAAGAGAAAAAGAAATAGGAGTTATCCATTAGATCCCACTGTAGCACTAAGCCACCAAACCAAACTTGACCGTATAGAACTATAACATTAAACCAAACAAGCAAACAAACAAACATAAAACGATTGGAAAATAAGCAAAAAAAAACTAAAAAAATCATTTTATTGAGGTTCTTCTTCGTACAAACATAATAAGACCAAAGCTGAATTTATAAAGAAAACATAATCAGACGACTACATATGTAATATTAATATAAAATCTAAATATAAATAAATGAAAAAAAACATAATAAGACCGTAAGAAACATAATAAAAACATAATAAATCGTTGTGACAACCACTTGATTTGATCAGGTTGATCAGGGATAGTGAATCGGAGAAAACATGGATCTCATCGCATCCATGCCTCTTTGCAACTTCAAGACCTGCCTTCAATGCCCAAGCTTCTGCAAGACCTTAATAAAACTCAAAATGTAATCTAAATATAATAAATGGAAAAATGAAAAAAAAAACAAAAAAAACAAATTCTAATCATGATATAAGCTACTCGGCTTAACAAAATCAATTTAAACAACAAGAAATCAATGGGCCCAAGGGTCTTCCGATTTGGTCTAGCCCAGCTTTAAAGATTTTGAAATTTTGGGTAAGGTTCACTGACATGGAGGCTTTGACCACATGGCCATATCAATTCCCTCACGTCCAAATCCTGTTTCTTTAACATAGCAGAAAATCAGATCTGGTCTTAAACATTCATTCAAATCCTGTGGCTCAGCTATAAACTTCAAAATTATATCAATATAGTACTGTGCTATTGGTTATGATATGGTGACTTGTAAGAAATCATTCTAAATTTCTGTTCTTTTTGCCAGCTTAAAAATTATATCAAATGTTCAAACGACTGATCTAACTGGGAGTACAAATACCTACATACAAAAAAAGTAATCACATGTGATTTAGCAACAAAGATTTTAGAGATGAGAAAAGTCTAAGAACGATGAGACCACTCAAGGTACGGATTATAGTGGACACCATCTTGGTCAGCAGTTCTTGCTCCTTTCCATTTTCACTTATCTTAACACTTTTTTTTCTTATCCTTCACATCACCACCTTTCATATCACTATAATCTGCGTACCTTTATGTCTCCACTTCAGACAAGCTTTGCTCTTTGGTGGTAGCCAAAGGTAGGATACTAGACTAGAACATGATATGGTTCTTCCGGCGATAATATGAGATTAATACACTTTGTCAGTGGCTTTTGAAGGTTTACTTCCACAGTTCCACCAATATACCTCAGCCATATCCAAACTAGTGCGTCTCTATGTGTTCGGATGCAGCTTAATAGAGAAATTTCAACCTCTTATGTGAATAGAGACGACCCGAAACAACCTTGAAATCTACCATTGAAGCAAGGTCAAGCTGGGACAAAGCCGTTTCTGGACTCCATTCAAGCACCACTAGCTAGAGGCACATATGCAATGTGTAAGACGTGACATTTTAATACATGTGATCTGATATTCATCAGCTTGATTGTTCAAATAACTTTTTCTACTCCAAAACAATAGTCCATGTGATGTAAAAAAAAAAAAACATGCACGTGCTTTCTATTTCCAGTTACCCATAAGATTTTATAAAACAGTCGATGTGCTTTCTACTACTCTTACCTTACTACTTTTAATTCATACTTCGTAAAAAACTATTACAGAATTTATATTATAAAATATTACGGAATTCGACTGAGAAACTTTATTTTAATCACGTAATTAACGTTGACTTTACGTTACGATCGAAAGCATGAATAGAGCTTATAAATCCTTGATCGGCGTGAGCCTGGCCAAAAATTCCAAGAATGTACGGATAGGGAATATATGATAGTTTATGGGAATGTATGATAGTTTATATAAAATATTATTTTAGTTACTTATGGTATATAATGGTCTGTTTATATGTATGTTATACAACTTCAAAGTTTTTTTTTTTGAACAGTACTTAAATTGTGTGTATGTTATATACTTGTGTTACACTTTCAGCTATTCTTTTTTTTTTTTTTTCTAAATCATAGTACATCTTATAAATACCGATTAGCTATTTGATGATAATATCTAGACTAGTCTATGTTATCAACAAAAAATTAGACTAGTTTATATATCTCCAACCAAATAAACCTTGTCGTATTTTAATATATTGCACGCATTGAACAATCCAACTCACAAACACACTAGAATTTTAAGAGCATGTTTATAGGGGGCTCTATGTAAGTTTTTTGTTGCTTTTAAACCCAAAAAAAATGAAAAAACCCAACTTTTGTTGAAGTTGGCTCTTATTTCAGACCAACAAGCACCGACTCTTGTGACATTTGTGACAAGTGGTGCGATGGTATTGGTCTCAGAAAGAAAAAAGAGTCTAGGCACATCAATTTATTAATATAATATTAATTAGAGAAACAAGCATGGAATTCTCTCATAAACATGTTCTAATATAGATTCTGATCACAAAAATCACACAATCAGCAAAAATAAAAATATCAATAAAGCATTTGAAAGATATATACTACAGTTAGATTTTCTATTTAGTTTTATAAATAAAAACCCTATAATCATCAAATCAATAAAAATCTCTTAATATCATGAGAAAATAATTGACTCGTGTGTCATGCGGTTTTGTTCTCCGTCGATATAAAACGAATAATAATCCATGTCAATATATCATCACATAAAAATAACCGGCACATTATATATAGACCTATGTATGAGTCGTAAAACATTAAACATACACATTACAAACATTTTATTTTACTACAAACCAGAAACCTAAAAATGGCTATGACCACACAACACATGAATCTAATCTTCCTCGTACTTCTCTTAATATCTTTTGCAATATCTCCGGTGATCTCAACTGTTCCGAAAGAATGCGAAACCGATGCAACCGACTCTTGCATCGACAAAACCAAAGCATTACCTCTCAAAATCATAGCTATCGTCGCCATCCTTGTGACAAGCATGATAGGAGTCATGGCTCCTCTCTTTAGTCGATATGTTCCATTCCTGAGTCCAGACGGTAAAATCTTCATGATCGTCAAGTGTTTTGCATCAGGGATCATCCTAGGAACCGGCTTCATGCACGTTTTGCCCGACTCTTTTGAGATGTTGTCCTCACCATGTCTTGAAGACGATCCTTGGCACAAGTTTCCTTTCACGGGCTTTGTCGCTATGTTGTCCGGTCTTGTAACTCTCGCTATCGATTGGGTTGCTACAGTCTCTACACAAAGAAAGCTGTCCATGACGACGGTGAAGAAAAGACTACTCCGATGATAATTCAAATCGATCATTTGCCTATAACAACTAATAAAGAACGTAGCTCTACTTGCTCAAAACAACTAATGCGGTACCGAGTTATCGCCATGGTTAGTTCTTCATTACAAGCTCATTTAGCTCTTGTTACATGGAAAATACTACATTCCAAATTATTAATTTTCATATGGTGAATGATTATATGTGTTAATTTAGGTATTGGAGCTTGGAATTATAGTTCACTCGGTGGTTATTGGATTATCGCTAGGGGCAACAAATGACACATGCACCATTAAAGGTCTTATCGCAGCTCTTTGCTTCCATCAAATGTTCGAAGGCATGGGTCTCGGAGGATGCATCCTCCAGGTAAAATTATTGAAAAAAAAAACAAAATCTGTTTTAATCTTGGTCCGAAACAATACCAAACGAAACCGTAAAAGCCTAAACAATACTCGCTACGAGACCATAATATTTTTTTTATCAAACTTATAAAGTTTTGAAACATGTAAGTATGTAACATATGATAGAAACATGTAACATGTTGAATAATATATACAACTTTTTTGAACAGGCAGAGTATACAAATGTGAAGAAATTCGTGATGGCTTTCTTCTTTGCGGTTACAACACCATTTGGGATCGCTCTTGGTATAGCCTTGTCGAGTGTTTACACGGACAACAGTCCAACCGCATTAATCACGGTTGGGCTGCTCAATGCATGTTCCGCGGGATTGCTCATTTACATGGCGTTCGTAGACCTTCTAGCCGCGGAGTTTATGGGATCAATGCTCCAAGGAAGCGTCAAGCTTCAGCTTAACTGTTTTGGCGCAGCTTTGCTCGGTTGCGGTGGAATGTCAATCCTTGCCAAGTGGGCTTAGACTCATTTAACATCCTACTTCCAATTTCTCTTGAACTGTAATTATATTTGAGTGAGTACTGTAAACAATATCTATTTTTCTGTATCATATAATGTGATTTTCAAGCGATTGTGCTTTCATTTAAACTTTAATCTGCTCAAATCTGCCAATTAAAATGCGCCCGTAAAACTTAGAAGAACAAAAAACTAATTAATCCATATGTAAATGTATTAAAATACATAATGGAAGGCTTAACAAACTTTCAGGGGTGGTCAGATAAATTGCACTGAAGAAAAAAAATAAAATAAAATTCTGGATAAAGGAATTACGGTCTACCCACCTAGCATGCATTAGCTTTAGCTAGTACTGCTATTTCAAGAATTATTTTTTCGAATTCAAAAAGTTCATCAGAACGAAATATATGACAAAGATTTTCACTTGAAAATTAAGAGAAATTTGCAACAACGACCTGGAGGTCAATTACCGAAGCTCAATGGCTCTAAGTCTCTGTATGCCTCTAAGGCTCTAACAATCAGCGTGCATGTAATACAGAAACGCCAGTTTGATGTAAGTTTTTATCCAACCAGAAACTCTGCCAGCATATATAAAGAGAAATACCCCAAAATAACATAAATATATCCTATTATACATGTATTGAATCAAAATTATCAAGGAGCTAAACTCAATTGGTATAAATATTATTGGTGAAAGAAGTACATATATTGATGTTTTTCAAAAAAAGGGGGAAGCTTTTCTTTTACCTCCATGGGTAAGCATGTAACCAAAAATTATATATCAATTTTAGTTCGAATCTAGTTCTTCATTTACAGCATATTTTATTCAGAGAAAACAATTTGTTTAAAAAAACATTTATTGTCTGTTGCGTCTTCACAAATAACTTTCTATTATAAGATTTATATTGTTCACTAAATTACTTTTTTTCTTTGTCAACGAAAACCTATTAGCCAAAAAAACACTTTTTGTCAACTTTGCAACACATATTAAAAAAGTTTCTCTAACATGAATCACACATCTATTGTATAATTGGTTAAATTTCTGCAAATAACGTCACAAAAATATCTATTAACTTATATTATCCCCCCCCCTCCCTCCTCCCATGTGACCGTACGCTTATACGACTTGAGTAAAGGCAAGATCCGTACAACTCCATATTACGTACGTGAGCAAGATTATTGCAATTTCACCAAACCACAACATAAATAATAATTAATTTGCCTTCGTGTTGTTCTTTTCCGTATTAAGATGAAACATATAAAACGTCAGCAAAATTCCGGCATGGGAATAGCCTGTGTTTCCCTATATAAGACTTAAGTCGTAAGAAGCCATTATAGAACCCACGAGAATACAAAAACAAAAACAAAGAGAAGACTCTAAAACAATTATAATGGCAGCATCAGCTATAACACTCATGAAGCTCTTCCTCTTTGCCCTAGTCCTTATCAGCTTCACCGTATCTCCGGCGATGTCAACGGCGCCAGAAGAATGTGAAGCCGAGTCAACAAACCCATGCGTCAACAAGGCTAAAGCCTTACCTCTAAAAATCATATCCATTGTAGCCATCCTCTTGACCAGCATGATAGGCGTCTCGGCTCCTCTATTCAGCCGATACGTTCCTTTCCTCCATCCAGACGGAAACATTTTCACGATCGTTAAGGCTTTCGCGTCCGGGATCATCCTGGGAACAAGTTTCATGCATGTTTTACCAGATTCTTTTGAGATGTTGTCATCGGAATGTCTAGAGGAGGATCCATGGCACAAGTTCCCATTCACGGGCTTTGTCGCTATGTTGTCGGGACTAGTCACTCTAGCCATCGACTCCATGGCTACTAGCTTCTACACTAGCAAGAACGGTAGTGAAATCGTGCCGGCTGCTAGTAACGGTGATCATGAGAGAGCGAATCCAATGACAACTCATGGTCATAGCCATGGTCACGGGGTTACTACTAAAAATGATGGTGGTTCACAGTTATTACGGTACCGCGTCATTGCTATGGTTAGTACACTATATAAACGCCATTTGAAATGAGATAAGTTATAAAAAATATAATTGACCATTCCATATCATATAATTGATAGGTTTTGGAGCTTGGAATTATAGTTCACTCCGTGGTCATTGGACTATCTCTAGGTGCAACAAATGACACATGCACCATTAAAGGTCTTATTGCAGCTCTCTGCTTCCATCAAATGTTTGAAGGCATGGGTCTCGGCGGCTGCATCCTCCAGGTAAACACAAACTTACATCTTTATTAATGTGTTTGGGTCCGTAAGATATACTACATATTTGTACAAATTAATTAAATGTCAAATACAGATAAATCATTAATGTTTACTAACAAACATTGCAATTGTGAATAGGCGGAGTATACCAACGTGAAAAAGTTCGTGATGGCATTCTTTTTCGCGGTTACAACACCATTTGGAATCGTTTTAGGAATTGCATTGTCTAGCGTATACAGAGATAACAGCCCGACCGCATTGATCACTGTCGGTCTGCTCAACGCCTGCTCAGCAGGGTTGCTCATCTACATGGCTCTCGTCGACCTTCTAGCTGCCGAGTTCATGGGACCAAAGCTCCAAGGTAGTATCAAGCTTCAGATCAAGTGTTTTTTTGCCGCTCTACTTGGCTGCGGTGGAATGTCAATCCTCGCCAAGTGGGCGTAAAAAAACTTGTCAAGCTCTTTTACAATGTACTTTCTATTTCTTGAAACTGTGATTATATTGCAATGAGTATAAACAACTCAGTTTTCTGTAGCATAAGAAAATTACAAATGTGGTTTTCATGCGATTGTGTTTTGGTTTTCTATCTCTCTATTGTAATGTGAGTTCTTTAAATTAAGTTTTCCGTTCTCTATTCTTTTTTAGTAACGTCTATTAGTTTTTGTTGCATTAATTCCGTTCAAAATAAAAAGGGGGAATTGCTAAAAATAGGCCACAATTTAATTCTAAATGCAAAAGTATACCCCAAATTCAACCTATTGCAAAAATAGATCAGAGGGGTAGAGAAATTACCATTATCTCCTACATGAGTAAACAATAAAACGGATGTCTCAATTACGATTATAACCCTGCGAAGTCTGCAAATACTAATGAAGTCTTCTCAGCAGACTAATAAAGAAGTCTACTATATTATTAAATATTATTTTTAAATTTTAAAATTATATAAAAATAATGTAAACTGAAATTTGTTTCTATAAATCAAATGTCAACAAGTATGATCTATAAAAATTATAATTTAATAAAAATAAATCATTTTTAATCATCTAAGATAAACATAAAAAGTGAAAAATTTTAAACTAGGGCTGCACACTTCTTTATCAGTCTGCTCAGAAGACTGATAAAGAAGTCTATTATATTAATAAATCTTAGTTTTAAATTTTAAAATTATATAAAAATAATGTAAACTGAAATTTGTTTCTATAAATCAAATGTCAACAAGTATGATCTATAAAAATTATAATTTAATAAATATGAATCATTTTTAACCATCTAAGATAAACATAAAAAGTGAAAAGTTTTAAACTAGGGCTGCAGACTTCTTTATCAGTCTGCTCAGCAAACTACGGATCGAAGTCTTGTCAAACCAGAATAATTAACCTAACCGGATTTTTTATTTAACATATTATATAAAGAAACTTACCAGTCGTTACCATAAATAAAAAACCCTAGATCACTGTAAAACAGCGCTGCACTCTGGTCTCTCTCACCGCGACTCTCTCTCGCAGTAAGCCTTTCCCGGCGCTCCCCATCTCTTCTTTTCTGTTTCTGATGCATATGTTGTTTCATATATATATCACTACATATATTGTTGCTGCAGATCTCAGCCGGCGTCTTCATCGTTCTTAGTTATCTCTCCAGATCTGTGAGTTATTCGCCATTACATTCTCTGTTTAGTCTGTATCTTATTGTTTACTGGTTTGTCCTTTAAAATTGTTCTTTTGTTCTTTTGTTCTTTTGTCCTTTTGCTTTACTGTTTTTTTAACAGATCTAAGTAAAAATACTTTTTTCACAGATTCCGTGAGCAAGTAAGTAAAAATATTTCGATTTTTTCTTTATTTCAAGATGTACCCTTTTTGTTATTTTGTTGTTTAGCGAGTAAGAAATATTTGTTTGGAAAGTTTGTTTTTGTTGTTTTGTTTTTAGCTGCAAAGTTATTATGTGGTCGTATCTGTTTTAGTTTTTTGTTTGTTAACTGCCAAGTTTGTTTGCTTGATCTCTACAGAGTAATGCCGATAAGCTACACCAACAGCTCATCTTCCAAAGCAAGCTATGACAGCGGGTGTGCCAAAGCTGATGGAGACTTTGGGATACCTGAACGATGCTATTGCGGCCTTCGATGTAGATTGGAAGAGTCTACAGCTCCAGAGACGTTTGGCAGGAAGTTCTATAGTTGCCCTGAAATATTAGGCGAATGTGTATAGTTTTAATGAGGTTTTTCTCAATATGTGTATAGTTTTAATGTTATTCATCGAGTATAACTGAATTTTTCGTTTGTCATATGTGTAGGATAAACCGAGTTACATCTCCAAATGGTGGGATGAAGCCATTGAAGAGCAGCTGACCATTCTTCAAATACGAATTGACAAGCAGAGCGAAAGCATGTTCCGTGACAACCGAACAGCCCTTCTGCAATCATATGAGAATCGGCTGTATGCATTGGAGGATTGCCTTGCTGCAACCGAGAAGACCATTAGCGAGATCGAGGAGTTCATAGGGTTCATTCAGAGTGAAATTGCTGGAGTGAAAGAAGCACTTGCTAATCGAGGTTCTGATATCCTACTTTGTGTTTTTTTAGTTATTTTTGCAGTAATCTCTTGTGTTTTCATGCGTTGGGATATAGAATAGAGGACCAAGAGACTTGTGTAACCTTTAAGTAGACTAGGTGGGATAGAACATATGTATTTGACTTCTATGGTGATTAATGTTGGTGTCGACTGTTGCATATACATTGTTCGTATACTGGGGAATCTATGTGCACTATGTGTATTGTGTACATATGCAGGCCGTGAGTTAAGGGTCTCTACATACAATCTCTAAAACTACTTTTCATATGATATTAATAAAAAACACATTTGGAGACCCATGAGGGTATCTGCACTGAGGATGCCCTTAGGCAGACTTCGTTGGAGACTTATTAAACAGACTTAATATGCAGACTTCTTAGGCAGACTTCTTAACCAGACTTAATATGCAGACTTCTTAGACAGACTTCTTAGGCAGACTTCTTAAGCAGACTTAATATGCAGACTTAATACGTCGAATAAACTAAATCAGACAGTTTTAAAATTATATTGCAAACCAGCTATAATTGGCTAAACCAATTCCGTTTTAAATAACAAAATCGATAAACCACATTGAACTGGTACGACGGTTATTGAACTGGTACGACGGTTATTGAACTGGTACGACGGTTATTGAACTGGTACAACGGTTATTGAACCGGTACGACGGTTAAATAGGTTTCTACGGTCATATATAAGAGTTTCTACGAACACTGTATTAACACAAATCGGTAAAAAAAAAAAACTACTGTCGTTTGGAAAATTTTTCTCGGAACTTGTCGCCGGTTTTTACTGTACATCCGTTTACCGTTTAATGTAAGTCGAAATTAATGCCGACTTCTCTTTTGAATCGAAGTCGTTTGTGTAATTCACGAACCCTAATCTCCTTCGCTTTCTATTCCAGATCTGGTGTCGCCGCCGTCCGTAACTGTTCATTTCCGCCGTCTAATCATTTCCGCCGTTGGTCGTGGAAAGGTATTTGGCTGTACTAATTTCTTATAATTTGTAAATAAATATCTTTACGGGTTCCAAGTTCCCAGTCGTTTGGGTTTCTACATCGGTTTTTCTAAAAATCGGACAACACCGAGTAGATATTTCCAAAGTCGGACAAAAATCGAATACCCGTTTCCAATTTCTAGTTGCTGTGTTACAGATATCTGTACTTTATTTATTAAACGGACTTGTATAGTGTTAGGCGAACTATTTTGGAAGTATTATCTCGTAAAACGGAGTTCAAAACGAGTTCCAAACGGGTTGTGTTTTTTTAGAGAACTTTGTCGGCGGCTAGTTTTTTTGAAACTTTATTAATTACACTATTAGGTCTACAGACTTCAATTGCAGACTTAGTTGGCTGACTTCGTGTGCAGACTTCTTCGTAAGTCTTCATAAGTAGACTTCTTGAATATTTGACTTCGTTTTGCAGACGTCAGAACAGCTAATGGAAAACCCAGAGTTCCCCCCGCGTCTCTTCTCGAAAGGCGATGAGCCGTCTCCGCTGAAAAGCATCGGTTACTATAGCGGTGAGACGAAGCTGATGACTGCACTCGAGGAAGCACTCACACAAGATAAGTGGGAAGAGATATTGAACTCTAAACTGGGAGTGTTCTTGAAGTTCAGTCAGCTGGATTTTGGCTAGGCATCTAGACTGGTGCATTACATTCTCGGCATGCAGCTAGTTTGCAAGAAAAAATTTGAGATTTGGAGCCTCGTAGGTCTAATCCCGATCCGCTTTTCTTTGAATGAGTTCAAACATATTACTGGCTTGAATTGCGAGTACGTGGACAACCTCGAGGATCCGATGGTTGAGATAACTGAGGAGATGCAAGATTTCTGGGAGCGATTGGGAGTCAGTCAAAATTTGGGCCCGAGCACTGAAGATTTGATAGAAGCTTGTAAGGAATGCGGGTCGTGGTCTTCCGAGGATCGGTTGAGGCTGGGATACCTTAGGATTTATACTAGTTACATTGAAGCACGAAAGCCATCTTCAGCTACTCGGGCTAGGTTGGCAAGGCTTGTGATGGATTTAGATGCGTTTGAAAACTACCCTTGGGGAAGAGTGGCCTTCAAAAACCTGATGCGGTCGGTGAAGGAGAAAGAAATTTGGAGGTCGTCGTACACCATTGAGGGGTTTGTTCAAGTACTACAAGTCTGGGTTTACTTTGCTCTTCCCGACTTTGCTGCTAAATTTGGTGAACCACTTCCAAACGAGCCCAGTGTACCGCTGATAGCTTACAAGGGATCCAGGGGGAGGAAATTTATGAAAGAGAATATGCTCTGACAGGTAAGTAGTCTGAATTCATACTTGGTTGACTATTATATCGGCAGACTTATTTAGTAGACTTCTAGTGCAGACGTCTGTAATATATAGCAGACTTCCTTAGTAGATTTCTAATGCAGACTTTGTTGGTAGACTTCTACATTATACTTTATATAACACAGTTTTGATTTCCATGTAGACACGCATTAACAACTACGTTGTTAAGGAATTCTTCGACATGTTTCCGCGCTGGGAAGTTGTAGACAATGATGAAGAAGACGAGAGGACTGACAACATCATCAAAGCGATGTATGGTCATTTTGGCCCTAAACAATGGACATGGGAAAGGAGTCATTGGACTCCAACAGGTGTGACCAAGTATGTCAAGTCCGAAGGGACTGTCGATCTGAAGAGGCGATCGGAATCAGTTGGTGATCAAGGAAGTCGGAAGCGGTTCTGCCCAGCCTTTGGTGAGGAAGATGAGTCAATGGTCACGATTCTGAAGGACCACATGGACGACTGCTTCAACAAGATGATGGATGGGTTGAGTAGTTGTGAATCTCAGATCAAACTACTCAACACAAAGTTGGGAACGGTGGAACAGAAATTAGAGGCAGTGATCCTCCAAGCTGGGACCGGAGGTACAAAGGAGAATGTGGCTCAGACTGGTGAAGCAGCCGCCGAGGGCGCAAAACCTGTTGGCGACGATCAAACGGACGCGGACGCCGATCCTAATATCGGGGTTAGTCCAAAACCCGCTCCAAAGAAAAGAGGAAGGAAACCTCGGAAAAAATAAAATTCCATATTTGTTTTCAAACTTCTCATCAAACCTTACCAATCTGTTTTAAAACCTTAGAAATCGAGAAAATGTTGTCACCACTGAATATTTAATGTTTTTATTTGTACTCTTTAATGTTTGATGTTTGGTTTCGTTTCATTGATGTGTGTTTAAATCTTTATATTTGCAGAGTAATTTTATGTCTAAGCAAAATGAACAAACTGATGTCCCAAGTGAGAGCGTGAACGATGGTAAACAGGGAACTCCAGAGCCAAGCGTCGTTATGGTTGATCCAGCAAAATGCGACATCGACTTCGATCAGGTCCAGAAAGATAAACACGAGAAAGGCAAGAAGGCGGCACAACTGGTTGCTCGTGCGAAGAGTGAACGTCTGAGAAAGTTGGCTTTTACACAACAAAGCCCTTTCAAACCCAACAGCACAGCGAAGGAAGTAATCCCAAACAAAAATTCCGAGGGTGCGGATATGATCTGTTTGATATGAAACACGTGAAGCAAAAGATCGGTGTGCTAACTGATTGTCTGAAAAAAGATTCGTAAGTCTTTGTTTTGGAGTTAGCATAAAGCAGACTTTCTATTGTAAGAGTAGTGGATGATATTGTAAAATGGTGGTGTTTTCAGGAACTATCCGAAGCGGGTAAAATGGTCATCCGTGGACTGGTACTTCATCCTAAGAGTCCCAAAACAATGGCTAGCAGACACTGTAAGTTACGCGAGTGTATATATGATATGAACACAACATATTTCTCTCTGCTTGAATAATTGTTTTCATTGAATATGCAGCACATGGAAGCTGGGATTAACCTACTCAGGCTGCAATTTACAAAGCATCATGAGTGGTTTAGGTCGGACAGGATAACATTCCTCGACTCTTACTTTGCAACGATGTGGAGGCACAAGTACAAGGAGTTCGTGGACTCTCACGCCAACCCTGATGGTTCAGGCAAGCTCCTTCCAGCTGGCTCGTTCGAGTACTACACTGGCGCAGCGCCAACCTACTGCGTTAGTAACAAGACGTGGGGGTATGATGTGGATGACCTGTACTCGATGCCACACCAACACTTTCGAAGTTCCAAATCAACGACCCAGTTATGTGATCCTCCTTTCACATTGAATCGCCAACCATCTATGCCTTCAACCGTCAAATTATCAGCATAATGTGAACGAATTGCCAACAAATATTCAACTCCTCGAGTATGGTTGGTTGGAAGACTCAAAGCATCTTCCCGCCTTTTACAAAACCACTTTGTTAGCTTCGCCCGTACGTACTCCAACAGGAATACTATGGGAAATCCCCATGCCCGTTTGAGAGCAGAGTTGATAGACTCTGCGATGTTGCTCGTCTTTATATTGTATCTATCACCTGGAAAGTGAACTCTTGACCACAACTGAATGCCTGCCTCCTCCAGGTACGTTGCAAGGTCAGATTTTATATGCCTTATCTCATCCATACAACGGTTAAAATCATGTACCGTATATGCATACGCAACACGTTTGACTAAGTACATAAGATGCTTCCCCTTAAACTTAGTGACAATATTGTGTTGCAGATGATAATAGCATATACCGCGTGTTACCCATGGTAAAACAGTCTCACATGCCTTCTTAATGGAATGATGCCGGTCTGAAACTATCACCAACGGATACTCGTCTGTAAAACACTCCCGCAATTTTTTAAAAAATAATTCCCATGCGTGATCATTCTCAGAGTCCACTATTCCAAAAGCTAGTGGAAATATCTGGAAGTTACCATCTTGTGTTGTCGCCACTAGCAGAGTCCTTTCATACTTTCCAGTCAGATGACACCCATCGACAACAATGACCCGTCTGAGATATTGAAAACCAGCTATGGAGGCTCTGAAGGCTAAGAATAGGTACTTGAACCTATTCTGACAGTCGCGTTCAAGGGCAGTTATAGTACCCGGATTTGCTTCAGTGATCAGACGCAAATAAGAAGGCAGTCGACTATATCCATCCTCAGGGGTTCCCCTCACACATTCTTGTGCATACATCAAAGCTCTATACGAAGTTGTGTAGTCTATTTTCAATTGAAACATCGCCTGCATTGAATCTTTGATGTGTTCTGCAGTAATCCCATCAATTATTCCCACACGCTCTATAAATAACTTTCCAATGTATCTTGGAGTCGTATGCTTTCGGTGAGCCAACCGATCTGAAACAGAACAGGTATGAGTTTTGACATATTTAGTGACCCAAAACGTCTTTGCTTCGTTCTTTACAGCTGCTTTAACTCTCCATTGGCATCCTTTAACAGCACATTTAGCAACAAACAGACGTCTCGATGACTTATCAACTCTGAATGCAAACTTCAACATAACAGCCGTCAACCTGATCTCAGAAATCAGCTCGTCTTTTGTAGCAAAACTTCCGTTTACTTTTATTTTGTCAACCCAATTTCTTTCATATCCTCTTTGAGGAGCCTTCACCAGTTCTTCAATCCGCTCACCCTCTGAATCAGAATTTGAATCGTCATCCTTCACTTTCCCATATTGGCTGTAGTCCTGATCCTCAGAGTCCTGACCCTCAGAGTCAGTACCGTCTTCCTCCTTTACTGAATCGTTTTTGATGTCCTCGTTTATCTCATCATCATCATACTCATCGACATTTTCATCTTCACCTTCCTCAGTAGTTTGATTCCCACCTTCAACAGAACACCCATCAGCAGCATCAACACCACCAGTACGTCCATCATTGTCCTTGCGACTAGATACACAAAGACGTATAACATGCGTCTTACTCAACCCAATCAATCTCTGTACTTGTCTATCATTAGTAATATGCATAGGAGGGGTATCCAGATCCATGTGTGCTAACATTAAAAACGAAAAAAAAGCAGACTTCCAGCAAAACTCCACCCGGTTTCTTTCACGAAGAAGTCTGCCAAAAAGGCAGGGTTACTTTTGCAATTGACCAAATGTTTGACTTTCGTAGTAGACTTCTATATAAAGTCTGCATAAGAAAAAGGTTATTTCTGCAATTGACCAAACGTTTGACTTTTACAGCAGACTTCTTTTGAAGTCTGCTGTAAGAGGCAAGAAGTCTTCTGTTAATGTGAAGTCTGCTGAAGAAGTCTACACTACAAACGAAGTCTGCTGCAGGTTATTTCTGCAATTGACCAAAGTTTGACTTTCGTAGCAGACTTCATTATAAGTCTGCTGAGAGGTTATTTTTGCATTTGACCAATTCTGAATTAAATTAATAGCAGACTTCTAGTCTGCTATAAATTTAATTCGCAGCAGACTTCTAATCGAACAGTCAAATGTGGTCAACATCTTGGTCAAATGCAAAAATAACCTTTCAGGTCAAACTTATCTTTTTCAGACGTCTCCACGAAGTCTGCAGAAAAGGTCAAAGTATAATATTTTCCGGTCAAATGCAAAACTATTCTCGCTTTTCGGCAGCCTGAAATAGAAGTCTAAACGTTGTTTTTTTGTATTCAAATGAAAATTGGCAGACTTACAAAGAAGTCTACTTTCAAAAAAATACCAAAATGTCAATTACAAATCTAACATTTTACGTTGACTAGCAGACTGTAAAAGAAGTCTACTTTCGCGAAACATAGCCCAATGTTAAAGAAAAGATTTAGATGTTTACCTCCTTCCAATTTGAACTCGATTAACTTTGACAGAAGTTCAAAATTTTAGAGATGCACGAAAAGGAAACCAGCCCAGAACTCGGTTATCCAAGAATCTCACAAAATATATGATTTGCGAATTCAAACATATCAATGTCGACCAAGAAAGAGATTTTTAGATGAAACCAGATAGAAATTTGAAGATAGAATGAAGTTTGAGCTGCCAAATAAGCATTTAGAGCTTCAAGTGCAGATGGGCAAGCATTAACAGCTTCCATTTTGGTTGGTAATGGTAGTTGGCGAAATTGAAGATGATGACATTTTCGTAAATACTTGATATATCTTAGGATGGTTATGTCTTTTTCAAATTACCTAAAAAAATCGATAATTATAAATATAATGGCATTTATGTTATTATATGTGGCTTTAGGGAGAAAGTGGGAAGAAATTGGCTAATATTAAAGAGGGAGAAAAAAGAAGTTAAATTTGCATTTAACTTCAATTTTGAGGTCATATGTGCAAGAACCCCAAATAAAAACTACATACTCCCTTAAAACTTTAAAACGTGTAAAAAACTAATCCTTACGTAAATGTAAAAGAAATGAATTAGTTACAACAACAACAAAATAAACAAATCCACATGCAAATGTAATTTACTAAAATTCTTTAACCAGTTTAAATTTGATTTATTTCTTCAATATTTTGTTACTTCCAGAACATTCAATAAAATGTTAATTTTGCTGCAATCTCCATTTACAATATATACGGTTCATAATATTTAGATGTTCTTAGATCACAGTTTGATTAGCACAAAGACAAACAAATTAGTATGAAATCTCGTTTATATCCGTTTGATACAGTTTATGTAATCTATTCTCACATACTCTCGGTTTGAATTCCTTAACTGTTCTAAATTTTAAAAATATGCTGATAAAAAATGGACTTCTTTAATACATTTTCGGGAATTTAAACCAATTTCATGTATTAATATCTAGGAAAATCTTTTTAGATCTTATTTTCTAAATATTCTTAATCTAGCTGAATATAAATTACGAAATGGTTAATAGGTATGAGTAAGTTTTGTTTTTTTGGTTGAATATAGGTATGAATATTTATATTGTTGATGCCTTGATTTCTTTTTTTTTCTTCAGATTTTCCTTTAAGCTGAAATTGTTTTTTTTTTCAGTAACAGATAATTATTGTCTGTTTCTTCGTCAGAAAACAAAAATCATATTAACAATCTTTAGTTTTTGATTATTTGTAACACATTGAAAACAAGTATTGTCTTTTTACATACAGAATAAAACGTAGGAAATCATTAGTTAAATTCTGTAAGTTTGGAGTAATATTTATCCCTATTTTTCTGTCAAAAAACAAAAACCATCCCTAGCTAAAGAAATACAAGTAGTTTGCCCTAACTAGTTTCTCTCAGGCACTTTCTCCAAGACAGCCGCACAGTCAACTTTCCGATCAAATCTCATCTCCGATAGATTTCTCTCTGTTTTTTTTCTACTCTTCAGCTTGGGGTTGGGTCGAGCCATGCTCCGGCCACGGCCGTGAGTCAAGCGCCGACAAGATCTTCTCTCCTCCGCCGTTTTCCCTGCTTCGCTATGTCTCTCGAAATTCTGCTCTCTCTCGTTGTCACAACATCACCGGCACAGCCTCGCCATCATTGTCTCGGCATCCTCACCGTCTCACCTTTGCTCCGACACACCATCACGCCGTCTTACTCTTTTGCTGTCTTGCTGCCTTGCCCTCTGGCTGCCTTGCAATCTTGCCGTATTTCTGACCCAAAACTCTCCGCCATTACACCTTTTCGTGGCTCACTCTTCATCTTCCTGCCCCCGCCATTGTTGAATTTCTCAATAGATCTGTTGTTGCTGCCGCTACACTTCTCTCCAAACTCTCTAAAGCAGATTCGAGGACTATCTGCATCGGAAAAGTTAAGCTGGGAGCCTACGGCAAAGCAATTGACCTTGAGTTTTTTCGCCGCCGCGTTTGATTCCTCCGGTGAGATCTATTTCGGCGGCCTCTCTACCGGTGAAGCTTTCAGCGTTAGTGTATCCTCCACAATCCCCGAAGCTTCAATAGTGTGGGCCTGGTCCAACTTTTGGATGGGTTTGGCCCAAATTGGTGTCTACATGATTTTTGGAATTAAAGGCCCACAGCACTTAAGTTTGTGTGATCTTATTCTCTACGCTAAAGAGAGCTGCTCGGGCAGTGATTTATTTTTAAGGATGGTCCCTACCGGCGTTTCTCCGGTTAAAGAAACTTCAGGCTTCCTCGTCCGAGCCAAGGTATTCATCATGGAGCATATCTCTAAATCTAATCGTGTTGGATTCATGTTTGTCTTCTCGCTCTGTTCAAACTTTGGAAGGCATACTTTTTGTGCGCTATGGGATTTGCGGGGACTCATCTCCTCTGTGTTTCATCAAGTTGCCTATCCTCAGTTTTTCATTGCCGCCCCTCGACCCCCTCGGTTCAGCCACTGGTACCAGCTGTCTCCGCCACCCTGCCAAACTGCTCGTTGTTCAATCTTCCAAGAGAATCGATTGGCCGAGCACAATCGATTATCGAGGCTTCTAAGCCCGTGGTCCTTCTCCACTTTCGGTCTATCCCTTAGGTTCAAATCAGTTGTTGGTCTCCTTGGTCTTTCGATCAGGATAGCCACAAATTTGTTAGAGTTGGGGATAGCGGTTTTAATATCTTCCCTCTCTTTGAGAGTGGTATTTATCCCAAGCTCTTTGCTGGGAAATCTTATGAGGTTTCTTACCGAATTGTCGTCTTGCGTAGCGATCTGTACGAGACTAGAAGAGGCAAACCGGATCGCTTCTGCGAACCCCGGAGGTAAGACTTCAGCTTCAACGTCACATGCCAAAGTGACTAATCTCAAACAATCCGGCTTGGCCGTGAAAATGATATTGACACATTCAAACTTCGTTATGAATTCGCTGTCTTATTATCAAGTGCTATCTTTATTAAGTTATATCGCTTTTGCTTTGTATTTGAGTTTCAATGGAGGATGTTTGATTCCCTCTTGTTGTTCTATGTTTGATTAAGTAATGAGAAGAAAGATTGTGAAAAAAAAAAAAAAAAAAAAAAAAAAAAAAACCATCCCTGACAAAGAATTATATTATGCTATACATCATGTCCGTGACCGTACGCATTATACGACTTGAAAAAGGCAAGATCCGTACAACTCTATATGACGTATGCATGTGAGCAAGAATATTGCAATTTCACCAAATCCCCAAATAAACAATCATTATTTCGCCTTAGTGTTATTCTTTTTTTCCATATTAATTTGAAATACATTCAACGTCAGCAAAATTCCGGCATGAGAATAGCCCATCCACACCACATGAAAGACATGTTTTAATTTGAAAACGTTTGGATTAAAAACGTTGGTTTTTTCTTTGAATATAATTTAACATTAGATTAAAAAAAAAAAAAATAGCCCATCCATATTATTTCCTATATAAGCTTAATTCGTAACGAGACAAGATAGAACACACAAGAATACAAAACATTTAGGAAATCAAAAACAAAGAGAAGTTTCTAAAAACAGTTATAATGGCGCCTTCGGCTACAACACTCGTGAAGCTTTTCTTCTTTGCCCTAATCCTTGTCAGCTTCACTGTATCCCCGGCGATGTCAACGGCACCAGAAGAATGTGAAGCCGAGTCAGCAAACCCATGCGTCAACAAGGCTAAAGCCTTACCTCTAAAAATCATATCCATTGTAGCCATCCTCTTGACCAGCATGATAGGCGTCTCGGCTCCTCTCTTCAGCCGATATGTTCCTTTCCTCCATCCAGACGGAAACATTTTCACGATCGTTAAGGCTTTCGCGTCCGGGATCATCCTCGGAACAAGTTTCATGCATGTTTTACCAGATTCTTTTGAGATGTTATCATCGGAATGTCTAGAAGACGACCCATGGCACAAGTTCCCATTCACGGGCTTTGTCGCTATGTTGTCGGGACTAGTCACTCTAGCCATCGATTCCATGGCTACTAGCTTCTACACTAGCAAGGACGGTAGTGAAGTCGTGCCAGCGGCTAGTAACGGTGACCATGAGAGAGCAAATCCGATGATAACTCATGGTCATAGTCACGGTCATGGCGTTACATCAAATACTAAAAATGATGGTGGCTCACAGTTATTGCGGTACCGCGTCATTGCTATGGTTAGTTCACTAGAAAACATACCATTTTGAAATGATCTAAGTTATAACAATTTATTTGACCATTTTATATCCATATGTTTATATAAACACATAATGATAGGTTTTGGAGCTTGGAATTATAGTTCACTCCGTGGTCATTGGGCTATCGCTAGGTGCAACAAATGACACATGCACCATTAAAGGTCTTATTGCAGCTCTTTGCTTCCATCAAATGTTTGAAGGCATGGGCCTAGGTGGCTGCATCCTCCAGGTAAACTCGAAGCTACATCTTTACTGATTGTTTTGATTCAATAAAAATAATAGAATGGGAAAAAAAAAATAACCGAATTGATATTTGATTATTTATATCCATTATGTCAATAGTAGATATAGGATCAAATTCCTACTAACAAAATATTGTGAATTGTGAATAGGCGGAATATACCAATGTGAAAAAGTTCGTGATGGCCTTCTTTTTTGCGGTTACGACACCATTTGGAATAGTTTTAGGGATTGCATTGTCCAGTGTATACAGAGATAACAGCCCGACAGCTTTGATTACTGTCGGTCTTCTCAACGCCTGCTCAGCAGGGTTGCTCATCTACATGGCTCTCGTCGACCTTCTTGCCGCCGAGTTCATGGGACCAAAGCTCCAAGGCAGTATAAAGCTTCAGATCAAGTGTTTCTTTGCCGCTCTACTCGGCTGCGGTGGAATGTCACTCCTCGCCAAGTGGGCGTAGAAACTTATCAATAATCTTGGTGTTCAGATTCTAAAAGAGTTTGGTCAATTGATCTCATTGCGTTGCGTGTAGTGTTTTTGTCTTTTGTTGTTTATTTTGTTATATATTACTTCATGTTGTGTGATGACTAATGAATAACTGTTTGACAGAGTTTGATCGATGAAATGAAATTTTAATTTAATCTACGCGGCAAAACAACTAAACAAGCCGAATGATTATATGATTATATATGGAAGCAGAAATTTTAAGACTTTTTTCTTAATTTGTCTTTGTGAGAATAATTTTAGAGTTTTTTTTAATATAAAAATAGTAGTTTAATATACCTTTAGACTTTTAGTACGTAGTTGAATATTATGTAATATCCATTAATATTATATATATAACAGCAATTTCTGTCTTTTCAGTTTTATAAACAACATGCATGCAGTGTTTATATTGGAATTCGATATTGAAAAAATTTCTGCAAAACTGTGTGAAAAAAAATCATATTAAGTAATCTTTACAACGAGTTACTAATGCTGCATATGCTGGTACGGATATGTTAAAATCCGTTTACAATCTTAGTTCTCACGACTTATACACACATTAACACATACCCACAGTTTGTATACATTAGATGAGTATGATGTCACGGGCTTTTTCCAGATAATCGTGCTGTGCGGTGCTCGGCATATTCTTACTCATTGAGCCAGTCTTTATTATACGGACCATAATCGACTGGTTTTGCTCTGTTCTTGAGCTCCTCGGAAATAATATTTCATTACTCAACCAGTTTGTGCAGGGATGGCCTAGTCTTTTTTTTTTTTCAAAATCAGGTCCACGATCAGTAACAAACTCCGGATGGGTCTTATCTAACTCCAAATGGTTTTACTATCCTCAGTCATCTACGATCCTCGTCTTAAAACGCAAACATGCCAAAATAACAAGTATAATACATTTTTTTATTTTTTACTTTATTACTTTAGTACTAGTTAATGGTTGTTCTTTTAACTTGTTAATGCTTGTAATCAAAATAGTTTCTTAAAATGGTGGAGTGTATACAACTGGATCATGTCTTCCAATATAACGTCTAATTTAATGTATAGTGTGTATAAAAATGTGTCACTACTCACTACTATCAACTTTGCAATATTGTTGAACAAAATGTTAGTATTAAGCAAACCAGTAATGTATCCAAAATGAAATGTTCAGACATAAATAATGAGGGCTTAGTGGGAGAAGCAACCTCTATTCCTACTAGTTAATTTTCTCTATAAAGTCAATATCATGGATTTATGGTGATTAAATGCACACTTGTTGACAAAAAAAATGTGGTTAATAGGCAATTAAATATGATATTCAATAATTGCCCAATATTGTTGGCAAAATCAATTGCCCAATTACGAGGTCGGCCCCTTTACAGAACAACCCAATGGCTACTAATAGTACAATGCTTCATATTCTGGAACTTTTATTATCTAGATATAAGTCCAAAAATTAATTAAGAGCAATAATGTAAAAAAAATAGATAAAATAATGTAGATTTTCTTTGTTGAGGATTGCATGATACAGAATTCTTATTTACAAAAACAAGTGGTAAAGCTTTCTAAGAAAATATATAAATATCATCTCAATTTTTTATTTCATTGGTTTTCATATTATTTTCCATGTGTTTACACAGTATATATCACACATATATTCGAATTGGCTTTTACGAAATTAATTCCATTCAGTTTAATTTTACGTGATGCGTTGTTAGCATTTTCCGCTATGATTAACAGTAATCTAGTATAATATTCCTTTTAGAAAAATTCTATAAAATATCATTAAAATGAGTTTTTTTCCAAAATACTATTATTAACTTTTTCATTTCAACACTATCACAAACACTGATTTTTTTCACAAATACCATGAACACTAAAAGTGAGTTTTAAAAGTTTCTAATTTAAATATTTTCGTTTGAGTACACTATTTTGGGTTTATAGTTCAGTTTTAGGGTTTATAGTTTATAGTTTATTTTTGAGGGTTTAGAGTTTAGGAATGATGGTTAAAAGTTTAGTTTTTGTTTTGTGGTATTTGAGAGAAAAATAATGTTTGTGTTAGTGATGATATTTGAAACAAAAATTTATTCTAGTGATATTTTTGAGAATTGCCCTTGTCTTTATAAAACAACTGATTTTGAATTTTTTGTTGGGGTATAAATTATTTGATACAAAATTACATTGAAATTCTGAAAACGATTTTTGTTATGTTGACTAAGAGAACATAGATAATGTTTGTTTACTAAGAGAATATAGATTATTTTTGTTAACTAAGACAGAATATTTAAGGGAACAGGGTAAACCCTTAAATATTCAAGGGAACAGAATATTTTTGTGAAAGCATGTATATCGTCTAACAAAATATCGAAATTTCAGTACTAAATAGTTGTTGGACAATAATTTAATTTAGGGAAAATATAAATATTGGATTGCGACATTGTAACGTTTCTTGAACGCAATCATCGTAACTCGTGAATTCACACATCGTATTCATCGTTCTGCGTTCTGATTCAATCTGGTTGTATAAAATAATTAAGGGGTCTTTTTCTGTCTATATGCACTGCACAAGATACGACCCCAATTTAAAAGTTTATTACACGACAAATAATAATGACTTTAAATTGCAAATGTCGTTGAAGGTATCAAATTCAGACTATTGCTTTTTATGACGTTTCCTTCCTACTTTTTTATAGTTGGGATAGCGAAACTTGATTCTTCTTGTTTAACAAAAAAAAAGAGAAAAGAAATTTGATTCTTCTTAGAAAATTAATATATTACAGTCTTGTTATGTTAAACGTCACTGGAAATTTGCACAAAAAAAAACGTCACTGGACAACTTCATTATTAGTGAAAGCGACGTATATATTTTCTAAGGTTAAATGTTACTTCTTCTGTTTTAAAATGATTTTTTAAAAATTTTAATAATGTACAATTCTTTAAAATTGTTAAAAAAATTCCATACAAATAAAAAATAAGTACAAATTATAAATACAAAATATTTAGACCATTTGGAACCAATATTAATTTAATAAAGTCAAATATTCTCAATTAATATATACTAGATTCTAACCCGTGCATCCGCACGAGAATATTTTTTATTGTTTAACGAATTTTGTAATATAATTTGTGTTTTCGAGTTTAGATATAATTATTTTTATAAATATATTTTTTAAAAGTTGAAAATATTAATTTTTGTGTTTAGATATATTTTTATAATATTAAATTAATTATGATTATAAAAATATAATTTTAACTCATCCGCTAATATTAATTCAAAATGAACTATTATAAAAACATAATTCTAACTTTTCCGTTCATATTACCATATAATATAAATATTTGTTAAAAATTTGAGATGTATTAACAGTATTATTTAGCATTATAGTTTTTAAAATTTAATCAACGAAGAGAGTGTACAACTGATTTTTCAAACCACATTTTAGTGTATGCAATAATTTTTAATTTTTATGTTTTTATTTAGTATAAAAAATATATTTTTGATATACATGTATAATTCAAAATTAGTGATTTTAGTTACCAAAATATTTTTAACCCGGTTTTTATATATATTTTTAGTTCTATAAATTTTAAAAAATATATTCTTAATATTTAAATTTTACATTTAAATTTTAGTTATTATTTTATTATTAATTTGTAAATAAATCATAATCGTAAATATATTATATAAGCAACATACATATCATATCATTTACATCATTATAAATATTTTATATTTCAAATATGACTATTATTTTTTATATGTGAATTCTTTTTTTCAAAAATTCTATATATTTTTGATAAAAATGTTTAATAGTATAAAAATTATTTAAATTAGAATCTTTAAATCAAATCTAAATTAATATCTTATTTTTTATTTTTAATCAAATCAAATCAAATATCAATTACCTATATTTAAGGAACTCTAAAAATATTTAAATTAATAACTAATTTTCGAAATTAAATATAAATAATTACTAAAATTATTTTTAAACACTTTTAAAAAAAATTAAGAATGTTTGGAAGCAAGTACTAAATGTGCTTCTGTTTTAATATAATAGATTCTTTAAAATTTATGATTTAGCAACACCATTTAGTTATAAGTGCATAATAACCAGAAAAATGAATCTTTATTAAACACCAAAAACATATAAAAAAATCAATATGTTAGAATTAATGAGTATATAGATTTTTTTCTGTATATCATTTTCTAATATATATATTTTTTTTCTTTTTTTTATTTCTTCATTGTTACATGCATGAATTAGATAAAAGTACAGATTAAAAAATTATAATTTTAAATAAAATATAATTTCATTATTAGTTAAAAACACAATTCAACTAATTATAAAAACTTTAAATAATTAAAAAGATCAAATAACATTAAAATTTGCATAGAAATTTGTAAAACATCTTACGAAAAAATAACATCTTAATTATGGGACAATGAGAGTACTATTTTTTTGTGTTATCTATAGATTCATGCTAGATGCAATTGCATTTTACTCTATATATTAGTATATTACTGGTAAATAGAATTATAAATAACTTACTTTGAATTAGTTATCCAATTTTCACGAAATTTATTTTTGTTTCATCTCAAAGCTCCACATATACTGTAGTAAGATCACAAATGTCATTATTTATACTTAAAAAACGTATACAACAGACATAAATATCTAAGAAATTATATATGTAACATCCCAATTTAGGCCCAATTGGGAAAAACTCAACAAGACCAGGCCCGCTCCAGCAACCCTAATTTGCCCTCATATTTAAGTGGAGAATTAAATGAAAAGGAGCCTCATTCTCATTCTTTTAACCCTA
Source organism: Eutrema salsugineum (assembly GCF_000478725.1). Taxonomy (NCBI): domain Eukaryota; kingdom Viridiplantae; phylum Streptophyta; class Magnoliopsida; order Brassicales; family Brassicaceae; genus Eutrema; species Eutrema salsugineum. Next base: position 807,204 of record NW_006256828.1, on the reverse strand, counting down.
GCCACCAAAGCAAAAAGGAAGAGAGAGAGAGAGAGAGGAGCTCGCCGCCGCTGAGGGAGAGAAGAGAAGCCACCGCCGCCGTCTGAGCTCGCCGCCGCCGCCGTCTGAGAGGAGAAGGAGTGGTCGTCAGCCTCCTCCTACGCAGAAACTCCTTGATTCCTTTGCTACCAGTTCTCCTTAAGTCAGATCTGCTTTTAGGCCAAGGTGAGGATTAGATCTAGGCTTTTCTTTTTATTCTTTTGTCTTCTTCTGGTGTGTGGAGTCTAGATCTGATGAGCCTAGGATGTTTCCTTGTGCATCTAGCTAGATCCATGTGTGAGTCTCATGAAAAGATCTAGGGTCTCATTAGAAGAAAAACCAGCATGTTTGATTGTTCACCCTGATGTGTGGTTAGTGATTGGTAGAGTAGCTAGATCAGGTGTTCATCTTGGTGATGGTGTGCCGAGGTATGGACATGTTTGCTGGGCTATTGCTGTCTGTGTGACTATAGCGATAGTTCAACGGTGAGCGGAAGGTACGCCGATCCTTCCGGAGCCTGTATGGCTGGAGGTGTGTCTGTGTGACTGCCTGGTATTATGTCTGTGTGACATGGGAGATCATGTCCTAGTCTGTGTGACTAGGAGGTGTGGCCTTGTGTGATAGGCGGGTTGGAGACACCATTGCTTGCTAGTTGTATGTGCATCGCTAGGATGCTTATGTGTTGCTTGTTGGATTTATTCTTGACATGTTGGTGGAAAATGAATGAGTGGAAAGGGAGCCTGGTTTGGTTCTCACTGAGTAATTTCCCCAGATTACTCACCCCTCTCTTTTAAATCCATATTGCAGGTGAGTGTGATGAATGTGAGTGTGTTGATGTCTGGGAGGAACTAGACGAGTAGCTCTAGTGTGGTGTGCCTTCAGAGATGGAGGAAGATTTTTATTGCTTTCAGAACTACTTTTTCGTATTTCCTTTTAAGACATTGGTTTCTGCTTATTTTCGGATTTATTCAGGTTATTTATTTCTAATGTAAGACTGGATTTGGTTTAATTGGGAATAAGAATTAAGGATTATTCAGGATTTATTGGTTATGTTAGATAATACTGTCGGTTTAGTCTGGTTTCCTTTGGAACCCAGAACCGGGGTGTTACAATTGGTATCAGAGCCTAGGTTCGAATTAGGAATAGAGAGATGTCTAGTCTAGAGTAGTGGGATTAGGAATTAGATGTAAAAAAAAAAAAAAAAAGGTTTTTCAAATATTTTCGAATTTAAAAAAAAAAATGAATTTTTCCGGATTTAAAAAAAAAAAGTATATATATATATATATTTCAAGTTCAAAGATTTTTCTTAAAAATGTTTTTAAACAAAGAAAACCACCACCTAGATTAGTCTCTCTAGTTATTGTTGTTATTTTTAATTGCAGGAAGTTCAGTCTTTACGGGACCTGACTGACTTATCTGTTCTCTCATGTTGTGCAATGTAGATGCCTCTGAAAGCCAGAAATGTGCGCACCAGATCCCAGGCTCGTCGTTCAGGTGGGGATGAGGAGACCACTGACACGACAGGAAGTGTGAACCGAGTTCCAGTGAACCAGCAGGCTGGAAATCCTGAGGGAGATGTACCTGTTCAAGTGCCAGCAGCAGCAGCAGCAGAAGCAGCCCATGCCGCAGTCTTGGAGGAGCAGCAACGCTATCGAGAGATGTATGGCCACTTGAACCAGGGAGTGGGTGTGAATGCTCAGCAGCAGCAGGAGCAGCAGCAGTCGCAGCATCAGCAGAATGCACCTCCGCCGCCAGTGCATGAACCGCCGCCCGTGGTTGTGCCGCCAGTGTTTGTTCAGCCTCAGAATGTGCCGCCGCCAGTGTTTGTTCAGCAGCAGTATGTGCCTCCACCTCCTGCGCCTGTCAATGTGTTTGGGCTGACATATTATCAGGCTATGAAGCACCTGAAGGATATGGGGATGGAAGCTTTTGGTGGGAGATCTGACCCAGTGTCTGCAGATAACTGGAGGAAGAGGCTGGAGAGGAATTTTGATGCCATGAGATGTCCGGATGGGTACCGGAAGGACTTAGCCGTGCAGTACCTGAAGGAAGAGGCGCTGATATGGTGGGATGGTGTGGTGGAAGCAACTCAGGGCCGGTATGAGTTGACTTACAATGATTTCCAGGAAGCATTTGCTAAGGAATATTTTCCACCTGAAGCCTTGGATCAGATGGAGAGTGCCTTTGAAGACCTGCGTCAGGAGAACCGTACTGTGAGGGAGTACAAGGAGGAGTTCAACAGGTTAAGGAGGTTCTCCAGGAAGCACTTCACTCAGGCAGACTTGGTCCGTCAATTCATGAAGGGCTTGAAGCTGGAATTGAGGAGCAGATGTTCTGTCAGGAGGTACCCCACATTAGTGGAACTTGTGGAGACAGCTGCCATTCAGGAAGCTAATTTTGATGAGCTGAGGAGGACTAGGCAGGGTCAAGTCCGAGCACCCCGTACCTTGGAAGCACCAAAGAGGACCTGGGATGATATGGCAACAGGGAGAGTCGATGGGAATGCTCTGGAGTGCCAGCGTTGTGGGAAGAGGCACACCGGGCCGTGTTGATTGATTAAGTGCTATGGATGTGGAGGAATGGGTCACCAAGGCAGGGATTGCCCAAGTGCTGCAAGGATTGGCAAGTGTTATCGCTGCGGGAGATCAGGTCATTACAAGAAGGATTGCAGGATGCCACCGCTTGTTCAGCAGGAAGGAGGAGCAGCGCCAGGAGCACCACCAGCTAAGAGGCAGGCTGTTGGACCTCGTGTCTTCGCCATTGGAGATCCTGAGGGAGGCTCACCGATCGCTGGTAAGTAAATGTTCGAGTGATTCTATATGTTGCTTGTGAATAGGAATGTAGAATGGAAATGCATAACTAGACATAAGTATAAATCATGTAGGATCGGTCTCAGTAGGGGGCGCGATTGCATATACCTTGTTCGACACCGGTGCCACTCATAGCTTCGTGAGCCCGAGGTTGACCAAGTGTTGGACTTTTTCTGGGAAGTTCATTCCTAGGTCTAAGGCAGTGGAAACTGCTGGGAATGAGCAAGTAAGGACCATTGGGGTACATGAAGGTGTACCAATTCTATTGGAAGGTGCAGGATTTCCATGGAATCTAGTGGAAATGGAGTTGAACCTCTATGATGTTATTCTGGGGATGGATTGGCTGAAGCACTATGGAGTCGTCTTGAATTGTCGAAGGTCGAGAGCTTATATTCCACAGCAGGGAGAGGAGTTAGTTTTTCAAGGAATGAAAACTGATGTAGGAGTGCCAATCATCTCAATGATTCACGCAGAGAATCTTATGGAGGAAGGATGTGAAGCATTCCTAGCAACAATCTCTATGGCTGAAGAGGGAGCAGACAAAGACCTTGAGGAGATACCAGTGGCAAATGAGTATGCGGATGTATTTGAGCCATTGACTGGACCACCACCAAGGAGGGAAGTGGACTTCACTATTGAAGTAGAACCAGGGACGGCTCCTGTTTCAAAGGTCCCATATCGATTGGCACCAGCAGAGATGGCTGAGCTAAAGAAGCAGTTGGAGGACTTGACGGATAAAGGATTTATTCGGCCAAGTAGCTCGCCATGGGGAGCACCAGTGTTGTTTGTAAAGAAAAAAGATGGGAGCTTTCGACTTTGCATCGACTATAGAGGATTGAATAAGGTGACCATCAAGAACAAGTATCCCTTGCCGAGAATTGATGAGCTATTGGACCAGTTAGAAGGAGCTTCATGGTTCTCTAAGATTGATCTAGCATCTGGCTACCATCAGATTCGGATAGCAGAAGAAGATATCCACAAGACAGCATTTCGAACTCGCTATGGGCATTATGAGTTTGTGGTAATGCCGTTCGGATTGACGAATGCGCCTGCAGCTTTCATGAAGTTGATGAATGATGTTTTTCGGGAACACTTGGATAAGTGTGTGATTGTTTTTATTGATGATATATTGGTCTACTCAAGGAGTGAGAGGGAGCATGAATGGCATTTAGGAATGATTCTTCAGAAGTTAAGGGATCAGCAGCTTTTTGCGAAGCTAAGCAAGTGCAGCTTCTGGCAAAGGAAGATAGGATTCCTTGGGCATGTTGTTTCAGAAGCAGGAGTGGCAGTAGATCCGGAGAAGATCACTGCAGTGACAGAATGGCTTGTGCCTACGAGTGTCGCTGAGGTCCGCAGCTTTTTGGGTCTGGCAGGTTATTATCGCAAGTTTGTGCCAAATTTCTCTAGAATTTCAAAGCCGCTCACGAGTCTAATTGGGAAGAATGTGAAGTTTGAGTGGACAGAGAAGAGATCCCAGAGTTTTGAGGAGCTGAAGAAGAGCCTCACAGAAACTCCGGTGTTGGTACTCCCGAGGACAGGAATACCTTATGATGTATACACCGATGCCTCTGGATCCGGACTAGGATGTGTGCTTATGCAGGAAGGGAAGGTCATAGCATATGCATCCAGGCAACTTCGAAAGCATGAAGTGAACTATCCAACTCATGAGTTAGAGCTAGCCGCTGTAGTTTTTGCTCTTAAGATATGGCGGGCCTACTTATATGGAGAGAAGGTGCACATATTCACAGATCATAAAAGTTTGAAGCATGTGTTCACTCAGAGTGATCTGAACCTGAGGCAGAGGAGATGGATAGAGTTGTTGGCAGACTATGATTTAGCGATTTCATATCATCCCGGAAAAGCTAATCATGTAGCTGATGCCTTGAGTAGAAGAAGGAGAGATGTTTCTGAGATCAAAGAAACACAAGAACTGATAGCAACGATGGCGAGGTTGAGTTTGTGTGTTGCTGAAGTGGAGGATGACGCCGCCGGATTAGAAGCATTGGACAATGCTGACTTGTTGTGGAAGATACGGCAAGAACAGGGTAAGGACTTGGCTTTGAAGGAAATGTTTGACAAGCAAGTGGTTGGATACCACCAGGCGGATAATGGAACCTACATGTACAAGAATCGGGTTTGCGTTCCGAAGGATGATGAGCTAAGGAATGAGGTGTTGAGCCAAGCTCATCAGTCCAAATTTTCTATTCACCCTGGAAACACCAAGATGTATCGGGACCTGAAACGCTATTACCATTGGGCAGGTATGAAGCGTGACATTGCTGCTTGGATTTCTCAGTGTGCTACATGTCAGCAAGTGAAAGCAGAGCAGATGGCGCCAAGTGGACTACTCCAGAACTTGCCATTACCAGAATGGAAATGGGACATGGTGACAATGGATTTTGTGACAGGGCTGCCAAGGACACTAAGTAAGAATAATGCGATTTGGGTAATCGTAGACCGCCTTACTAAATCAGCTCACTTTGTACCAATCAGAAAGACAGATGGTGTCGAGCAGTTGGCGCAAAAGTATATTGATGTGATTGTGAGGTTACATGGAGTTCCAGTGAGCATTGTGTCCGATCGAGATCCGAAGTTCACAGCTAGTTTTTGGCAAGCATTTCAGAAGGCATTGGGAACAAGGGTTCATTTGAGCACAGCCTATCACCCTCAAACGGACGGCCAATTGGAAAGGACGATTAGGACCTTGGAGGACCTGCTAAGGGCTTTTGTCCTGGATTGGGAAGGAAGCTGGGAAAAGCATCTTCCTCTAGCAGAGTTTGCTTACAACAACAGTTATCATGTCAGTATTGGAATGGCTCCGTACGAAGCTCTTTACGGGAGACCATGTCGTACACCCCTCTGTTGGACAGAAGTAGAAGAGATGAGAGAGTTAGAACCAGAATTGCTGAGGGAAGCATCTGAGCAAGTGGAAATGCTTAAGATCAGGCTAAAAGAAGCCCATGATCGTCAGAAAAGCTATGCTGATCAGCGAAGGCAGGAATTATCTTTTGAGGTTGGTGATATGGTCTATTTGAAGTTGAGAACCTTTAGAGGAAATGATGGGCATAGGAAATTGAAGAAGCTTAAGCCAAGGTACATGGGACCGTACCCTATTGTCGAAAGAATTGGAGAAGTGGCTTACCGCTTAGAGTTGCCCAAGGAGTTAGCTGAGTTCCATGATGTGTTTCATATTTCGCTTTTGAGGAAAGTTGTGAGAGAGCCAGAGCTCATTTTGCCTCAGCCGCCATTGGATGTGAGGAAGAATTTCTCAGCAGTATATCAGCCGGTGGCAGTGTTGGAATTTCGGGAAATGGAGGTCAATGGTAAGAGGAAGCAGTCAGTTAAGGTTTGTTGGGAGAGGGATGGCATCCGCGAGAAAACCTGGGAGTTGGAACAGGATATGCGGAAGGGTTACCCGGAGCTCTTCCAGGACAAGGGCCAAACCGGAGGTGTTGGAGAGAATTCGGGGACGAATTCCTTGGAAGTTGGGGAGAGTTGTAACATCCCAATTCAGGCCCAATTGGGAAAAGCCCAACAATACCAGGCCCGCTCCAGCAACCCTAATTTGCCCCCATATTTAAGTGGAGAATTAAATGAGAAGGAGCCTCATTCTCATTCTTTTAACCCTAGCCACCAAAGCAAAAAGGAAGAGAGAGAGAGAGAGGAGCTCGCTGCCGCTGAGGGAGAGAAGAGAAGCCGCCGCCGCCGTCTAAGAGGAGAATGAGTGGTCGTCAGCCTCCTCCTACGCAGAAACTCCTTGATTCCTTTGCTACCAGTTCTCCTTAAGTCAGATCTTCTTTTAGGCCAAGGTGAGGATTAGATCTAGGCTTTTCTTTTTATTCTTTTGTCTTCTTCTGGTGTGTGGAGTCTAGATCTGATGAGCCTAGGATGTTTCCTTGTGCATCTAGCTAGATCCATGTGTGAGTCTCATGAAAAGATCTAGGGTCTCATTAGAGGAAAAACCAGCATGTTTGATTGTTCACCCTGATGTGTGGTTAGTTATTGGTAGAGTAGCTAGATCAGGTGTTCATCTTGGTGATGGTGTGCCGAGGTATGGACATGTTTGCTGGGCTATTGCTGTCTGTGTGACTATAGCGATAGTTCAACGGTGAGCGGAAGGTACGCCGATCCTTCCGGAGCCTGTATGGCTGGAGTTGTGTCTGTGTGACTGCCTGGTATTATGTCTGTGTGACATGGGAGATGATGTCCTAGTCTGTGTGACTAGGAGGTGTGGCCTTGTGTGATAGGCGGGTTGGAGACACCATTGCTTGCTAGTTGTATGTGCATCGCTAGGATGCTTGTGTGTTGCTTGTTGGATTTATTCTTGACATGTTGGTGGAAAATGAATGAGTGGGAAGGGAGCCTGGTTTGGTTCTCACTGAGTAATTTCCCCAAATTACTCACCCCTCTCTTTTAAATCCATATTGCAGGTGAGTGTGATGAATGTGAGTGTGTTGATGTCTGGGAGGAACTAGACGAGTAGCTCTAGTGTGGTGTGCCTTCAGAGATGGAGGAAGATTTTTATTGCTTTCAGAACTACTTTTTCGTATTTCCTTTTAAGACATTGGTTTCTGCTTATTTTCGGATTTATTCAGGTTATTTATTTCTAGTGTAAGACTGAATTTGGTTTAATTAGGAATAAGAATTAAGGATTATTCAGGATTTATTGGTTATGTTAGATAATACTATCGGTTTAATCTGGTTTCTTATGGAACCCAGAACCGGGATGTTACAATATATGTGGTGATCAGTAAAAATTCTAGCTGGTGTTCTGTGTACAATGCAATCACATTCGATCTATTCTATATATTGATGTAGTAATTCTATATTTAAATTGAAATAGTGTACTAATTAATTCAATTATATATTTATACGTAGAAAGTTTATTTATGAATACATAAGTAAGTGATACTTTACGATTTTCTCACCTCCATTGTCGATTTCATTAAACATAGGTGATGCGTCGCGCCAGAAAAATGTTGTTTTCATATTTCATCTGTCACAAACTGATTGTAAATCCACAACTGTTGTTTTCCTCAATTAATGGATACATTAAGTTTGTAGTATTCTTTTTTTGAAGGGCTATTAAATTCATGTTACTTATTCAATATAACAGTTCTATTCTATGGTGTTCTTCATGCTCGTTCATCTCACATATTAATCAATATAGTAGTTCTATTCTACTCAATGTATTATATGTCATGTAACTGATATAGTTTGGAATTATGTGACGAAAGCAATTCCATCTAACGTGCAAATGAAAGTTACATTTTTTTTTTCTTAACATAGTGCAAATGAAAGCTACTATAATGAGTATTTCCTCTCTATTTTTTTCTATATGTAGCTATTAGCCACTGGTCATTAGACAAATTTACCTTTTGTGTTATATTTAATTGCTTGGCCAGAGAAGAAGTAAAAGGCCAAGGACCACCTCACATGTTTTGGAGAGATTCTTCAAAATTTCTTTCCCCATTCAATTATTATGTCGTCTTTTGCAACTTCCATTTTTGGCTTCCACCGAAGTTTCCAGGAAATAACAAAAAATATATCTTATTAATAATATTATTAATAACAATAACAATGCGGTCATTATGACCATTATAATGTTAACAGATTATCTATATCTCACAAAGATTGGACGTGCTTTCAAGTTTAACCAACGCTATCTAGAATAGACGTAAGGGCTAAGGTATAAACCAAACCAATAAAATTGCATCGTGATTTAACTAAAAACCTCTATAAATTAATAATATCAAGATCAAAATATTTTATTAATTTATCGTGATATTATTAATTTATAGAAGAAAATTGTTTTTCTCTCATTTTCTTTTTAAATTTCTTTCAAATGATGTTATATTTAAGAATCTAAACTCTTATGCTTATAAAATGATATGCACAAATTTAAAATTATGATTACTAATCATAACAATCGCAATAGAATAGTTATTCTATTTGTTAATTATGGACTAAATTATTTATGTAATAATTAATATAAATATTCATTAATACAAGATTTATAAAACATTATGGCTACTATCTTTAATGTTGATGCTGAAATTGAAGACCATACCTAATATAATTCAAAACAGTTATGCGTAAGAAAATTAAGTATCACATTTATTTTTTAAAAAAAATTTGAATGGAGATAAAAAAAATAACATTAAAAGTTATTGATGTAAAAAAGTAAAGAGATGATTTTTATTTTTCAATAAAAACTCAAACATAAATAAAAACAAATAACACATTAATCATATTTTAGTATATTATATATTACTTATACATATACATAAATTTATGTTATTATTAATTTATGTTTATGTTGGGACCATATTTTAATATAGAAATTTTATAAATATTATTATCTTATTATCTTATCGAATTTGATGAACTTTTACACTGTTCCGATTCGAGACCAAGAAAATTTATTAATTTATAGTAATTACTAATTTATCGAATATTAATTTATAGAGGTTCTACTGTATATGGGAGTAAGAGTTTCATTTTCCTCTTTAATGTACATATATAACTTTTGTGTGTTTCTATTTTCTAACCATAAATACACTTAACTAATTATCATCATTCTCAAAAATATGATCCTAACTAAATATATTGTTATTCTCCAAATTTCCGATTTCTGATATGGTCAATAATGATTTTAAAGGCCTCTTCAAATAAACATGGAAAAAAATGCGTGTCGAAGCCGAAGCATTTGGTGGCATCGACTTGGTTGGTTATCACAATTCACAAGTGATGCCGAGATATACTTTTGTCATGTGGCTTGCAATTCAGATAATTATCTATATGAGATCTCATGAGGTAATGGAGATAGTCCAATCATGTTCTCTTTGCTGGGAGGTTAATGACAAGATAATATCTCTTCTTTATGTCCTTATTCTTTCATGATATGCAATTGGTTTTGTTCCATCAAAGCTTATAAAATATTTGAAGCCAATGTGAGATGAAATACCAGAATAGACTAATAGTTTATTTTGACACTCAAAAATAACACTATATAAATAATATGATATAATTTAGAGAAAGTTCATGAATTTATTTTTATAATTTATATATTTTAAGCTAATGTGAGGTGAATTACAAAATAATCTATTGTAACACTCATAAATAACACTATAATAACATGACATAACTCAGAAGAAGTTCATAAAATGATATTTATTTAAAATTATAATCACATGCAACAGAGTGCGAAGTTAAGTTAAGAATTACATAAAGACTAAAGAGGGTATTGATTTCAAATTGAAATTTCCAAAATTCTTCTACACAATGTCTCGAATCACAAGCATTATATCGTTCTGTGAAAATATTGTCGCAATAAGAACAGGAAGCATGACTTAATTGGTTAAACCGTAAGAACATGAAGCATAACTTACTTAAACTTTTTTTTTTAATTTGATGAAGTATAACTTAATTAAACTTTTTTGGACCATGTAACCCGTAATCGGTAATCCTAACATATTTTAATTTTTGACGATTACAAAAGATGAGGCCAAAGTGTCGCATTGATTTAAAACAAATTGTATATCTATATACTTCCGTGCGAATGAAGAAAAACAAATTGTAGTTAATAAGATTTTACAAAACTACAAAAAATGAATCAATTCCATAATCAAAGGTTATAAAAAAAGGAGAGTCATATACTTCTCCTTCTTTTTTGTCCCCTAGTTTGCTATTTATCCCTTCACTAAAAAAAAAAGAAAATTATAACAAAAAAAACGGAAAAAAAATTTAACTTAAATTAAAAAAAATTATGGTCATGACATGTTAACATGTACACTAGCATTCATGACCATATCACAAACAGGGCACGCCTGTAACAGAGCCGATCCACAAACCGTACACAAACACAAATGGCGGCAAGGCAACACCAACACACTCGCCGTTCTTTCACCGCACCGTCTACATCCTCCGGTCACCGCCGTAACATCATCGCCGTCGGCTCCGTCGCAGCTTCCGCAGCTAGATTCCGCATCGTCTTCTACCGGAGGACGAACGGTCGCCGTTGCAGAGAAATCATCGACCTGAGCTAAAAGTTGCTCGAGATTTGATCGGAGATTGTTAGCTGTAGCTTCATTGCTTTGAGCGAGATCCCGCCAGATCTGATTCTCGACGTAGAGATTCTTCACTCGCTCTTGTAAAACCCAATTCAGCTTCCCCATCCGTACAATCTCGTCGTCTTTCGCTTTAAGCTTTTTCACAATCGCCGATTGAACCGCTGACGCTAACATCCGCGTTTGCGTTCGCTGCCTCGCTTCTAATTCTAATCTGAGCGTTTCCGTTTGGTAAGCGACGAATCGGTCGATTTCTGATTGTTGTTGTTGGATCTGAGAAACGAGTTCCGCGTCGATTAGAGACGCAGACGCCGACGTTTCAAACGCGATTAATCTCCGTTTCTGAGCTGCCATTAGAGCGTCGGAGTCAAACGTTGAATCTCTCTGACGTTTGGGTATCGCTGGAGATTGGTTAAAATTATACGTGAGACCGCTTTCTGATTTGTTGAAACTTGCTGCGATTTGAATCGGATCTATGGCGCGAGACTGTATATACGGTAACTGCCGATCATCGAATGTTACCGGAAAATCGCCGGCGATTTCGTTGTTCATGTTGGGTTGAGATTTAACGCATTCTCTGAAGATAAACAGAGAGAAAACAAAAAAATCAATAAACTACGAAATGGAAGTTTGGAAAATCGAAAATGGATCGAGAGGAGAAAATGAAAACTAACCTGTTGTTAACAAATTGAGAAGCGAATAGATTCAAATGACTTGCTTCAATAGCCATTGATACGTTTTCTGAAGGTTAGAGAGAGTTTACAGAGGAAGGAGAGAGAGAGGTTGTGGCGACTGGTGAAGAAAACCAAGGAGGGTGGCTTTTATTTAAGGAAGACAGAGAAAAAGTCAAAATATTTAAAAAAGAAATATGTTGTTGATATCATTTCTTTATTTTTTTTTATTTCTAGAAAGAGAAATATTATCTTATTCCAGTTTTTACATTTATTTTTGAATAGTATAACCCCAAATACGTATCTTAACAAACACCAGCACATGTGACGTATATAGCTAATTTTTTTTTATTGACTTAACTTGTAGTGTTATCGTATAAATATTTTATACTATTCTATAAAAAAATTTGTTTATAACGTTCCAAACAAAGAAAGTGCTAACCTATTTTCCATGAAATCCGTTTTTCTTTTTTGTCACCTTTCCTTGGAACCTGTTATATGTTCCCGTGTGAAGTATTTTTGCATAAATGCTATTTCTAATCTTGTTATCTTCTAGAGCATAACAAAAGGAAATAAAATCTACCTAATTTAAGATTTCTTATCAGTTTTGTTTTGACTACACGAAATTTAGGAATCATTTAACTAAAATAGTTGAATGAAAATTTGAAACACATATTTCAGTTTTCTTTTGACTAAACGAAAAATAGGTAAGTTGTCAAAAATAAAAATAAAAACGAAAGATAGGAATGATATTTATTAAAAAATAATTAAAATAAATAAAATATATGATTCGTCAGTGTCCATCATTTCAGAATCTTTAGGGCTATTTAGGTAAATTTAGCTTTGTTTCCTTCAATGCACTCGTTGAATGTAGCAGACACAGAAAAATCGGAGGCTGGCACGTCACATATGCTACACGTGTTATTTCCTCTCCAGGCTTACCACGTCATGCGGTTACCGAAAAGATTTCACCGTGTAATATTTGTTTTCTTTTTTTAATCGTTTATATTTTCTTGTCAATCACTCAATTGTGATATTTTTTTCCTTCAACGGGATAGTATTAGCATTAATTGGAGAATGTAAATGTAGTTTTAGTTTAGATTACTTGGTTTATTCTTGGTTCAGTCAATTGTATAGTTTTGGTTTACAGTCATGACAAAATATTGTCACTAATAGTATATACCAAACTTGGTTTAGATATCTTTGTATTCCAAAGTAGTATACCAAGTAGAAAAGGATACTTATCGAGTTAGATGAATTATTAACGTACTAGTATCGTCACTAATCTTCATTTTCGTTTGCGCCAATAAGTCAAAAAGAATCCTTATATGCATCGGGATAAATACGTTTTCCGTAGAGTCCGTAAGGCATGGACCATATCCGCCATTTTTATATTTTTTGTATTCCAAATAATTTTGAATTAGTTGGTTTGATGATTTTTGTTCTTCAATTGGCATGCGTACAAATAATAAGATTAATTCGAAATATATGAGTAAGTGCGAAATTTATCTAAACAATATTTAAGAACAAGAGTGGGTTATCGAATCCAAATTTTGATCCAGTGCTGAACAGTCATTTGGTTGAAATCTTGATATGAATATTCCATAAAGTGTACATGCACTATATAGCGTATTTGTCGTATTTGAATTATGAGCTATACTAATTAATTATGAATATCAATTAAGTGGTAGTGTATTAGTGGTTCAATATTGGTAGATAAATTGATTTATAAGTTCCGATCAATTAATCAAGGATTGATTATTCACAAGCGTAAGATTATTTATTTACTTTTGTAATTAATTAAAGTAACGTTATGTTAAAATCTATATAAACTTGATAAATAAATTACTCGGTATTTACATTCGTTTTGAATGGATTTATTGAGTATTTGAGTGATAAAAATATTTCGATCATAATAATATGAGTTCCTGAGTAAGTATTCGGTTACACGTGCCGGACGTGTGGGAGCCATGATGGGAAAAAACAGCCGATGCCACGTTTTGGTGGAACCCATCAAAACATCTCTGTTTCGTTTTTCTATTTTAGTGAAACGGAAAAAAGAGCATTTTCTTTCTTCATGCTTTGGTGGGAACAAGATTTGTCCTTTTCTTTTTCCTTTTTTTAATCATAAAAAACAAACCAATAATTGTGAAAATAAATACTGAAAATTATCCGATAAAAGTAACACTGTACGGCAAATAAAATAAATTGTTTTTATTTTAAATTTGGTTAGATGTTGGGATAAATAGGTGGACCACGAGGAAAAAGGGTCTATTTTTATGTCTCTGGACTCATTCATGCGTGTCCCTGTGTATTTAATGTCTTTTAGTCATTGTTACATGTACAGAGCCGAATCTACGTATCAATCCCTCTCTCTCATTCATACAGACGGATACGTACAGATATGTGTCACCAAGAAGAAATGATACATATTATATTTTGAGAAATCTTTATTATCTAGATTTTCAAAGACGTTTGGAAAATATTTGAGGTTGGCAAGAAAAGTTTTTTAAAAAACGCTTTGAGGCGTCGGTGTATAGTGTATCAAGATTGGAGATTAAATCGATATTAGTATACCGTTCATAGAATATGGACTACTGATAAAACAATATTATAAGAAAATGTAGATTCAAAGAACAGGTTGAATCTTTAAAGTAAATAAATACATGAGTAAAGTTTGTTTAGATTTAGGACTTTCAGGTTTTAGGTTGATGTTTAAGAATAATATTTTATATATATATATATAGGTTGATGTTTTAAGGTTAATATTTTATGTAGGTTGATGTCTTTAGGTTGATAATTTATAATTTGGTTTTAAAGATTTAGTTTTAACGACTCAAAGTTAAGTTTTCAATGCTTAAAATTAGAGATTAGTATTTAGATTACAAACTCTAATTCATCATTGTTCTATGGGAGAATTGGTTTTATAATGCTAATTGAATTAGAATTTGTCCCCTTAATGTTTTCTAAATAAAATTTGTTCCTTTGATGTTTAATTTAAATCTAATCCAATTATATCATATAATTACGAATTAATAAATTAATTTACTTTTAAAAATGTTTTATTAATAAAAAAAAGAAAAAACAAGTAGAAAATATTTTCTACCAAGCGTAAAAAAAAAAGAGAAACCCCAATATCTCCATCTGCATCAGCCACAAAAATCCACTTTTTATATGTCCCTGATTTCCATGAACCACAAATTACATAGATATGTAGTATGTTTGAAGCAGATGATATGTAAATCTAGGGAAAATCTGCTTGATCAATGTGAAAGAAGAAGAAGAGAACGATGATAGCCAAAAAAAGAAAAAAACGTCAAAAATGATAAAAAACCGTTGAAAATTAAAAAAAAAAAAAGATTTTTAAAATTTTTAAGATCTGGAAGTTAACTAATTTTCCTAAATTTTTATCAGATTTTGGTAGAAGATGTATTCTACGTTAATGTAGAATGAAGTCTAACAGGTAGAAGATGCATTCTACGTTAATGTAGAATGAAGTCTAACAGGTAGAAGAACCATTCTACAATAATGTAGAACATTGTCTAACAGGTAGAAGATATATTCTACTAACATGTAGGATATAGTCTATTCAGTAGAAGTTGTAATCTACCAATCGGTAAAATATATAAAGATTTATAGAAAACGACTTTTACAGACTGGTAGAATATGTGAAGAACTATAGAAATGGGATTTTACGTGGACATAGAACATAGAACATGCATTCTAACAAGCGTAGAACAAATTTTAAAAATATTATAAAAATATTTTTTTTCTTGATATACAAAAATATTTTTAATTTTTTTTGATATTTTCGAAAATTTTAAAATATAGTTTCAAATTTATATTTTATTATAACTGTCATACCTGATTTAAAAGGGCAACTATGTCAAAAATAACAAAAAATAGAAACATTAAGGGGAAAAATTCTAATTCAATTGGCATTATAAAACCAATTCTCCCTTAATTTAATGAAAAAATCTGCGAGATATAGACATTAATATCTCCATATTTAGGTTAATGTATGATTTCAGATACACTGAAATAAAAAATATGGCTCGAACTACTTCAATTAACTTCACCCATAAACGTAATAAAATGTCAAGTGATGGGATAATAGAAGATGAAGATTGGAGGTTGAAGCATTGTAATGAAGTTGTGGAGAATATAACGTAAAGAGAAAGTGGGTAGGAGTGCCATATACTAGGCATGGGAGAGGCCATTAATTAATAAAGAAAAACAAAACTAAATTCATTCATCATGCTATCAGTCATAGTTTGTTGCTGATGAAGAATTATTTAGGATAATAATCTTTAAAAACTTACAGAGATTAAATGGTACATGTAAAACTCTATAGAAAGGACTATTCAGTTCAATCCAATGAGATTTTTAATGCATATATTGACTTACAATTATACATATACAAACTCTAAAAGACTAAAACCCATAATCAAAGATCGGTAGTATTTTACTATTTTATATAGTTTAATCCTTCTGTCAATCGCCGAGCTAATGGCACACCCACTAGATTTTTGAGTGCACTTCCGTCTCATTATTAGTTTGTACTTTTGTAGATTCATTTTAAAATAGTGATAATTAATTAGTCGATTAACCAAAAGTTTAGACAATAACAAGACAAGAGTACTAGGGCCGTGGCCAAGCTCATCCTTTGTATTTGCGGAAACGCGCCCACAATATAATAAATATGATCACAATTATTATAATTTTTCGTTAACATTTTCTTTATTTTTTATGAACTGTGATTTCAGTATTTTATAATAGTATTTTTAGGTTCCTTCACATCGTGGATGAGTTGCTCATCACAATTCTCAACCAATTTAATTGTCCTTTTCAATATATATTAAATGTGTTTTCTTGGTGGTTTTGCAAAATTTGCATAAATTTATTCACGGGACATGCACTTTCACGCCCATTAAACACATGTATATGTTTAGGTACCATTTTTTCCTGTCCTTTTTCTTTATTAAATGTTTTTGGATTTTACAGAACTTTCCTATACTCCTAAAATTTATATGTATATAGTATAAAGAAAAGACAGAGAGTGATAGAACCAAATCTGAAATTGTTGAAATAATCAAATTGGTCCCCATCATCACCCACTCCTGCACAAGCTTGTTAGGTCATTGATCCTAAAGCACAGAAAAAGGAAATAACAATAAAGCATAAAAAGAAATAATAAAGGAAATTCAAAGACAGAGAAGTTATGGGAACAGTGATCCCCACTAACATAATAATGTGTCTGAGACTTGCTAGCATTGTCTTAAATTCCCTAAAGCACTGGCAAAATAAAGGTACAAAAAGATCCTCCTACACATGTATATGTATATATACATATACCTAGTAATATATATATAAGAACTAAATAGTTGCAATTTTTAATGGACAAGAGTGGTGGAAAATCATAAATGGAGATGCCATCACAAAAGGTGGCATATATTGAGATTGATGGATTCTCGGTATCCACCACCATTTCTCTTTATATATAAATAATATATAGGTATGTAATTTTAATGAATTTTTTTTTTTATGGTTAACTACATTGTTTTTATAGGCCATATTAGACTAACCTACACAAGACTCATGAAGCCGCTATATTAATTCTAAACTCTATGAAATTACGTGTTTCCAACAAAAAATAACATGACAACATCACCTAAACCATAGGAAAAAAATAAGAGAGTACTAGCTAGACTGCAACAAGTTAATATTAGCTATATTGTTTTGCTTTGAATTTGCTATAGATGCTATGCAAAATGCGATGGTCGAAAATGATCAGAGATATTTATTAGATAAACCGATTTTTGTTGTTTTATTTGTTTCTTATATGTGTAAAGAAAGCTCGAATATATATAAAGAAGAAGTTATACGATAAACATAAAGTGATAAAACAATGTCGGAAGACCAAATAATTGGATATAATCTAATCAGAAAAATAATTAAAGCATCTTCTTAAAATAATCAAGATATTATAATACTAGGTAGTGATCTAGACTTTCCAATAATACTCATTATGTACTATAGGATAAAAATATATCAAATCAGTGTTTGCTAAGTTGGAGAATGGAGAGCATATTAGGTAAAGATTTTGTGTGCTTTTAGAAACACATGCTAAAAATTAAAAAATAATATAATTAGTGGAGATTGATCAGAACTTAAGGCTAATTTGTCTGCATGATTGTGTCAGCATATACTGTTTAATTAGTTAGTTAATCAAAGGACCTATAAACTTAATCATATGACCAAACTGTCTTTAATTTTCTTTTTAGAAAATATTACTCTTTATTAGGAGAAATGGAAGAGTGTGGATGACTTAGATATAAATAATCATCACATTCACATGCCACCATTAACGACTGATACCGAAAACACAAATACATGGGAACTTGATCACCAGACGCACGCATTGTTATACTTATGATAAGAATTGGTAATACTAGGATTTCTAAGCAAGTTTAAGTATATAATAATCAGATCAAATTAACAAAAAGAAAAAATGTGAAAGATATATGTATGATATGGTTTGGTTTGGTATTAAATAATAGTGGACCATAATTTGTGAACTGGGACTACACTTGAGAAAGCAAAAATGTACTTTACCTTTTAACCTATTTTCTAGTTAATTTTGTAAATTTTTCGTTTTGAAGTTTGTTTATTATTATAAGAAAAAGAAACAAGAGAATCGATGATAATTTGCACGTCCCACAATGGCTATTCAGCATCTTATCTTTTAATTTCTCAACTTCTATATTTTCTTTTTCTCCCTTCTGTGTCTGCCAAGTCCTCGGGACAAAAGAAGAAAGCTTGAATAAAAAAACCATGAAAGACTACAAAGATAACAAATCAAGTGCATTATAATATCATGATTCCAAAATTAACATTAAAATAGATAGAAGGACCCCCTGTTTAGTGAAATTATCTTAATGTCCACATCTGCCAACCTTTTTTATAGGATTTCTTCCGACTTGTTTCAGAACTTAAGGCTGTTTGTCTGCATGATTGTGTCAGCATATACTGTTTAATTAGTTAGTTAATCAAAGGACCTATAAACTTAATCATATGACCAAACTGTCTTTAATTTTCTTTTTAGAAAATATTACTCTTTATTAGGAGAAATGGAAGAGTGTGGATGGCTTAGATATAAATAATCATCACATTCACATGCCACCATTAACGACTGATACCGAAAACACAAATACATGGGAACTTGATCATCAGACGCACGCATTGTTATACTTATGATAAGAATTGGTAATACTAGGATTTCTAAGCAAGTTTAAGTATATAATAATCAGATCAAATTAACAAAAAGAAAAAATGTACGTATGTAGATATTGAAAGATATATGTATGATATGGTTTGGTTTGGTATTAAATAATAGTGGACCATAATTTGTGAACTGGGACTACACTTGAGAAAGCAAAAATGTACTTTACCTTTTAACCTATTTTCTAGTTAATTTTGTAAATTTTTCGTTTTGAAGTTTGTTTATTATTATAAGAAAAAGAAACAAGAGAATCGATGATAATTTGCACGTCCCACAATGGCTATTCAGCATCTTATCTTTTAATTTCTCAACTTCTATATTTTCTTTTTCTCCCTTCTGTGTCTGCCAAGTCCTCGGGACAAAAGAAGAAAGTTTGAATAAAAAAACCATGAAAGACTACAAAGATAACAAATCAAGTGCATTATAATATCATGATTCCAAAATTAACATTAAAATAGATAGAAGGACCCCCTGTTTAGTGAAATTATCTTAATGTCCACATCTGCCAACCTTTTTTATAGGATTTCTTCCGACTTGTTTCAGGTTTCTGTCAGTTTATTTAGAATATTTATTTATTTAATTTTAATTATTTTAATAGGATAACTGAATAATTGAAATCATTATTAGCAGAAATAAATGAATTAATTTAAAATTCTATAAAAAAAAATCTGTAACATAATATTTATAAATTCTTCAAAGATGAGTACAAAATTATTCATATTGTCAAAGTAAGTTTTGATATAGAAGTAAAAACATACATAGTGTGTTTTTAAAGAAAATGAGTAGTAATGTTAGTCACGCCTTTACTTTTTAATTTAATTAGTAACATAGTTTAGTTATTTAAAATTGAAATATTGTTTCTGACTTTAATGTATGTAAAACTTGTTAGACAGTTTGATTTTTGGATTATCGTCAACTATTCAAAAATTGATACTCTTAAAACTAATTAATGTTTCTTACTCATGTCACTTTAACTTTTCTTTTACTCATATTACGAATAGTGTAAATTTGTAGTCATGATAGGACATTCTATTATAGACTCGATATTTTTTCCAAAGAAAACAAAAGTAGTGGGTCTATTACACATCCACGTTTCAAACATCTTAAATGATGTGTTGATTGATTTATTGTCTTTTACGGATCAAATAATGAAGCGGTTGATTGATTACTGACAGGAAGTCTTTAACCATATTTTTGGTTGAAATGATTTATCAAGACTAGAAAATATATATTTAAATAACTAAGTTGAAAAAAATGTAATTAAAGGATGGCTTTTTAACAGCTGCAAAGGATGGTTAACGTTTGTATATTTTTGACTAAAATTCCATTGGCATTCCGTAAAATCATGTTAATTATGAACTAACGCGTTATTGGGTCAAATAATGTATAAAAAAATCAATTATTAAAATTAAAAGCACGACATTTAAACGTTAATATGAATGAAAAACATGATATTGTATTCTAGCAACCAAATAATATATACGTAATGTTTTCAAATTCTACGCACAATCTTTTGCCACCTATATTTTGGCTGCTTAACCCTATAATATTATAAATATAGTATTTATATTTTCGTGAATCCAGACCTTTATGGCTAGTCTGCATTTATCTGAACTTCATATTCGGAATATGACATATTGACGTAATCTAGTGAAACTATTGTAATTGATATCTTCGATCCAAAGTAAGTATCAATTTTTAATAATTCTATCAGTTTAAACTTGGGCCCATTATCCTCGATATGAATACTAGCTACAATATTCATTACTTTAAGGTAGACTGCTACAGCAATTGCAATTAGCACAAGCACCTTAATTACGCATAGATAATTTTGACGGTATTAACAGTCAAAATCCGCCGTATCATCATTAGGCATGGAATTATTTGACCGTATTTACAGTCAAACTTAGTTGTTATATTTATATCTATATATATATATAACAAGCTAAATAATATAATATTTACATGGATAACAGATACAAAGATTAATAAGCTGAATATTTTATAGTGAAAGAAAAAATATTTGTCTTCAAAGGTTAATGAAATACTAAGTTTTAGGAGTTAAGGTTTTTATTATTGATTTATGGTTTAGCTTTTTTGGGGTGGTGGTTAAATTGTAAATTTATTACTAGGACGCTTTACGGGGGTTTTAATTAGAGTTTCTTACAAAATATGTGATGATAGGCGTTAGGCTTTCGAAAAAGTGTGTAGGTTAAGGTTTATTTTGCATGGTCTAGAATTTGGAGTTTAGGGTCTAGATATATAGAATAATTGAAAAATTTTAGACTATTTTTCAGAATTCTCCATATATAAAATTTTATAACTACAAATTTACCCGTTAGGTCAAAGTTTAGTTAGTAATCATCGCCCCACCTATCTGAATGGAATGATTTAAATGTACTCCATAATATCTATCTGTCCCACTAATCCCGCCGCCTAAGTGTTAAGTTTAACCACGACACGGGTTTAGATCTAATCACTCATTAATATAAAGTATATATCGCATACAAGCATGTCATAAAGTTAAGTCACTATCATGATCCACTTAATTATTTGTATACACTTTGTCATAATTCGGACGGACAATAGACCACTTTGCTAATCTTTAATTTAACTTCCTTTAGTTAATGTTCAAAGGAGCAGTGTTATTAATCACTATCTGTTCCACATTACAATCATACTTTGAGAGACTATCGGGAAGCTTCTTCACCTACTTCTCAGGCTAATCTATAAATATTAAGTGAGATCGTTTTATGAATTTGTGGATATTACATATTAAATCTGTCTGCTCAATTAATATCCAAAATATTAAATAATTTGACAAAAATTAGTATACAAATACCACACAAGTTGAATAATTTAAAGCAGTGACAATTTTAGGCGGCTATTATAGGTAATTAAATCCAACTAAGAAAATATGATTCTGATATAGTTAAACGTCAAAATCAATATGAGCCAGCAAAATGCTAATTTGAAGAAGCCTTCAATTTATTATTATCCGTCACGATGCATGCACGCATATAATAAATACATAACGTTGCGGAAGGGGTTCACCAAAACAAAAATAACAAATACAAATATACAATATGGCTAATCTTAACAATACATCAAAACCTCCCACTGGATTGATATGGATTCTTTTGCTGTTTTAGTTTTAGTAGGTAGGGTTTGTTTGTTGCTAGTTTGCTACCCTCTGCTATAAACGATATTTTACTTGTAAGACCGGCCTTGTTATAAATAATTAAATAGTGTATATATATATATTTTTTTTTTCTTTCTTGGAAATCATCAACTAATTTATCCGGGCCGGGCAATATTATTGATCTCTTTTAAAATAAATCTATTTCTTTATAGTAGAAATTTGAGATGATAAACCTTTTCTACGGTTGGACTGGAAAAGATGCATGGGATGGGGAGAAAGACTAAAAACTTGATTTTTAATTTATTTTATTTTAATCATGTGTGTTTGAGTCGCGACCTTCACGTAGCGATATCTATGCAATCGATAATATGCTATCGTATTCATTCATGTTGTTCAGTCATTAGATAATACGGATCGTCACAGCAAAACCTAATTTTGTTTTTCTTAAAAAAGAACCTAATCTTTAAATATCATCAAAAGAAAATAGCAGTTGGATTAGTTATCAAGTTAATTAACGTGGCTTTTAGTTTCCATGACCATTAATTTATCTATAGTTTGTTTGTATTAGTTAGAAGAGACAGCTAAAGCCTTCGCCCAAAACAGAGTCTTTGCTTTCCATCAACAAAAGCACCAATGGGCCAGTTTCTCAGATCCAACCGATAAAGAAAAAGAAGTAAGGAAGACCGAAGTGGGCCTACCACAAAAAATCAAGCCCATACCTCTTCAACCGCCATTGGCTCTGTAACGGTAACGGTAACGTTCTCTTCCCACAAACGGTAATCGTGGACCATAAGCAAGCAAGCATGAAGCTCGTACAGAAACGCTTAGCCATATCAAATCCAGCTGCATAATGTATTTGCTGATCTAGGATCACGAGCTGTCATGTATAGTTATCATTAAAATGAACAATCTATAAACGATTTCCTTCTTGTTCTTCAAGATCGTTTTCAAGCCATAGAAGGTTTTTATACACAAACTTCTCCTGGTGCTATATGTAGCATCACTTAGTGCATTCCTCTAGAACTCAACTCCTCGGATCATCTTCTACGGAAGAAGCATTTTGAGTCACAGCTCTCTAACCAAATATATGTTGTTAGGTTTTGTTACTCGTGGTACCACAAATCCAATTATTACTATCAAGATTGAAGATATGGTCTCGAAAGCACCAAATCCGGATTTTCTCAAGTGGGTTCAAACTAATCAAATGGTCTTAGCTTGGCTTTTTGATTCTCTATCAGTAGACGCTCTCAAATATGTTTATGGCCTTCACACATCTCAAGAGGTATGGCTCACTTAAGTTTAATCGTCTTTATGTTTCTCGGAGATTTGATATACAAAGACGTTTTCAATCTGTTACAAAGAATGGAAAAATTAATGGTTGATTACTTAAAATGAGGTTATGATAATATGCAATGATCAGCTGGATGTTAAGATTGGTTCCTCAAACTCTCTTGAAACACAATCTCAACTCTCCGAATTTGATGAATAAAATATATTGATGTAACAAAGAGGAATACAACTTTGAATCTATGAAACTCAAGGGATATCCAAATTAATCTCTCGCAAACTGAGAATTCCAATCCACTCCCACACTCACGAATCCTCTCAAGAGAATATCACCTCAAGACTCTCGTCTCACTCACAAATTGCAAAATCATAATCTCCAAGAAACTAGAAACTTCCTTATTTTATTTATACTTGAGCTGCTTCCTTTAACTGCAAAGACTCTGGACCAAAGAGAGTCTATTAATACATTTTATCTTCATAAGCCGATTAGTCTCTTGCTCTGCCTTTGAAACCTTGTTCTTCTTCCTTAAGCACACCGCACACTTGATCAGTCTTATTACTGGATTTCATTAGATGTCCAGTTGCTGATAATGAAAAGATCTATAGGATTTTAAATGGTATAGGAAAAAAAAAATATAAATCTATAGTCTTGAATCGAAAAAGCCGTGGATTCGTTTCCTGGACATGTTTTGAATCGCCACCGTAGTCTCTATATAAACCAACTTCCTAAAATAAAATTTTGCATAAATCTCATTCGGTTCGATTATTTGTTTGCGTTTACGTTTGTGGTTTACGTTTGTGGTTGTGCTTCCATATCATAATCCTCCGAAACGCAAACGTAAACATAGACGTAGAAAAACAATCGCGGTTTTTGTCGTCATCAACGTATGGCACATGTTATCTCATTATGTTAAAGATGGATGCTTAAGCACCGTGAATTTTGTAGTGATCTAACTAAAGTGCTCTACACTTAGAGGTTTTTGGTTTGATATTAAAAGTTTAGATTGTTTTAGTTCGCTTCCATAGATTTTTTTTGAAGTTGGTTGGTTTAACAAATTTTAGCTCAGTCGATTAATTAAACGTATAAATAAATATTTCGCTTAGAACCATCGCTAAAGAGTAAATTGTTGGACCCAAATTATTACAAAGTCCAAAGGCTTTAAAATTTGGTCAAGTGTGAATAAAAATAAAGCCCTTCAAGGCAACTTAAAATGTGAGGAACTTCATTTTGTCCCACATCCAAAGATTGGAAAATTTAGAGTCATATAAATATAGACACACACATGACATAGTTCATAGTGTTTGAAAGAGAACCAATGACCCTTCGCGCACCGCCGCCGCCACCGAGCCGGGCTCGGTCTTGGGTCTTGGGTCTTGGGTCTTGGGTCTTCGGCCCACAAAAGATGTTCTTTTTGGGCCACGTTTTGGTCAACATTTCTGGCCCAAATTGCTAAAAATTTTGGTTCAAATTCTTAACAGAATCACGACATTAAACTGCAGTCAAATATCTATCCCGAAAATCACGCCAAGATTAACGCCCAAATCGCATCATTAGTGCAAAATTAATCACGTCATTAACACGCTGATTAAGTGCGACGCTCCTCTCTCCTTCGCTATATATATCGACTTTTCCTCTTCCAATTTTAATCGCTCTCTACAAAAATTTTACAGAGAAAAATCGTTCACACTTTTCTTCAATCTCTCGCGTCTCTTTTCTTCTTTCAAGAGTAAGTGTCCGAGAGTATATCGTAGAATATCAGTTTGTCACATTCTATAATCGGGTGCTGCAATTATACGAATACTAGTGGTTGTATCCTGGGATTCATTATCTCATCCAACCGCCACTCTGCGGGAGATATTTTGAATTAAGGAAAGAGATCATCTCGCCTCCACTTCTCGTTTTTCCTTAATCCGCTTTTATAAAACGTTTTTCTGTATCTCAAATCGTTTTCTTACATTGCAATATTTTTCTCCTCTAAATTTACGTCCTACAGTCTTAATTCAAAATAATTCGATCCTGCTTATCGCTTGAATCGGATCCTATATTGCTTTACAAACGATTTTCAGAAAATGTTTTAAGGAAAAAACGATTGGTTTTTACAAACAAGAACCGTTTCCGCGAAGGCCTTTGGCAAGTTACGCGAAACGTTATTGGACCACACAAGGACAGTTTTTATAACTTCCTTTCTGCGTCTGTAAATCGTCTCGGTTAAATCCGTGAACGTTTTTTCGAGTTCAAAACTCAAACGCGATTCTACGACCGCTCTATAGCGTTTCCGCAGAACGCATAAATTAGCGACTCTTATTTTAATCGCTATTCTATCGATTCTATTCAACGAATCTGACATTTTTTTTTCTGTCTCTTTTGGAACAGATGTCGAAAAATGTGGAGAAATCCGTTGATGGAAGACAAGAGGATGTCGCTGAATCAACACCCTTAGCGGTTGGAGATGCAGCACTCGGATCCCTACCCACAAACATTCCGACTTTACCCAGTGCTATCTCTGCAGGTATCTCACCGGATAAGTTTGATGGTACCAACTTCAAAAAGTGGCAGCAAAAGATGCACTTTTTCCTGTGCACTCTGCATTTGGATAGGTATCTCACCGAGGAAAAACCTGCTTTGCCCGCTGGGAATACTGATGTGCGTGCTGTTGCAAGCGTTGAAGCATGGGTCCATGGGAACTTCCTTTGCAAAGGCTACATCCAGAGCCGCTTGGTTGACCAATTGTTCAATGTCTATTGCGAAATCAAGTCGTCCAAGGATCTCTGGGAAGCTTTGGATAAGAAGTACAAGACTTTCAATGTATCCTCTGGAAGGTATGCAACCTCCAAATTTACGAGGTACATGATGGTGGACTCAAGGCCCATCATGGAACAAGTCCATGAACTTCAGATGATTTGTCAAGAAATCGCTGATGAAGGAATGAAGATCTGTGAAACCTTCATAGTGAATTGCTTCGTCGACAAGCTACCTCCTAGCTGGGTAGACTTCAGAAACTATCTGGATCATAAGCAGAAGTCTATGACCTTGTCAAATCTGATTTCCAGGCTGCAAAATGAGTCTTTGAAACGCGAGGTAAAAGCTGCCACGCCTGTCAACCCTGAACCATTTCACTCCTACAATGCAAATGTAGCAGAGTTCAAGAACAAGGGAAAAAGGAAAGTCAAAGGCAACGGGAAATTTCCTCCCAAAGGAAGGCAAAACAAGTTTGCTCCATCATCATCCACTTCCTTCAAAAAGGAAACTCCCAAAACCAAATTTGTTGGGAAGTGCACCTATTGCAACAAGAAGGGTCACACCTCCAATGAATGTCGAAGCAGGTTAAGGGACAACAAAGGCCAAGCCAACTTGACTCAAGCTGATCTGAGTGCAATGGTCACAGAAGTTAACATGGTTGAGCCAAACCCAAAAACGTGGTGGTATGACACTGGTGCAACCACTCACATCTGCATGGACAAAGACCAGTTCTCAACCTACAAGAAATGCAAGAACAATGCGCACTTGTTGATGGGAAATGAGTCATACTCCAAGATTGAAATCATAGGCAATGTGGTCTTAAAGATGACTTTGGGAAAAGAAGTCACCCTCACCAATGTGAAGCATGTGCCAAAAATGAGGAAAAACCTGATCTCTGGAACCATGATCAACAAGCACGGATTCGACGTTCGCATTGGATCTAACCAGCTGATTTTAAGGAAACATGGGGTTTTTATTGGGAAGGGTTATGTTAAGGATGACTTAATCAAAATGTGTGTAATGACTGTCCTAAAAAATGATGTACCTTCTACCAGTTCAATTAATAAGAATGAATCTTCTTACTTTGGTTGAGTCTTTTGATTTATGGCATGAACGATTAGGACATGTGAATTATAAATCTATACAAAGATTAATAAATTCGAACTTAATCCCCAAATGCAAAATAAGCAAAAATAAATGTGAGACATGCGTACAAGCAAAACTCACAAAAACTCCATCTCCTCATGTCGATCGAACTACTGAACCTCTAGGCCTCATACACACAGATTTGTGCGACTTAAAGTTAGTACAATCTAGAGGAGGTAAAAAGTATTTTGTAACTTTCATTGATGATTGTACAAGATACTGTTACATCTATTTACTAAGAAGTAAAGATGAAGTCTTGGAGAAATTCAAAGAATATAAAATCGAAGTTGAAAATCAACTCGGTAAAACTATTAAAATTGTTAGGAGTGATAGAGGAGGCAAATATGATGGTCCATTCAATGTTTTCTGTCTAGAAAAAGGCATTATACATCAGACCACCGCTCCCTACTCACCAGAATCTATTGGAGTTGCGGAACGCAAAAATCGAACTCTTAAAGAGATGATGAATGCAATGTTGCAGGAATCTGGGCTACTCCAGAATCTGTGGGGGGAAGCAATTCTCACTACAAACTATATCCTCAACAAAATACCGCACAAAATAACTGGCAAAACGCCATATGAACTATGGACAGGTAGAGTACCTTCGTACAAATACCTGAAAGTGTGGGGGTACTTAGCAAAGGTCGCTGTGCCACCTCCTAAAAAGGTCACCATAGGACCAAAAACTGTTGATTGTATTTTCATTGGATATGCACGCAACAGTAGTGTTTATCGGTTTCTGGTTCACAAATCAGATGTACCGGATATTCAGGTGAATACAATAATGGAATCACGAAATGTTTCATTTTTTGAACACATTTTCCCGTGCAAGGATAGAAAAAATCTAAAACGTCCTCGGGAAGAAGAGGCAACCACATCTGGGGTTCCTGGTTCAGAAGACGAAGAGATTGAACCTAGACGCAGCAAAAGAGCTCGTAAAGAAAAATCCTTCGGTCCTGAATTCTTGATGGTCTTTCTCACCGAGAACGAACCAAGAACATTTACTGAAGCTATGTCCACTCCTGATGCACCTCTTTGGAAGGAAGCAGTCAATAGTGAGATGGATTCCATTAGACAGAATCATACTTATGAAATCACTGAGTTACCTGAAGGTTTAAAGCTCTAGGGTGCAAATGGATCTTCAAAGCGAAATTGAAGACCGATGGCTCAGTTGATAAATATAAGGCTAGACTTGTAGTGCAAGGATTCCGACAAAAAGAAGGTCTGGATTTCTTTGACACTTATTCTCCAGTAACGAGAATAACTTCCATCAGAATGCTGATTGGAATTGCAGCCTTAAGAAATTTGGAAATCCACCAGATGGACGTCAAAACAGCCTTTCTAAACGGTGAATTAGACGAGGAAATCTATATGAAACAACCCGAAGGATTTGTAGTCCCGGGACAAGAACACAAAGTCTGTAGACTTGTGAAGTCGTTGTATGGACTTAAACAAGCACCAAAACAATGACATGAAAAGTTTGACAATGCGATGATGTCAGATGGCTTCAGCATAAACGAATGTGATAAATGCATTTACATAAAAACGACCCCTAATGGATATATCCTACTATGTTTATATGTAGATGACATGTTAATTATTGGCAGCAATAATGACATAATCCAACAAACTAAGAATATGCTTAGTGCACAGTTTGACATGAAAGACATGGGTCTAGCAGATGTCATTCTTGGGGTACAAATCACAAGAACTTCTGATGGGATTACCTTGTCTCAAGTACATTATGCTGAAAAGATACTTGAACGGTTTAAAACCTATTCAAATGGAACTGCAAAAACTCCTGTTGACTCTCAACTTCACTTGACCAAAAACTCAGGTGAAGCAGTGTCACAAGTCGAGTATGCAAGAATAATTGGTAGCCTTATGTACTTAACCAATTGTACTAGACCTGATCTAGCACACGCGGTAAACGTACTAAGTCGCTATACAAGTAATCCAGGACACAAACACTGGAAAGCCATATCTAGAGTATTAAATTACATTCGATACACTAAAAGTTATTGGCTGCACTATGGGAGAGAACCCGCAGTTTTGGAAGGATATAGTGATGCAAACTGGATATCTGACACCAAAAACTCGAAATCCACAAGTGGATATGTCTTTACCCTTGCTGGTGCAGCAGTCTCTTGGAAGTCTTCCAAACAAACTCTACTGGCCCGATCAACCATGGAGTCTGAATTTATAGCTTTAGACAAAGCTGCAGAGGAGGCCGAATGGCTCCGAAATTTCTTGGAAGATATTCCAATGTGGGAGAAACCAGTCCCGGCAATATGTGTACACTGTGATAGTCAATCAGCTATCGCCCGGGCACTGAATTATCTCTATAATGGTAAATCTCGTCACATAAGAAGGCGACATAAAACCATTAGAAGCTTGATCACAACCGGAGTAATCTCACTAGATTACATAAAATCAGCTGATAATCTAGTTTAGAGTTATTTCTATTCATGTGGGGGATTGTTGGACCCAAATTATTACAAAGCCCAAAGGCTTTAAAATTTGGTCAAGTGTGAATAAAAATAAAGCCCTTCAAGGCAACTTAAAATGTGAGGAACTTCATTTTGTCCCACATCCAAGGATTGGAAAAATTTAGAGTCATATAAATATAGACACACACATGACATAGTTCAAAGTGTGTGAAGGAGAACCAAGGACCCCTCGCGCGCCGCCGCCGCCGCCGAGCCCGGCTCGGGTCTCAGATTTCGGGTTTCGGGTCTCGGGTCTTGGGTCTTGGGTCTTGGGTCCACAAAAGATGTTTTTTTTGGGCCACGTTTTGGTCAACATTTCTGGCCCAAATTGCTAAAGTTTTCGGTTCAAATTCTTAACAGAATCACGACATTAAACTGCAGTCAAATGTCTATCCCAAAAATCATGCCAAGATTAACGCCCAAATTGCATCATTAGCGCAAATTAATCACGTCATTAACATGCTGATTAAGTGCGACGCTCCTCTCTCCTTCGCTATATATATATCGACTTTTCCTCTTCCAATTTTAGTCGCTTTCTACAAAAAATTTACAGAGAAAAATCGTTCACACTTTTCTTCAATCTCTCTCGTCTCTTTTCTTCTTTCAAGAGTAAGTGTCCGAGAGTATATCGTAGAATATCAGTTCGTCACATTCTATAATCTGGTACTGCGATTATACGAATACTAGTGGTTATATCCTGGGATTCATTATCTCATCCAACCGCCACACTGCGGGAGATATTTTGAATTAAGGAAAGAGATCATCTCGCCTCCACTTCTCGTTTTTCCTTAATCCGCTTTTATAAAACGTTTTTCTGTATCTCAAATCGTTTTCTTACATTGCAATATTTGTCTCCTCTAAATTTACGTCCTACATAAATAATCTCTTGGTAAACCCGAATATCATATGTAATATCACTTCAATGCAAAATCAAAATTAATATTAAGCTTTTGAGCCATGACTCGCCTATGGTCCCCTCTATCCCTTTCCTCGAAGTAAAGATTCGATGTTCTAGATGAACAAGTCAACTTCTGTTGTTATTTTTAGTTTCTTTTGAGTTTGCAATTTGCAAGGAACATTTTCTTAAATTTGGCTAATAAATTTATTTTTGAAGTTGACACTTAGATTATATAATTTAACGAAACACTTTGACGAAGTCTTAGAGAAAAAATGAAGTCTTAGTCACTTGGATTACATAAATATTAGATAGGAAAGACTTTATGGGAGTAGACCTCTGCAACCAATGACACTCATATGATCATTTTAAAAATCGACACTTGTATATTGACCTAAAAATTATACATACTAAGAGTTTACCAAAAAAAAATTATACATACAAAGATTTTAACAAAACTTAGTCTCGATAATCACGTAGTCTGATTAGTTAGGTAGATCAGCGTAAGAATAATATTTTATTCTATATTATTTTTTAACGCTGAGCTCAATTTTGGATGTTGCAAATTAAATTCGTTTCAAGGGATAATGTAAAACGAATTATATTGGTACAAAAACGAATTACAATATGTTTGTAAGTAACTTTCAATTGTGAATTAGCTCTTTTTTTTTTTTATAGAGGCTCCATAAAAAATGAATATCGGCGAAGTTTAGTTTGATTTGGTTAAAAGTGATGTTTATGACCTTCAAGTAAGGCAGCAATTAATTTATCTGCTCTACATCTATTAATTTGTGTTTATGAGTTTGGTAACGTTGGTGATGTTGACTGAAAGGAGATAGCTGTTGGGATCGGTGGAATTGTGTATGGTGGTGCGCTCGGCAATGGCTTGTGTACCACATTCAGAATCAAGATTGGATATGGTGGCTGTTTGGGCAAATTTTAACCGGCTCGTACGTGAATAGTTCTACGGAATGACGAGAAGAGATAGATCTTTATTAATCAACGAATATTAAGTTACAGGCAATCAATATTGAAAAGCAAAGTAAGTTGGTATCGCCCGTCGTTCGGTAGTCGTCGTCGATTGGCGAGAGCGAAGGTACGATGAGATCTGGTCGTTCGGTTCTCTGTTGCGAAAATAAAGCTTTTAGGGCTTTTTGTAGTATATGTTTGTCTGTCCGTCCTTGCTCTAGGACTTCTCTATTTATAGGGTTATGTCAATCCTAATTCTTATTGAATTAGGTTTTATATGTCGGTCGGTCTTTCCATATTTCCCTTTGAATTGGGAGCTCATGTCGGTCAGTCGCTCCAATTTTTCTGGACGGTTTATTCAAGAATATGAACCAACGACTTATAATAAACCACTGGTTGATGTTAAACCGATTGACAATGACGAATAGTCGATGTTGAGACTCTCTCTCTAGTGACCGTTTGTCACTCCCATTCTTTTCAGGTATATGATCACAATGACCGTTTGTCATTCATACTCTCTTATCCGCGACACGATCACAATGACCATTCGTCACTCCTTTCCTCTTGCCAATGACATGTTCACAGTGACCGTTCGTCACTCCTTCTTTCTTAGCAGTGACATGATCACGGTAACCGTTCGTCAATCCTTTTCACTTAGCAGTGACATGATTACATTGACCAGATAATGAATTAATTTCACCCAACAGTGGCGGAAGAAGGAGATGAGCCGAAAAAGGGTTTTAAGAACTATAATTTTTGCTCTGATATCATAGAGATTAAGCTTTTTAGTATTAATGAACTTGGTACAAATATTTATACATATATGTTATAGTCAGTGTGAGAACAATTCCCATAATGTCATGAATCTCCATTTCAGAAATGTATTCCCCAACCGGTTACAAATTATGGATTTCCATTTAGGAACGGGATAGAACAAGAATGAGATTTCCTACAATTTCATTTCAAACAAAAAAAATAGATTAATTACATAATATTATATATAATTGAATATATTACATATATTAGAAAACAAAAAATAATGGGATTTTTTTTTTTTAATAGTCTGAAACTTCATTGATTGAAGTGGTGGAAAAATGTTTAGTACAAAGAAAGATTAAAGCATCAAACAGCTAAGGGAAGGGTTATACAGATACTTTAATCAAAAAGAGTTCTGACGAAGGAGGTTGTGTAACCATGAAGGTCATCCATCGTAATGTATGATTGAAAACGTCCATCACGAGTCACGCTCTTGGCTATTTCCCTTGCAGCTCTGTTAGCTTCAGGCGCCTCGTATTCAATGGAGCAGTATGAGAAGCCAATACATGACCGATGTATGTAATCAGTAAAAGCACGATATCTTGGCCACTCTAAGGGTTTGGTAATCGCGTCGATCATGACCTGTGAATCCGATACAACAATCACCTCTGAGACGTGTAAGTCGTGTAGACCTTGAGGTGCCCATATGAGGCATCTGAATTCAGCAATCATTCGGTTAGGTGACGACGTGAAGGCTTCTCTAGCGTGAAAGAGGGCTGCTCCAGAGTGGTCACGTAAAATCCAAGAACCCCCACTATGCAGTTTGTCATTGCGCCAATTAGCATTGATATTGCACTTGACGAGACCTGAGTGAGGAGGACACCATCGCTTCTCTATGGGAGTAGCTGTTCTCGGAGAAGCTCCTGCTGGAGTTGTTGGTACCTGGATTGTGAACCATAAGGATGTTTCATAAAAACAATATAGGAAATATGTTTTCTGATTAGAAAAAATTATATATTTATTTTTAGCAATTTTAAACACTTCATAAAAAACAAAAGGAGTTTTAAAAAATAAAACATATAAATCAAAGTCTTTTAATATATTTATATATATATAGACAAAAACCAAAATCTAAATAATCCACCATTCAAGTTTTCTTAAAACCAAAATCTACAGCAAAATGAAAAACCAAAAAATCAAAAACTAAAATCTGAAAACCAAAAACTTGAAGCCAAAAACCAAAAACTAAAATCTAAAAACCAGTCAAACATTCATGGGCTTATTCTAACAAGTCATAAAGTCTATTTACTTTCTTTCGGTTTCATAATATTTATTGTTACAAAAATCTTAATATTTTAAAAAGGAATATCGTTTTGTATTTTTCAATACATATTTAATACAAAGTCCCAATCTTATCTTAAAAAAAAAGTTTTATCAGTGTTCAAGACTATATATTTATTTATTTCTTTCACCCGCACTGTATTGTAGTGACAAGTCTTATAGAGAATTCATCAAATCAATTGTCAAGAAAGTTAAAAATTTGCTAGACAGTATCCCGTTGGGAGGAACAGATCAGAAACGACAGGAAGTAAATAGCCAGTGTTCTATGATCTATGCAAGGAGAATCGTTATCACACATTCGGAGAAACCAGAAATTTGGACATGGAGTTCTATTTACGAGCCACAAAAGTAAGTGTTTTTTAAGAATAATCAGTTTCTCACTAAACTACTAAAGTACCGTCGTATTTTCTTTTCCAAGCTGCTTAATAACATCTATATCCTACAGTGTCTATTTATACGATAATGCACCTCTACAAATGGTTGTGGATACTTACAGTTACAAAATATCTGTTAAATTGTTCTTTAATTAGTTATAGTAATTATATATAAAAAAATAGACGTTATCGATCACATATTATTATATTTAGAACCCTTCTATTTGGTAACTTAAACTACTAAAAAAAAATACTAAATGCTTTTGTACAAAATGTTAGAAATATGTCACCTTATTTCGTATGCCCTTTTAATTAATTATGATTTAAATCTGTCATATTTTGGAAATACTTTTCAGCGAAGTATCCATTGAAGTTGCGATACTAAACGAAGTTTACTGGTTAGACATAAGAGGAACTTTTTATACGAGTAAACTGACACCAGAGACAAAATACGAGGTGGTGTTCGTGGTGAAGTTAGAAGAGACTGCATCTGGATGGGAGGAGCCAGTGAACTTAAGTCTTAAGCTGGTCATGCGCGATAAGAGCGAGGTTCTGCAGGAACAAACATTGTGTTTGGAAGACTACATATGTGACGAATGGGTCGATATTAGAGTCGGAGATTTCGTTGCACCACCAGAGGACGCATTAGTGAAGCTCGTGTTCATAATGAATCAGTATGACGACACTGTCCGTAAGACCGGGCTTGTGGTTAAAGGTGTTGCAATTCGTGCCGTGACCTAAGATACAGAAGCAAAAGTATATTGGATCTTTCTTGTCTATTTCATTTCAAAGAAAAACCTGGTTTAATGTTTGGTCAAAGGTGTGTGCATTTTATACGTATTATAAAATAAGGTTTGTACTTTGAAATTCTAAAAAGTTGAAATTTTTATTCGGTTTTACCATTATAATTTTCTGTTATTTATCCATTCTTTGTGTGTGTTTAGATAAATTATAACTTTATTACTAAATAAATTAGGAAAAATTCAAAACAAAATTTTTAAAAAATCAAAAGCAACAAAATGAAGTATAAGTCGTATTTTGATAAACTTAAATATGAATAGTTGTATGTTGTATTGCTATATAAAAAGGTCATCAGTTGCATTTTTTCGAAAATTGTCATCAGTTGCATTTATTCGAAAATACTGACTTTTTTTTTGTCTTCCAAATCCAAAATTGATATTAATTATTTATTCGGCAATTGATATGTTTATTAGGTGATAAAGCTGCAAAACCGACCACGCTTGAACTTATTTTAATCAGACGGGAAATCATAATCAAATTTATTTATTTCATATTCAAAGTTATTCTTCAAGCTGGCCAGCCAAAGAAGAAAAGAAATTCGTTATGTATTTTTGGATCGCCATTGTAGTTTCTATATAAACCAACTTCCAAATACCAGTTTGCATAAATCTCATCTTAAAATCTTCTCATTCATCAACTAAACGGAAATCACTAAAGTAAACGCTTCAAAAGCGGCCATAATGAAGGCGTTTTTCATTCAGATGTGGCGTGGCTGATCATCGCCGGGGTGGTCGTTGACGTTATAAAACGTAAATCTATATTAGTGTGGCAGCCGAACTAATTTCACTCGCAGCTGCCATGGCGTTAGTGGTTAGAATCTAACTTTTGAATTTTCACCTTTTATGTATCTTTTCTATATATATGCTTGTTTATATCATTATATGAAGTTGAGGTATGAGATTTCTAAATTTGGACAGATAAAGTTTTGGGTCCTCAAGCAACAAAACGACAAGGTCTACATGATCAATGCTAGGGATCTCTCTATCACATGGTCGGATAACCCTGAATATTGGTCTTGGCTCCCTTTTCTAAACGAGAAACCAAAGTAAGAAGTCTAAAACTTTCTTTAATCTATAAACCTTCCACATGCATTACAAAAATGGGATATATATTGTAAGATTATGAAACTCCGTAGAAAATTTTATTTATAAGACAATTCTTATACAGTAAAACTTCTATAAATTAATAATGTTGGGTCCATGATATTTTATTAATTTATCATGATATTAATTTATCTATAAATTAATAATTATTAATTTATAGAAAAAAATTGCTTTCCGCTTATAATTTTCTAAAACTTTATTTGAAACAATGTTATATTTTAAAATTTTAACAACTCATAATATATATTATGATTAAAAATCATAACTATCACAATAAAATAATTTTTTACCATATTGGATTGTCCATATAAAAATATAAATTTTCATCAGTTGAAAATTTATTAAAAAATTATGGTTATTATCAATATCATTGATGATTAAATTGAAGATAACATTACAATGCATTTAAAAATATTTACATGTAAGAAAATCAATTATCACATAAAAGAATCATCATAAATTTTGAATGTATATAGTAAAACAGCAATAAGAGCTACTGATATAATAATTAGAAAGATGAGAACCAATGAGATTTCAACTTTAACTAAAAACAAACACATTAGTCATATTTTAGAATATTAAATTTACATATAATTGCATAAATTATATAATTATTAATTTATGTTTTTGTTGGGACCATGTATTTACATAAAGGTTTCAAAAAAAATTATTATTTTATTATCTTATCGAATTTGATGGATTTTTACATTGACCCGACTTGGGACCAACAAAATTTATTAATTTATAATGATTATTAATTTATCGAGTATTAATTTATAGAGGTTCTACTGTGTATAGTTACAAGAGGAGTAGCCTCCAAGTAATCTTTACATATTTGACAATATTATATAAAGAATATATTCAATTTTCCTATAATCTTATACTCCTTGAATTCGCAGTCAGAGCAGAAGGTTCTCGAACGCTCAGACTGGATCGAAAGTCAAGGAGGAAGAGCTTGGAAGGTAGTCCCTTGGTGAAGATATCAACATACTGTTGAGCTGACGGAACATGTAGAACTTTAATTTGACCAAGTGCGGCACGTTCCCAAACAAAATGGATGTCGATCTCGATGTGCCTGGTTTGTTGATGTTGAACAGGATTAGCGGATATATAAACGGCACTGACATTATATCACAGAAGACCACATATGTGCGTTGAAGCGGGTACTGCATTTCAAGAAACAAGTTTCGAAGCCATGTTAACTCCGATACTGCATTAACAACACCTCGATATTCCGCTTCAGCACTACTCTTCGAGATAGTGTGTTGCCGCTTAGAAGACCAGGAGATCAAATTATCACCAAGAAAGACACATAATCCAGATGTTGAACGACAAGTAGTTGGACACCCAACCCAGTCAGCGTCAGAATAATAGGCCGTGAGCTGAGTTGTTGAAGAAGACCGATAAAGCTGCAAACCATGAGAAAGTGTCCCTTTGACATAGCAAAGGATACATTTCAAAGCTTGGAAGTGAGCTTCATGAGGATCATGCATAAAAAGACATACTTTCTATACCGCCTAAGTAATATCTGGTCTGGTGAATGTGAGGTACTGCAGAGCTCCAGCGAGACTACGATATAGAGTTGGATTCTTCATAGAAGAACTGGCTTTAGCTGCAAGTTTGAGCTTTGTGTCAACCAGAGTCAAAAATGGGTTGCAAGCAGTCATGTTGGCACGATAAAGAATGTCTGCTGCATAATTATGCTGATGAAGGAACAAGCCTTGTTGATTACAACATATGGAGATTCCGAGAAAATGATGTAATGGTCCTAGATCAGTCACGGCAAACTCGGAATGAAGTGAGGCTATGATCTACTTAAAAAATGATGGCGTGGAGGCTGTGAGGGTAATATCATCAACGTAAAGTAAGAGATATGTACGCTCACTACCTCGAATCATGATACACAGCGAGGTATCAGTAGTACTCTGGTGAAATCCAATACAGCTAGAAAAGACAGCAAACTGCGTGTACCATGCACGAGGAGCCTGTTTAAGACCGTAAAGAGACTTGTGAAGTAAGCGGGCATGATCAGGTTTGGATTCATCACCAAAAACCAGGAGGTTGATGCATGTAAACTGTTTCTTATAGATCGCTATGAAGAAATGCATTCTTAACATCGAGTTGATGAAGATGCCAGTCACTCACAACAACAACACTTATAACCACACGGATCATAGCCGGTTTGAACACAAGACTGAAAGTGTCATCGTAATCGATGCCTTGTTTTTGAGACTTGCCATTCGCCACTAGACGAGCCTTGTAGCGCACCAGCTTGCCACCTGAATCAAATTTGTGCCTAAACAACCACATAGAACAAACAAAATTAGCAGAATTTGGCCGTGGTACAAGAGACCACATTCTAGTTTTAATAAGAGCATTATATTCCTTATGTGTAGCAGGGTTCCAATTTGGATCCTTCAGAGCCTGAACATGCGAAAACGGAAGAGGGGAAACAACGTCAGTGTGAAGACATAAGCGTTCCCAAGGCTTGAAGATGCCAGTACGAGCACGAGTAGTCATAGGATGTGTTGAGGTTGTCGGCTGAGGCGGAGGAGGTGGTGGTGGTGGTGAAGGTGGAGTTCTCAGAACAGTTTGTGTTGTATCCAAATTCGTCGAAGATGGACGTATGATCGGTGGAGGTGATAACTCAAGTTGTGGAGGTGGTTTTGCTTGAGGAGACAGAGACGCAAAAGGGAATGTCTCTTCATCAAAAATGGCATGTCGAGAAAGAAGGACCTTGTTTGTAGAGAGATCCAAGCACCGATATCCACGATGATCAGTAGGATACCCCAAGAAGACGCAAGGCATGGAGCGATGAGCAAGCTTGTGTTGTGTTAGAGGAAGAAGATTTGGATAGCAAAGATAGCCAAACACGCGAAGTTGATCATACATAGCAGGCTGGTTGAAAAGCTTGGTGAATAAGACTGCTTGTGCAATAAACGATGATGGGAGCAAGTTGAGAAGATGAACTGCGCGCGGTGGAGAGTGCTTCTACCCAATAATTTGGAGGCAAATGAGCCTGAATGAGGAGAGTGCTTCTACCCAATAATTTCGAGGCAAATGAGCCTGAATGAGGAGAGTGCGTACCAAGTTATTGAGGGCACAAAGCATGCATTCAGCCTTTCCGTTTTGTTGAGACGTATACGGGCAAGAAAAGCAAAAATTGATTCCGGTAGTTTCAAATAGTGTCCGAACTGTCCATTGTCATACTCAAATCTATTATCACAATGAAAAGAGATTATATTCTTCCCAAATTGAGTCCGAACCAATGCTGAGAAGTGGAGATAAGATGCATAAACTTCACTCTTTCATCGCAGGGGATAAATCCAAACGTAGTAACTAAAATCATCAAGAAAGATGAGATAATACTGAAAACTACTGATACTCATAACAGGGGAGGTCCATAAATCAGAATGAATAACTTCAAATGGTTTAATAGTAGATGTAGTAGATAAAGATAAGGGTAGACGAACATGTTTTCCTAAATGACACGCATGACACAATTTTGTCATGTCGGTCGTTTTAAAAGAAATAACACCAGAAGAAATAAAAGAATCGGTCGTCGATGAGCCAGGATGACCAAGTCGACGATGAAAAAGGTCCAGAAACTGATAAATATGCATGCGTGGAGGAAGATGAAGTGGGCGTGACGGAGTAGAAAGGTCTTGAGCTATCACATCTGAGGAGTTTTGTCCGCGTTCGAAGGTCCTTAACACAAAAACCAAAAGGGTCAAACTCAATAGAACATTCATTATCAGTTACAAACTGGCACACATATACTAGATTCTTGACGATTGATGGACACACAAGCACATTGCGAAGGTGAAAGGGGCGAGAGTTGGTTATGAGGCTTGTATGATCCGTGTTAGTAACAGTGGCGGTAGAACCATTACCTACAGTAACATGAGGAATATTTTTGCTCTTATTAAAAGAAGAATGTAGCGTACCTGATTAAGTTGCGATGTGGTTTGTAGCGCATGTATCCATGTACCAGGTGTGTTTAGAGGGATCTTGAATACTTATGGTATTAAACGCAGTTATGAGTGCATATGAGATGTAGCTGTTGGAGCTGTTCCGCACAGGACGGTGGAGGCGTCTATTAAATGTAGTGGACGTTGCTAGGGTTGTGGTGCTATGAGACGAGGACGGAGGTGGCGCAGGTGCATGATAATACGACGGTGGAGAAGCGTATGAGGAAGGTCCATGATATGATGGAGGCACCGAATATGATGGAGGATACTGCCACGGTGAGCCATAGGACCATGGTAGATACGCATAAGAACCGGAGCCGTAATTGTTGTTGTAGTTGCGATCGCGATCTCGATTTTTTCGACCGCCGTGTCCACGTCCATGATTGTTGTGATTGTTCCCATAAGACTGGTGTTGCTGCTTTGGATCTGACTGTTGATTCAAAGAGGAGTACATGACCGCCGACGGAGATGTGGATTCAGGAACCTGAGGAACAGGTTTGACTTGCTTAAAGAGACGCGGTTCCCCCATAAGAAGCATCAAACGAGCTTTGGTGAAGGAAGAGAATGGAGTTTGATGCTGAATAACATTAAGAATGCTATCATACTTCTCCGAAAGCCCGTTCAACATGTGCATCACTAGCAAACGATCTGAGACAGGAGAGTTAAGGTTCGCATGGAGATCAGATAGGGTCTTGATTTTATGGCAGTAGTCATGAACACTCAAGTCACTGATGAGAAGGCTGCGAAGCTCGTTTTCGTGTTGCATAGCACGAGCCTCATTGTTGTTACAAAAAAGATTTTTGAATGTGACCCAAATATCATAAGGCGTTGCTTTGGCCTTCAGGATTGTATTGAGGATTTGTTCGGAGACAGTCTCGTAAATCCACATCTTCACAAGTCCGTTGTGTTCTTTCCATGTCTTTTCAGACTCAGGGGTAGGTTTAGAGGAGCAATCGAGATGACCTTGAACACTCAACGTGAGGTAGTGAGTCTCAAAGAGCTCACGCCAGACATTATAATTCATCTTGGTGAGATCAAGTTCAATTGGTATGTAAGCATGAATTTGAGTGATTCCAATCGGCTTATCGTTCGAAGAAGGAGAGGAAGAAGGTGTGTTTGTCGGAGGACACATGTTGATGAGAGAAGCACGGAGAGGAAGAAGAAGAAGAAAGAAAGAGAGAGCGGAGACTGATCGAGTCTAGCGGCCGAGGTAGGGTTATTCGGTTAAGTTATGTTAAGCTCTGATACCATGTAAGATTATGAAACTCCGTAGAGAATTCTATTCATGAGGCAATCCTTATATAGTTACAAGAGGAGTAGCCTCCAAGTAATCTTTACATATTTGACAATATCGTATAAAGAAAATATTCTATTTTCCTATAGTCTTATATATATATATATATATATTCAAAATACACTGTTCATTTTTATAAATTGATATTCGATAAATTAATATCTCGATAAACTAATTCATTTGTTAGATCCTCCAATTAATTTTTTTGGCGTATATATATGTATATATATATATTAATAAATTAATAACTCTATAAATTAATAAAAAAAGTAATAAAATAACGTAGGTATTTTCAACAATATTAGTTTATAAAGATTTTCTTGGAATTTCTAACATATTTTATTCATGTTTCATTGTATAAATGCATCTTGGATTCATATAATTAATACTTCAGTAAAGAGTTTGTCTAATTGTGATGGACCGCTCTCTAACATATAAACTGGTGATTTATGCAGCGAGCCAGTGGTTGAGGCAGCCGTGTTGAATAATGTTTGCTGGTTAGATGTGTCGGGAAATTTTGACACAAAAGGTCTACTTTTGGGGAAAAAGTACGAGTGGTTTTCGTGGTGAAATTAGAGGATATATACCGCTTACGGATGGAACAGGGACTGGGCACCCGTTAAGCTGAAGCTGGTCGTGCTCAAGTGTAGTGAGACACCGCAAGAGCATATTGTGAGTCTTGTGGAATATATTGGGAAGCAGTGGATAGATATTTCGGCCGGTGAGTTCATGATGTCGAAGGAGAACCTCGGAGACATCACTTTCTTGTTGTATGAGCAATTGAGCATGATGCCAATATGTGGAGGTCAGGGCTTATAGGCGTTGATTGGTTCACCCATTAGCGTTTGCGGTTGATAGCGGTTAGTGGCGTTTTATAACAATCATAGAAATCGCTTCAAACTGCTCTGTATCGTTTTATACCGCTGAAATCCAAAAGCTACTTCCCGCAAGTGATTGCAATTGCGGGTGGTAGCGGGTGAGTAAAAAAAAACCACACTAGAAAAAAGAAAAGAAAAAATCATATTATAAAAAATTATGAATTTCTAACTTTACTGTAGTCTTCTATCATTTTTTCTATCAAGTTCTAGTTTCGTCCCCTAATCATGGTTTCTATACCAGTTAAAAAAATAAAAGTACAAGCATAAATACCATAATATTTTGGAAAAATTGGATCTATTGAAAAAAATTTTACATTATGCATAGGACAAATCATAAAGATTCACATATTGGAGCAATTTTTTTCAGTTTATTACATTACTGGATACAATTTTGGGTGATATTCCCAACAATTGAAATAAAACATGTTATTATAAAATTTCTTAGTTTTTAAATAATTATTCAATATTTATTTATGATTTTTTATTAATTATTCTGAATTAGTGATTTTGATATTTAGCATAATAATATATTTTTGATACTTTTTTAGGGATAATTGGCAAAATACACTTTTTAAGTTTTTGAATTAGTAAAATACACTGCTTTTTAATATTTTTGAAAACAACACTTTTGATATATGTAAAAAAACGTTTTTGCCCAAAGTTAATTAGATAATTACGTATTTTAATGAAAGAAACTAAAAATTCGAAATTATTAAAATTATGACTAATTTTTGTTTGAGATAAAGATAACTAATAATTTAGTATTGTATAGTTTACAGTTGGATAAATCTTTCAAAAATTTTAAATTTATCTTACAAAATTAGTGTGTATATAAAGATGACATTAAACGGTTTCATCAAACAATTCAGTTTTCTTATGAAAAAACAGAGCTAAAAGAAAGCAGAGCAACATAGCTTCTTTCGATTTCTGGTAGTCTCTCTGATTCACAACAACAATAACCGAGAATAAACAATAGATTGTGTCATGCGAAATCACATTGGTTTCAGAGCATTGGTAATGGTATAAATGTATACGTAATTTCCGGTGTAATTTCTGCGAACATTGACTTTAAATAATATGATACACCAAATCTATCATACTGCATATATAAAGTAGTATTCTTGTTTCATCAGAATAAGTAGTGATTGAATAGATCTAAGTGCACTACGTTACTTCTATTTTAGGAGGTACTGTAAGAAGTAAGAACTATACTGTATTTTCATTTCTAACTATACGTTCATTCCTATGAAACACATGTGACCTTTTCTTTTATTATTTTTTTTATTTTAAGATGAATGTGTAGTAAGAGAAATAAAATCATCACAAACAAAAGCATTCGAGTCGAATATCATCTAAAATTTTTCTACGATAACAGATGGTAAGACAGAACATGTTTAAAATGAAACGCAATAAATTTAAAAATTATTCTTTTGTCGTCAAACATCTCTAATTAAAAAGGACATTCTATTTAAATACTATTTATATTGGTTATTAGAATATCTGTAAATATATTCTAATTTTCTTTGAAAAAACATTATGATATAAATGTAAAAATTAGTATAATTATTATATAGGTTAATTTAGTCATTTTACTCTTTGATAAGTGTAGTTATCAATTTTTTTTTAAAAAAGGTGTAGTTTCCAAAATATAAACTCACTTCAAAGTATTTTCTCAAATTTTTTCTATTTTTTATGATTATATATCATATTTATTTTGGTAATTATATGTTTAACCGCTATTACATCTGCTGGTTAACCAATCATAAATATTTCGCTAACGGATTCGCTTTCAACAGTTAAACCAATCGTACAAATTGTTCAATAATGTTCGAAACCAAAATCGTCCGTTTTTGCAAACTCTCATACTCATAACCGCAACCGCTGCGTTTAAATTAGTCAAATTCATAGTCAAAGGCGTTGTAATTCGTTCTAAACACTAGGTCTAAGGAAATGTATGTATTGATTTGGTTACTCGCTGATTCTATGAGAACCTATATATACACTTTTATATTGGTTATGGACGGTGTACCATTATAATGAGTTATCTGTCTTAACTAGATAAGCAGTCAATTTTAGCATAAATTAAGTAAACGACTATGATGACAAAATGTTAAATACATATGAAGGAAGATGAGTTACGTGAAATTAATGAATATATATATAATATAATCTTTTTTTTTATAGTTTTGTGAAATTGTGTGATTTGACATCTGATAGAATAGCGTGTTAATTATTTGGCAAAATCGCAATCGCCTATTAACCAATCTGATAGAACATCATGTTTTCAGAAAAGAAAACATATTTTTTTGACCGGGGATGCCGATAGAGTTAAAAGACCAATTCAATCATAAGAAGAAAAAAAATATGTTGACAACTTACACATTAAATTATTGTGAAAATTCCTCAGACTAATCTTTAAGGTTAATGAAATGACAAACCTAACCTAACATATTGAAAGGCTTACTAGACTAACCTTATAAAGTTGGTTTAAGTCCATTTTATCCAGATGTTGAATATTATTACGAAAATGCGATTATGATTTTTTTTTTTATAAAATTTTTTTTTTCGAAAAAAATTTAATTTCGAAAATTTTTTTTTAAAAAATCGAAATTTTTTTTGACGAAAAAAGCAAAAAAAAAAAAACACAAAACCAAAAACTAAAAAAAAAAAACCCTAATTCATCTTCTTCTCTCCCTCTTTCTCCAGCGCCGTTTTTTTTTCTCCCATGGAGCTGCTCTTCTTCATAACTTGGTAGCCTTCCTTTTTTCACAGCTTTCTCTTCACAGCTTTCCTTTTGTTTCACAGATCCACATAGATCTTGCCTCAATCGCCGTTCAGAAACTTGTTCAGGTTTGTTTTTTTTCTCATTTT
Source organism: Eutrema salsugineum (assembly GCF_000478725.1). Taxonomy (NCBI): domain Eukaryota; kingdom Viridiplantae; phylum Streptophyta; class Magnoliopsida; order Brassicales; family Brassicaceae; genus Eutrema; species Eutrema salsugineum. Next base: position 762,297 of record NW_006256828.1, on the reverse strand, counting down.
CTTATTTTTTCTTCTTTCTTCTTCGTCTTCCTCTTTCCCTTCGTCTTCTACTTTCTGTTTGGCGGAGGAGGAGTTTTACTGTTGGTGTTAGAGATCTCGGAAATATTGGCACGACTCTTAAGCGGCGTTCTCGCCGCATCGCGCACAACCGCACTGGACAGATGTTGTTTCGAAGAAATGGTAGTGTCCCGGAGGTTGACGGCGGCGTAAGTTTTTTTCTGTAAAACCCGCGACCCTAATTTTTTTTGTTTCAGGTAAGTTTGGTAGATATATTTGGAAAACGATAAGTAGTTTGGTAGATTTATTGTATTTTTTGTTGTAAAGTTCATAATATGTGATGGTAGATTTTTTTGAAAAACGATATGTAGTTTGGTAGATTATTAGTTATTTGATGGTAGATATTTAGAAAACGAAATATGGTTTGGTAGATTTATTAGTTATTTGATGGTAAAATTATTTTAGAGTAAAAACGATGTCATTTGGTAGATTTATTAGTCATCTAATGATAGACTTACTTGTAAAACGATGTGGTTTGGTAGATTTACTAGTCATTTAATGGTAACTTATTTGAAAAATGATTTGTGTTTGGTAGATTTATTAGTTATTTATGGTAGATTTATCAGTCGTATATATTTGAATTTTATATACGAATGACAGTATTTGTTTATTTTTTTCTGACAGATTATGGGTTTTGCCATGGTGAACAAATCTTTGATGGGATATCCAGCATCGATCCGACATGTTTTACTATGAATTGTAGATTTGCATTTGGTAGATTTGTTTTGAAATAATGGTAGATTTATTATTAAATTGATGGTATATCTGTATTTTGAATTTGTAAAAATGATAATTAGATTTTAAATGATAATATTGTTGTTTTCAAATTATATTTGTCGTAAAACATTGACCCAGACATTTTCACATTTATACCACATTTGCTAGTAATGTTATTATTCAATTTAATTTATTTCTTTACTTTCACTATAATGTATATCATAACTGAATAAAATTTTAATTTAAAACACATGACTAAAATCATTTGACATTGTGATGTTGTAAGAGTTTATGTAAATAGAGTTAAATGTAACAAATATTCAAAAATAAAAATAAAAAAAATCATAAGTTAAGAAATGGTTATTACAGATATGACATATGTTCAAAGTTAATATGAAAAGCAAAGTTATCTTAGAGAAAATATATATCATAGAAAAAATATTCATGTTTGAAAATTTTGACCATTGATTATGGCATCTATATCGTAAATACCAATAATCATCTGTGATCGAATCACAGTTAACCGACATAATCTTAGCAAACTCATGCAAAAAAAACGTCAATGGTAACAAAACCAACTCAAATATAACCATGGAACAAGTCTACCATATGTACGAAACTTGTTTAACATACGACACTTCAAAACAAGTCTACCAAACGGTAGGTTTTTTCGTAGATAGAACAATTCTTTCAGGACAAAAAAGTAATTTCACTCCATAAAGTCAAATGTCTGCCAAACATTAACTACTAAGTCTACCTCAAGCATGAAAAATAACTCTACCATATAAACAAGTCTACCATAAGCATGTCATATGTCTACCAGATCAAGGTTATCTTTGTAAATACCAAACTTAATTAAATCTACCACATTATTATTTTAAGAAGTCTACCATACGTTCGATAACTCTACATATTACATAAACTCTACCAAACATACAAACAAATCTACCAACATTTCGTAAGTCTACTTCATGTATTATTAATCTACCACAAACTAGAATGAAATTTATTTTAAATTTAAGTCTACCACAAAACAAACATATCTACCACAAAACAAATAAATCTACCAAAAGTTTTTAAGTCTACCTCATGTAACATATAATCTACCACTCACCGGAATGAATTTTAACTGAATTAAATCTACCACAAGTCAAACATATCTACCACAAAAGCGAAAACTCTACCAACTATTTATAACTCTACCATAAAACAGATATATCTACCGCACGTATTAACAACTTTTTCACATAAATCTACCACTAAAGGAAATAAGTCTACCAACACAGAAAATAAATCTACTTCATTGTCAATAAATCTACCGAAAAAGTCAACTATGCGAGCAAGTCAACGCTTTTTTTAACAAGTCTACCAAAACTTTTGACAAGTCTACCATTCATAACAACAAATCTACCGAAACATAATAAATCTACCTCTCATCGTCAAAACTCTACCAAGATAAGTCTACCAACATTTAAAAACTCTACCAACTCTCGAATAAATCTACCATCGACCTAATAAATCTACCAACAAAATTTCTGCGTTGACCAAAATTTCATAAGTCTACCGTCATAGCTTGGTAGACTTATTAAATTTTGAGCGCCATAATCTGCCTACGTGGCATTAAAAAAATAATGGCATTTTTGTAATTAGGTTTTTTTCAACAAATGCGAAAATGATGTTTTAGGTATGCTAGGTTAGTTTTGTAAAAAAAATAAAAGTGCGTCGAACGACTAATATAGATACTTTCTAAGGTTAGTGTAGTAATCCTCCCTAAATTATTTTGATATTCAAGTTTATAAAGACGTTGTAATTAGCTTTATCGCTCAAAGCATCTTGACTGACAAAATGTCAAACAACAATTAACAAAAACTCTCATTTAGCTTTTTTTTTTCCCAAAAAGAAAGAGAAGCTCTCACATGGCCGCTTCTTCATCGGTAGCAACCCTAACGGGGCCTCAAGTGTTCATCAGCTTCCGGGGAGAAGATGTGCGCAAGAACTTCATAAGCTTTCTCGACCCTGCTTTGAGAAGAGCCAATATAAATGTCTTCATAGACGAGAATGAGTTCTTGGGCGCAGAGCTAGCTAACCTGTTGACGAGGATAGAAGAGTCTGAGATCGCACTGGTAATCTTCTCAGAGAATTACGCCGACTCAGATTGGTGCTTGGATGAGCTGGCCAAGATGAAGGAACGTAAGGATCAAGGTCGTCTCATAGTGATTCCCATCTTCTACAATCTTGATCCTTCCGTTGTGAAAGAACTTAGAGGAAACTTTGGCGATAAGTTCAGGGATCTGAAGCGCAGACATCTACACCAGCTAGAAAGAACTCAGAAATGGGAGGAAGCTTTAGTGTCTATTCCTGACATAAAAGGCATGCCCCGAGCAGAACAAAGGTTAAGTTTTTTCTTTTGGTCCATTTCTTTCTTATAAGTTATAACTGAAAGTTTCAATCTGAAACTAGACTAATAATCTACCTAGGCCCTAGTTAAATAAGTCAGTAGTAACCAAGAAGATACTTACATCTAGAATCTTATATTCTTGTATGCCTAAAGTATGTTGCAAGTTCTAATTCATAGAAAGAACAAGCTTGTTGATATCTCTCATCACTTGTATGGTATGACAGTGATAGGACTGATAACGATTTTATAAACTCAATGGTCGTCGGGATTCAGAGATTGCTGGATCATATGGCCGTGAGAGGAAACCCAGCAAGAGAAACAAATCGTCAAGGAGGTTCCATGGTCCCTGCAAGGAAACTAGTAAGAGAAGTGAATCGTCAAGGAGGTTCCATGGTCCCTGCAAAGAAACTAGAAAGTAAACTAATTCGTCAAGGAGGTTCTATGGCCCCTTCCATGGTTCCTGCAAGAGAACTAAAAATCTTCCATTCTGAGGATAGTAAAAAGTGGGCTTGGAGTTTTATTAACGAAGCGCCAAAGTAAGTACATTTTTAATGGAATCTAGATTTTATCTCTTAAATGACAATCATATGAAAACACAAAAACAAACTTTTGGCAAAAACACTGTAGCTAGCCTTGGCTGGGCTTGTAATAAAATTACACTTCTCATGCATTAAATAGAAAACCCTTTTGGCAAAAAAAAAAACAAAAACAAAAACAGTTTAAAATCAAGTTGTTTTGGTCATATAACTAAAGAAATTGTGATACAATTTACACACCATCTTATTCTAAAAGAAAACTAGTTTTGATGTGGTCTTTTTTTATTGGTCGTCAATGATTTTGATTTATCTATATGTTTTCAGCTCTGCGCCTCATGAAATTGCAACGATGATTAAAATTTACTGGCTAAAAATAATCGGAACTATTGAGACGAGTGATCTGATACCAGGAACAAAGTACGAGGCGGTTTTCCTAGTGAAACTAGAAGATGGTGCGATTGGATGGGAGCAACCAGTGACTCTGAAGCTAAAGGTGGAACAACACGATGGGAGCGACAACCGGGTGGATCGGATTGAGAACTTGAAGGATTACATAGGCCACGACTGGGTGGATATTCTGGCCGGAGTTTTCGTGGTGCCGCCAAGAAACAAGCCGGCAAAGATTACTTTCACCATGTACCAGTACATGACCGATGATCGGAAAAAGGGTCTTGTCGTCAAAGGTGTTGCCATTCGTCCCACCAACTTATAATGCGGACAAGCAAAGCATATTGGGATCTTTCTTATTGTCTAATATTTTTATTTGATTCGAAATAAAATAAAACGCATGCATGTCTTTTTCTGGTAAAAAGTGTTTGCCATGTATTAGAAATTAATGTGTCCATAAAAAATGTACTTATAAGATTGGGAGATGACTAGTACTCTCTCAAAGCCAAGCTATAGACCATGATATTTAACAAAGATAATGTAGAGATATTTTAACAGGAAAAACTTAGAAGAAATTTAAACAATAGTATACAAATATTTACAACCCATATGTTAAACAAAGTGTTTCGTCAATGTCTCTTAGTCTCTAATATATTATTTATATCAGACTCATATCTCACTTCTAATGTGAGGTGTATATATATATATATGTATATATTTCTTAAGCCTAAGATATTAAAGGATATAGTGATCATATGAAATATTCATCGACACAAGATCACGTAAAACTTTGGTTTTTAACTGCATGCACAATTAAAGTCTATACATCTTTTTGAAATAATTAATAAGTACTAGAACGAGTCACAAATCACAAATCACAATATATGCTGGCTGGCTAGACCAAGGTGTTTCTTCATTTTTACTTCGTCATATTCCCCCTATTTATGCTATCCATCCAGTTGTAAAACGATATAAATGATTGGAGATCGTCTCAATCCTTTCAATCACGTTAGTAATCCCAAGGACTAGAGTCGTACGTACTATATCCCAAATAAATGTCATTTTAAAAGAAATAAATAAGTTGAAGATGTATACTGAATTTAAGTTGGCCCCGAGTTTTAGAATTTCAATTTTTTTGTGGGTTTACAACAAATAAATAAGTTTGGGTAGTCGATCGAAGATGAAATCTTTTTTGATGGATCCATATTCGCTAGTAATAGTTGTTTGCATCTAGAAGAGATTGAGGTAGACTAGCTAGATTGAGGGAGTACACAAAAACATGAAGCTGATCTTATTTTGTATTCGTTGTTCTTTTAAAATGAAGTGTAATGTGTTTAAACTTCTTTCTTAGAATTAAAAATAAGATATTGAAAAATCTTGGCATCTCTGAATCAAGTGGTTAAAGCATAGAATTTTTTTATTTTGGAAAACAAAACTTTATTAATAAAAAAATTATATCGTCGTGATTCATGAAATAAAAGAGAACTTGGCTCGATTCTTGTCTCACAGCGTTCAAGAGCTCAGTTTTAAATGATATGAAGTTATGACCAAGTCCAGTTATCTTTTATTCTTCGCAGTTGCAATTTTTAAATTCGACACTTGGATTATATGATTAGTCAATGGAAAGACTTAATGAATTGGGGAGGTCTTTGAACACCTGGATTATAATTGAAGGAAGGACTTTAGGAAGTAGACCCATGCAACCAATCAAAACTAATACCTTGTATCATTTACTATATACATATATTAGATTCTAATAAAACTCGGTTTTGTAATCAAATAATATTAGTTTTTATATGCATGTTGTACTGAATCGAGCTCAAATCCTCAGCTCCGGTTTCAGCTTGTTGAACCTAATCGATATGAAACGAAGAACAAAACGGAGATAGAAGAAGAGAAGAAAGTACACAGGCAAGATTTGATAATCCAGGGTTCACTTCTAAGACGGCCATAGCTACATCCCTGAGGCTTGACGGCACGAGCAGATGGTTTATTGTTTTGAAAATCTATTACATATATGTTTAAAATTTTAACAAAAATTAATTTAGAATTTTATATAATACTTTCAATTTAATTGTAATTGTATTCAATATTTTAATTTTTTTTTTTAAATTCAGATATTCTGAAATTAATCTTCTCTCTAGAAGATAGGCAGTCGTTACCAATACCATGGTATCACTCTCACCACAATAAGTTACTGAAATTCTAAAATTAAGGCTTGTAGCTGCACGGGTTTTATTTGACATAATATTTTTATAAATATATTTATATTGATATATATATATGTAATTAATTATAAGAATATGATAATTTGTTTGATTGTTTGATTGTTTGATATTAGTTTATACTAAAACAAAATCTTTATTAAACAAATATTTTTTTCTACGATTAGAAGATTAGAAGTAGAGTAAGTATAAAAATTATTTTATCATTTTAGAAATTATAAACATGATATATATGATATGAGTAAAAAAAAAACATAGATAAAAGCCACATTTTTTTGTGTTGAATTGCTTGAAAATATATAATTAAGACTTAGGTTTTCGTAAGCTTAGAGATAACCTGCAGAATAATGAAATTGTGTTTTTAAACATGATTTCGAAAGCTTTTCACAATCTCTATAAACCGATTTAACATATTTTTAGAGCAAACCCCAAGATCATAAAATCAAATTTAATTTTTTTTTTAGTGAGATAGAATTTTTCTAGCAGAAATTCGAAATTAAAATTATAAACAACATTTTTAAACCCTAAATTTATATATTTTTTCAAATGAAAAGTTGAAAAGACGAAGAAGATGAAAAAATATAATTGAAAATATAGATGTTTTTTAAAAAAAGAACTATTGTAATTTTTTAGATGAAATTTATACTTAATAAATTGAAAATTAGAATAAATGTTATTAAATTTATTTTTAGAATAGACACTTGTTAACCTCTGTGAAATGCTGATGTAGGAAAAGTAAAAATGGTTTTTCTCAAGATCAAACCGGTAATCGGTTAAAAGTTAAAACGTCAAGAAACAAAAAATAAGAAAAAAGGAAAAAGAAAAGAAAGAATGTGAGACGCCAATTCCAACGTCATCCATCGAGATGAGTCTTCTTCTCCCTTGTGCCTCTGCTCGTAGCTGCAACCTACTTTGTTCCCCTAACAAGGTTCTCTCGCTCCCTATACTTCTCTCTCTTTCTCTTTACATTTTGGTAGATATGGGTTTTTAATACATGACGATGAGATTTTATACATACGTATTCCTGGAAAGGGCAATGGAGGACAAAAAGAATGGAAATTTCCAGTTCCTGTACACCACAAAGATTTTGAATTTCTGATAAAGAAGTTAGCTCCGCCTCTCACGGCGGTTCTACTCGCGGTGTCGCCGATTTGTTACCCTCCAGGTAACTCAAAGCTTCCAGATTCAGAGTTTATTATTTCATTTTGGTTGAGACATTGCAGAACAATTCTTCTCTCAAGGCATTTGTATGCTCACTCAATGGTTTATTATCAGTCTCTGTTTGTGTCTGATTTGTTGTTTCATTCAAGAAAGTTTCTTGTTGAAACTAGGTGATATGGAATCTGAAATCTTACTCTGAATCCGGATTCTGACTAAATCAGTGTAGTCAATGTATCGTTGAGCAAGCAAACTGGAATAGGAACATAAGAGAATGAAAAGCCTTGAATGTTATTCATGAAAGTTTCTTGCTTTTGTGGGTCTTGTGTGGTGTAGAATCTCTTGGGCAAACTTTGGATATACAAAGAGGAGCAACTTTGTTTAATAGAGCTTGTATTGGGTGTCATGATACAGGTGGAAACATTATTCAACCAGTGAGTTTAACATTATAACATTTTTCAGTAGAGCTTCTTGTGTAATCTTTCATTTCTCTAGGAGTAAATAAGCTCATATTCTTCTCTTTCCAGGGCGCAACGCTTTTCACTAGCGACCTCCAGAGGTAAAATAACCAATGCTCTACGCTCAAAGAGCCGTGTCTTGTGTGCATTTATCAGATTAGTAGTTAAGATTCACAATGGCTTTTTTTAATACAGAAATGGAGTTGATACCGAAGAGGAGATATATCGTGTTACATACTACGGAAAGGGAAGAATGCCAGTGAGATCTCCTTCAAGAGCTTCCTTATATAAAATGATAATTCACTTCCACTTGACTATATTATCTGATAAGGTAAATGTCTGATGATTTACTTCAGGGATTTGGGGAGAAATGCACGCCGAGAGGACAATGTACTTTTGGACCGCGGTTACAGGACGAAGAAATCAAGCTTCTGGCTGAATTTGTGAAGTTTCAGGCTGACCAAGGTTGGCCAAATGTATCTACAGACTAGCAAGTAGCAACAAAGATTAGTACAGTTCAATTTGGTTGGTTGAGTTCGAGTTTGCAGCATTAGTTTGATGTCACATTATGTCTAAAGCTCAATGTATGCTGTTAAATATTATGAGATTTGGAAGGCTTCATTGATAATGCTCCAAGATGTTCCTGAGGTACAACAAAATCATAGGTGTCCATAATCCACCAACACATATCTGTCTTAACTTTTGACTATCCTTTGACATTAGCCATTACATATATGCTGCTATTCTCAATAATTTTCCACTGGAGAAAAATGCAGTGGAAAAAGAATAGTGATGTTGTTACTGTCTCATGAGTGAAACTGTGAGAGAGCAAGCATCTTGACTCTTTTATGGTTCTTGAGAACCATCCGATGAGTCACTCCGCTTTCTTTTCTTTGCATCTGATTCACCTAACTGCAACGAAAAGTTAATCTCATCACCCGAGCCACTAGTCTTAAGAGAAGACAGGTTCTTGGATTCGAGTTTCTCTGTTCCAATAGTTTTCTGATGGGGTGGAGATCTGTTGTTGCTTGAACTTGGAATGAACTGATGTTCTTCAACCACGGCCGCTGATTCTAACACGTCCTCTATTTGGAACTCTGGTTGAATGTTCGAGTTGTCTTCTTCTCTAAGAACTTGCTGGACATTCAAGTTAATTGGCTCAAAGTTCTCACCTGTTTTACACCTGGAAAACTTGCACTCACTCGGGGATGATTCCACGATCATGGAATCAACTCCTGCACACATAATACCGTTTCTCTGTTCTTGCACCGCGGCTGCACTAAGCAAAAGAGACATTGAACTAAGCAGTGTATACAAAAAGTCATGAAAGAAAGAACGTGAAGAGATCACACAGACCTTGAAGGCCTTCATTGGAAGTGATGAGATCAAGCTCAAGAAGGTTAAGAACTCTGCCAAGATCAACACCACTTGTCCAATTCTCTGGTTGTTCCCCAACTTTTAGCTTTAACCGTCCCCGGTTAGCTGTTCCTCCCCAAATGATTCCAACAGGACGTGGCTTCTCATTCTTCTCATCATCTCCAGCTGCCAACAGTATAAGGCTCCCACTATCACCCTCGAGATCAAACGTCTGTTGGTTTTCACCAACAACAAGAAAATCAGTGAGGAAACAAATCCCTTTCTCGTCATTGTATTCCAACGCGTAAGCCATTATGGTCCCGGTGGTCAAACCAGAGCTTCTTCCAACTTTGACAACTCTTCTTCCTATTAGACTGTTCACTGGAGACTGAAGATCAGTAACATGGATATCACCGATCTCACCAATGCCTTTGACAGTTGTGGTTACATTGTTCATATTAAAGTCCTCAGCGAATGGAATAAAGGCTCCATCAGCTCGAACAAATGTTTCTGCAGAAAATGAAAAAAATAAATAAACAGCAATGAGAATGTGCTACGCCATTAGACTACAACACCAAAGTTATTATATGCTTTGTTACCGGACTACCTGGGTTAGTTCCAGCGAAAATGCCATACCAAAGGTCATCGGTAATGAATGAAGTTGCTCTTTCCACTGCACCTAAGTAGACTCCTGGTCCGAGGCTAGGTGGCAATGGATGAAACATTTTCTGGCTTGGGTAGTCTAAATCAACTGCAACATGGCGGTTTGTTAGGAAACCAACTTGTCTGATGCCGGTTTTACTCTTTACAATAGCACCCAAGGTTCCATATGTCTCTTGGCTAGCCACCTACAAGAAGACAGGTATCTCTGGATAATGTTCTGTAATAAAAATGTTGAATAAATGCAGACATGAAAGCAAGTTTAGTACATAAATTACCTGTGAACCAGATCCGATAGACGAACCACTGCCTCTCAGATCATCAACAAGCTCTGTATACACCTGCTCTTTAGGCGTTTGCGCAGGTGCACCATAATATTGAAACTCAACAACATCTACGTCACACCACACTCCTCCAGGACCCTGTCAAAGTAAGATACTTTATGATTACAAAAAGTAAAGATAAGACCCACAAAGAATCATAAGCAAGAGATGATGACTCACCTCCAAGGCTGTAGGTAAACACTGAAGAGGATTAAGCCATTGCTTGTGAACTTTCCGAGCAACAAAGACAAGAATAGCCGCAATATTTGTCAAAACACCTCGCCGGATCCGAAAACCAATAGCTGTGCCGAGGCTAAACCTCCGTAGATTCTTACTATGAAACGCTCTGATCATCATCAACTCAAGCAATGTAGTAGCTTTCTTCCCCGTAGGCAAACCATCGAAAGTTTCAGGCAAAACACCTTTCTGAAGGTTTGCGAAGTAGTTTGCTCTGTCTTCAGCTGAATCGTTTAATCGACTTGAAGTAGGCCAAGAGAAGTAAGCAGCAGCAGCACTGGTTTCAGGATGCTGACCGCCAGATGGAAACGGTTGAAGCGGCGGTGAAGACGCCGTTTTGAAATGATTGCAGCCGTTTTTATCCAAATCAAATGCAGATTCCACGGATTGTGATGATGTAGAGTGATGAAATCTAAGATCCAATCTTTTACCTTCCATTTTTTAACCTCTGCTGCTAAATTGAATCATGTACATTAGTTAAAAAGACTCAAAATTTAATAGAAATGAACAAGAACACAGCTCATCACATCACTCCGGACCAAACATAAAATGAAGAAATCGAATTTAAGAACACAACCAAGCTTTTCTCATCAATGAAATTTTACCCCATCTAAAAAGGTTAAAGCTTTGTTTGGAAATCATGAGCTAGAGTGAAAATCATTATAAGCCCAGAAAAGGTTACATGAAAAAGCTTCGAGAGAAGCAAACGAGAGCAATTAAGCAAAATCCAAAGGGATATTACGGATTTCGGGTTATCTTCGATACAGAGAGAGAAATACTAACCGATCAGTAGTGTTAGAGCTTTCTCATGCTTCGCGATGATCGAATACAAACGGATTTGGGAAGAAGTGTAATAATAGAGAGGACCCAAGAAAGAACTCCGTTTGGCTTGAGAGTGGAAGACGAAGACTTTCTTTTTTTTTATCTCAAAACAAAATTGAAGGAAAGTGCGACTCTTTTTTTTTTTTTTGTCGACAAGTGCGACTCTTTTTGTTTGCCATTATATATTTTTACTTTCTGTTTATTTTTATAGTTTTTTATCAATTATGTATATTTTAGTTGAATTTAAATTTTTTTAAAATGGCTATAAAATGACTATTGACTGCTTTCAAGAAGAACACCGAATCGATAAATTCACCGAATTTCAAGATGATTAACTCATTAAGTCATTAAACCTTTCTTAACTTCTGGCTCTCTAACAAAAACCAGATTTTTGTTTTTCATCAAAGAAAGTAGATACTTGTAGATTTCATTTATAATTCCTGAAAGAAGCCATTTGTCCACACTAGCAAATCAAGAAATGGATGAAAGATTCAAAAGAGATTCAATAATGTTTCTTTTCGTACAACTTATCTTCAAAATGGTGTGATCACACTTAGGCGTCACTAAGTGTGCATTCATATTCACACTCTCTCTTTCTCGTTGTCATCTTTGACCAACGAAGACTTTAACAAAAGCGTTTCAAAGTGTTTCAAAATATAGATTAATCTCAAAACATACAATCACTTAGCAAAATGTAGAACACACCATGACTTGCAACATTTACACACACAAACACACACAAGTATTGACTTTCAAACAGAAACAGAAAAAAAAAGACTGTTGCTTTTAGGACAGGTGATAAAACATAGACCTTTGATGTTTTTGGTATTTTACGAGGAGAATCTGTCGCGGTCGTGAGGCGAAGAGTAGTCAATATTCGGCCCCTGCGGAATGATCCCAAACGGGTTTATCGTAGGGTGGCTTCCGTAGTAATGTTGCTTAATGTGATCCATTTTCACAGTGCTACTCATTCCATTGATTTGGTAGATATCTTTTATGTAGTTGAAGATATTCGGATACTCCCTTAAGAGTCTCTTGTTGCATTTGAAGTGAACCGCGTAAACCTGCAACGCAAAGAAAAGAAGAAGATAATGTCAAGAATCTGATGAGCTTTTTATGTATTGGAAACAAAAGAAGAAATGTCGATTCAAAATACCTCATCAAATCTTATGAGAGTGACGAATAGTCGGATATCTGCTTCAGTGAAAGTGTTTCCGCAGATGTATCTTTGTTTCCCGAGTATTGCCTCACATCTATCTACTGCTTCATACAACTGGTTCACTGCCTGCAGAGAGAAAGAACCAACTTTCAGAATCAATTAGCTATTCTGGTTCTTTTTCCGTTGTATAGGAATAAACATTGAGGATCTTGTACCTCATCGTAAGGTTCTTGTTTCCTAGCAAACCCACATCTATAAACACCGTTGTTTATCCCGTTGAAAACCCATTCATTAGTCTCGTCGATTGTGTCTCTAAGATGAGAAGGATAAAGGTCAAGTGACGGGTTTTTTGCAATACTATTGAACTCGGTGTTGAACATCCGAATTATCTCTGAACTCTCGTTGTTAACCACAGTCTTAAGCTTCTTATCCCACAGAATCTGCCATAAGCAGAACCGAAAAATTCAAGAAACACAACAGGAGTCTAAGACAAGAAAAGGTCACCAAGAGATAAAAAAAAACTTACAGGAACAGTGTACTTCCCTTCATAATTGGGGCTAGCAATCTCATAGAGATCTCTCACAGTCTTGGCACCATTTAGATAATCAGGCTCAGCTCCAGGGAGCTCAGTATCTGAATCCGGGAAAACCCATCCTCTATGATCATCAGTTTCCTTGGTTCTTCCCCAAATTGTGTGAACCGACTAATCAAAATCAAATAAAAACCAATGCTTTAACTTAAGTCAAGAAAGTTAACAGTCTAATTTGATACTGAAACTGATTAATACTGACCGAGAAGCTGATTGCTTCATCAAGACCTTTGATCTTAAGGTAAGAGAGACATCTACAAGCCCATGGACAAGCATAGGATATGTAAAGATGGTATCTTCCTGATTCAGCTGGAAACTGAGAATCAGGATCTTGAGACACAAAGTTGCGGAACGTTGATGCCGTTCTTACAAAAGCTCCAGATTCTGATGTCTCATCAACCCCAGACCTAGCCATTTCTTGCTACATAATGAAACACAATCAAAAAGATGATTCCTTTTTAAAACTCTTCGTGAAAATTCACATGACCAAACCCAATTTTCCCTAAAGAAAAATGAATCATAATTTTATAGTAAATCATTAGACCCTAAGACCAGTCGCAATCGAACCTATTTGGGAGATTTCAAATGTTGATTTCCCCACTGAAGAAATATCCGGATCGAACCCAAAACTCAGTATAACTCTACCAAGATCCATGATTCATGAAAGCCAGGAGAATGGAGAAACCTGATCACGATGATGTTTTGTGATTGGAGGCAAGATCCGGAAGATAAAAGGAAATGTCGCTGTTGTTGAAATTTTTTTTTTTTGGCGATAAAGGGATTTAAAAAAGTCAGCTTTTTATTGACGATGCTAAGCTGCTATCGATCGATGGATGTGTTTTTATAGTGGAGGAGAATTAGCGAAAAGAGAAGAAGGAAGAAAACGACTTTTGCACTTTGTCCTGTCACTCGTCATTGCTTTTGTCACGCCTAACGAGTTAACTCAGTTCTGGGAAAAGCGTGAAAACTTTTGGACCGTTTGTGCGTCATGCACCGGGTCAAGAATATGAGGCTTTTGGACCGGTTTTGATTATAAATGGTTGAACCGGTGAAAAAGATAAGGAACAGATCACAGAACAAGAGTTCTGAAATAAAAACTAGTGAAGAATAATTTTTTGCAAATAATCTACATAAAACTTATTTTTCTGTTTAATAGATTTTTTATATCTTTTTAAATAAAATGCAAACTGTATTTTTTGTATTTATTGTTTTACTCTACAATTTTTTGTTAATTTACTAAATATCTGCGTAATCACATTTAAAAACACAATTCTGTCATGTCGCAGATTGCCAATCAAAGTTTAGTTATTTGTTTAAAAAAAACAATCAAACTATCTCGTTATTTGGAAAAATCTGACATATAAGACAGAACCATATCTATAGTTATCTAATCGGCGTATACACAAGTTTTTTCTCTATCACTTGATTAAACGCGGACGCTTAGAAAGTATTATAGAACAATATTTAAAACACAAGAAATCATAAAACCTTAAAATACAATATTTGTAGCATATTATTATTGACAGCTTGTTCTCTTTTCTCGTTATTTTAACACCTTTTTTTAAGAGTGATTGTAGTATATAACCATTTTTGTCTACAAAATTAGGTGTATAACAAAGTTTATTTGAAAATTAGTAAAATAGGAAAGAAAAAACAAATTTATCTCAAAAAACACATTTCCTAGTTTAAATAATTACAAAAATGCCATTAGTTTACAAACTGATTTTTTTATAGAATGAAATGATAACACTGTACATCATCTGATCTAAGTTACTGTTCATCTGATTCAAAAACAATTATTCATTACCAAAAACGTGTTGTTAACATGCTAACAATTATTATATTAACATGTTACCAATAATTATATGTTATATACTATTCGTTAACATATTTAACATGATAACAATTATATATGTTAACATGATAACAATAATATCTATATTTGTAACGTGCTAACAATAATATCCGATAATTATAACGTGATAACAAGAATATCTGATACTTATAACATGCTAATATATAGTAAATCTGAATATTATTTGTGTTAACTTTGTAATGATAACTTTGTTAAGATAATATTTATGTTAACTTTCAATTTATACAATATATTTACGAATAATAATTGCAAAGTTAACATGATAACTTTGTTAGAGACATTAACAGCACATGAAGACGAATGTACTAAAGAGATTTGTGAAAAGATGAGACTTGTGGTACTCTTTTTTTGTGTTTTGTTGATTGTTCTAATCTTAAAATTTGTAATGGTTCATTCGGTGGTATAAATTTTTATTTGTTATAGAGAAGAAAATTAGAAAGAGAGAGAAAGATAGATATTAAGAAAGGAGTGTTGAGTAAATTCTCATTTAAAAACACTGTAGAAAAAGGTGTCAGAAAGTGTCACCTAATTTTGACATTATCCATGGTCATTTAGTGGTAATACTCTTTTTTTAATAGATTTTATAGATATAGAAAAATATTCTCAAAAATGAAAGCCTGAAAGCTGAATGATAAAATAGATTTCAAAACCTAAAAGATAGTATATTATTCATCATAAGTAATTATATAGTAGCTTAAAAATCATAATGTACGGGAAACGAATTTTACCTAAGTGAGTAGAGCCATAGCTTGTCCTAACTCATCAAACATATGTTTGGAGCATTTGAATTTATAATTTTTTTAGAGAACCAATTTTTTCATAAATTTATTGGATTAAATAGTTTTGTAACGTGACAAATGATCAAAATCTCATATTTAATGCACCTAATTTTTTGATTATATGTGTGTTTAATAAGATATTTAAACGTTGGTATAAAAATTTGGGCAAATGCCTTACATTTAAAAAAAAAAAACAACAAAACTCTTAAGATATATTATATTTATATTTAGGGGCTTTTTTTATGGCATACATTTTTTTTTGTTCAAGGGGATGAGGTAGATGAAAACAGATATTGCAGACTATATAATTATAATTAATATATGATGCTACATGGACTCGATTTCAGTCCTTCAATAAATATTTTGGTGATAAAAACTTTGCTAATCCCATGGTGGTATTAAAAATAGAAGTTTGTGAAATGAACTTAAAGCTTTTTCAATTTTCAGCTAGTTGTAGAATGAACTTGTTTATGAAAAAAATATGAGTTTATTAACATGTGTGAAGAACAAAAGTATTTTAACAAATAAAAGTTACTGGTTTACATTTTTTTGGTCAGATAAGTTTGACAATTCAATTTTCATATATATTGGATTTGATAGTTTAGTAAAGTATTACGAATGATAAAAATTTTATGTTCAATATTAGTACACAAAATTTGTTATTTCTCTTTCTTCTATCTTTTTAAATTTCAGGGCTAAAAGATTTGATCTAAAAAAATCAGTGGCTATCGTTGTAATGACCTTTGCTGATTTTTTTAAAAAACAAAATCAAGCATGAAAGTGTGTGGGTAGTTTCTTATGGTGCTATTAATCTTATGTATTTTTATAGCCGATAATGGTTTTTTAATCAAACATATATATGGAGCCACCAATATGTCCAACATGTTTAGTGTTATAATAGATATATACAAACATATCTTTGTTATGATAGCTAAATTTAATATTATCTGTGAAATCAATCACTAATGAGAGCAATTTCCATTCATCTTTACTCCACAATATTTTAAAAGGTGGATCTTTGTTCACTAGCTTGCTTCGGGTTGGAAACTCTTGTTCATGTAGACGCTTGTCTGTGGTTTCATTGCCAAAGCTGATGCTTTCTTTACCATTACGATTTAGATTTAGATGGTAAGCGTCTCGACAGAAACGGAAAATGTTATTTTTTTGCAACATTTTTCTTTCTATTATTGTATAACTTGATTTTGGTAATTAAAAAATAGACCTTCCAAAGTCAGGATAAATACCTTCTTGTTATCGCTAATTATGTCACCAAAGAAAAAACGTAGGTGGTAGAAAAGATTTGTGGTTGTATATATCATAGAAATGCCCAAATAGTAATATATAAGTTGGTTTTTCCAGTTTTAGCTAGTTCCTTTTTCTTTTTGTTTAACCGTTGATGTAATCCATTCCAAATCAATAGTAATCAGTGATTGTGTTAAATAGAAGAATCTTGATTTTGGCAAAACTTATTATCAAGAAAATGAAGCATCATTTTATCCAAAAGAAGAAAATAAAGCACCGATATTTTTGCTTAAAAACGACTATAAAGGTCAAATATGACTTAAACCGCTAACATGACTTAAAACGATTACGTGAATAACTCACATTTTGCTTCACAGTGCCTAACGTAAAACCTCAAACATGACTTAAAACGCGAAAACACACACACACACACAAAAGGCAAATTTCACAATACAATGGAGTCTTCATGCTGTTTCTGTGGAGAATCTGTCTCGGTCATGAGGCAAAGAGTAATCAATGTTTAGTCCAAGAGCTATATAATCCCAAGAGGGTTTATAGAAGGAAAGCCTCCATAGTAGTTCTGCTTTGTATGATCCATCTTCACTGTTCTACTCATGAGTGATCAATCCCACTATTTGGAAGATATCTTTCATGTAATTAAAGAGACTCGTATTATACTCCCTTAGGAGTCTTTTATCGCATTTGAAGATCACCGCGTAAGCCTGCTACACAAGTTTCTAAAATACATATGGTAAACTGAACAAACCGTAGATATAAAACCCAAAACATATAAAAATCAAAGCTAAAAATACCTCGTGAAATCTTATGAGAGTGACAAATAACCCGATATATGGTTCAGTCAAAATGTTTCCACAGAGAAACTGTTGTTTTCCAAGTATTTCTTCACATTTTTCGAATGCATCAAACAATTGCTTCACTCAGAGCCATGCCTGAGCAGCTAATGAAGCATGTGCTTCAGGGCCGGAAGAATTAAATAATTTTTTGGGAACCAATTTTCCAGAATTTGAATTAGTCCAAGTGATTTGTGAATAGGTAAAAGTATATTTGGTTAGAAGTTTGTCTGGGTTCGATTCTTCCCAAGCGCAGACACGGCTCGGCTCTGGCTTCACTGCCTGTAAAGAAATTAAAAAAACTTCTTGGATTAAATTTCTAATTAGTAAACTGATAGTACATTGCAAAGTATCTTTACCTCATCGTATGCTTCTTGATTTGTAGCGAGACCACATTTATAAACACCGTTATTTATCCCATCGTGAATCCATTCGTTAGTCGCATCGAGTATGGATCGGAGATTCGGATGATAAAGGTCAAAGAGTAGGGTTTTCCGCATCACCATTGCACTCGGTGCTGAACATTCTAATTATCTCAGAGCTCTCATTGTTAGCTATAGTCTCAAGCTTCTTATCACGGTTCGCAATAGCTGGTTTAATTTTCAAGCCAGGACGCTTCAGAGCTATTGGAATATGTGCTGACGAAACTTGCTTCACACGCTACTCTAACTTGTTTCTCTTTGTTTTCTTCACCATGTAGGCTCTATCCACAAGGAACGGTTTACAATACCAGAACTTCTGAGTAAATCAATAGACGTCTTACACACACATTATGCGACACAACATCATCGCTGAAACCACAAATATCAAAAGAAAATTCACGACATCATCGGTGGGATCACTCGATTAATCCTCTATTTCCATCAAGATTCACGGCTCAATATCATACACCGAGTAACATTCTCTTAGATGCGGAAATGAACCCGAAAATGGCTGATCATGGAACCCAATTACAGGGCTTAGAGCCGAGACAATATACAAAACAAGTCTTTTGCTTGTTCTGTTGATGATACCAAAATAGCTGATGTTATATCCTCATTGAATATTCATCATTTTTGTTTTGAACAAGGCTTGACACTTGTTTTATGTCAAAATATGAAACCCTTTTGAGGGTCACTTTCAGTATGGAGGAATATTCAGCAAAGAAAACTCACTCTATAATTTTTTTCAGAGGATCTTCAATCATGGTATGGCTAAGCAGAAAATGTGCAGATAAGACATAACTTTAGTATTAGAGAGAAAAAAAATGAAGCAGAAGAGTCCTTTATCATATCCTCCTTACCGTCTCCTTGCTTCTAAGATAGTGATGGCCAAGCCAGCTTTAACAACAACTGTCTTGTTGCTTGAATGGCAAGTAATCGATAATAACAACAACTTTCTCCGTGATTGTGTTATGGTAAGCCGTATACTTTGGTTACTTCTGTAAGTACAGTATTTGGTGTGAAGATTTATAGCAAAACTGCAATATTAAAATCCCATTTACAGGTTTTTTTACTCTCTTCAACATGATTCAAATTTTCTTATTGATGACTGTGTAAAGTTTAATTCGGAGAAACAAGTCACTGTTATGCCTTCAAGAAGAACCGTGTAAATAGTATACATTTCATATATGATTGTGGCTACAATTACAATACAAACAGCTATAACGAAACAAGTTTCCAAATCGTTTTCAACACCTGCTAATTAAGGAATCAAGCATGAAGGTAAAAAGATATTCATCTTTAACGAGCATATACTTCTGTGATCGAGGCATCATCAACAGACCCTACAAGAGACTTGGTCGTTGTAAATTGGTCTGTATCAAGCGGGTCTCTTCTGGATCTACTCTGAAAAGAATAACCTGGTTGTCTAGGCATGGGTAATGTCACAGTATTACTAGTGAGCATCAGAACAATGGTTGACAAGGTCGGACGATCTACAGGATCTTCTTGAACGCACAAAAGACCGACATGGACACATCGAACAACTTCATTCCTTTGGCAATTATGTACAGTAGTTGGATCCACGAGGTCTAGCGGTGTCCCATTACTCCAAAGCCTCCACGCCTAGAATATTAATCAATATAATCAATCAACACTTACAACCATGGTCAGGTAAATATGGAACTTGAATAAACTTGATTGGTTCAAAAACTTACATATGAGACCAAGTCATGTGCACCGTCTGGTTGGTAGAAGCTGCTATTCTTCTTGCCGCTTATAATCTCAAGAACTAACACTCCGAAGCTATAGACATCAGATTTCATTGAGTACCGACCATGCATTGCATACTCGGGAGACATGTAACCACTGAAACTTACGACAAAATTAAACTATGTTGGCAAAAGAAACTTTACCAAACTTCTAACTTACAAGAAGTTAAAAGGAAGACGTACTAGGTACCAACTATTCTGCTTGTGTTCTCCTGGGTTTGGTCCAATCCAAAGATCCTAGCCATTCCAAAATCTGCAATTTTAGGATTCATATCTGCATCCAAGAGAATGTTACTCGCTTTCAGGTCACGATGTATGATTGTGAGTCGTGAATCTTGATGGAGATACAGAATCCCTCTAGCAACTCCTCCAATAATCTTGTATCGTCGAGTCCAGTCCAGCTGAGCTTGCTTTGCAGGGTCTGTGGTATATTACAGTTAGCTTTAACAAGTTACATATCCCCACGTATTAAACAAAGCATTAGATGCATGCAACTCACCAAACAAGAAGTAATCAAGGCTTTTGTTGGGCACATAGACGTAGACGAGTACCCTTTCTTTTCCTTGTAGACAAAATCCGAGAATTCTTACTAGATTTCTATGTAGTAGCTTTGCAACCAGAACAACCTCGTTCTTAAACTCTGCATCACCTTGTCCTGATAATTTTGACAGTCTCTTCACCGCAACTTCAGTCCCATCCAATAATGTACCCTGTTAATTTCATCAGCATCCTCCTTTTATCAAAAAATGTGTTGGCACAAAATTTCAAGAGAAAAACATAGCTCAAGACAGTATAGGAACAATAGTTACCTTGTAAACCTCACCAAATCCACCTTGACCAATCTTATTACTCTCTGCAAAATCATTTGTTGCAGTTTGAATTTTTCTATAATCTAGCTGCAGCGAGTCTGCGGTTGTTATATCATCTCCTGGTGCACAATGATAGTCTTAGAAGCAGGAAAAAGAATTTGAGCACTGATATTAGTCAAAAAATCAAAATTAAGGATTGTTCATCACTTGAAATCTATACCATCGAATGCAGATGATGTCCCGTAAATCTTCTTTGCCCTATTTGCAAGGAAACGATAAGCAGCTATGACAAGCAAAACAGCCACTATAACAGGCACAACAATGGCTACCACTAACACAGTTGAATTCCCACGTTTTCCTGTTTTTTCAAAAATTAACCAATGGCAGACGAATAACAAATCAAAATTCTGTCGAGAGAACATAACTTTTCTATCTTAGAAATGCTAAGTTCGAGAGATAGGG
The DNA here is from genome assembly GCF_000478725.1 of Eutrema salsugineum. Taxonomy (NCBI): domain Eukaryota; kingdom Viridiplantae; phylum Streptophyta; class Magnoliopsida; order Brassicales; family Brassicaceae; genus Eutrema; species Eutrema salsugineum. The sequence goes on along the minus strand of NW_006256828.1, from coordinate 741,005 downwards.
GAAAAAAACAGAGGAAGAACACATATCAGATAAAGGTAGAAAGATAACAAATCAAAATCTGTCGAAAGGACAAAACTTTCTATATTGGTATTGTTAATTTGGTAAAATTAATGCTAATTTCGAGAGATAGGAGCAAAAAAGAGAGGAAGAACACAGATCAGATAAAGGTAGAAAGATAACAAATCAAAATCTGTCGAAAAGAAGAAACTTTCTATATTGGTATTGTTAATTTGGAAAAATTAATGCTATGTTCTGAAAAATGAGAAACAGAGGAAGAAGACGAGAAACAGAGGAAGAAGACAGAGCTCTGACCAGATGGCGGAGGAGCTGACACCGGAGGAGTGTTAACCGCCGGTGGTGGTGTTCCAACGGCGGATTCGTTGTAGAACGCGTAAAGCTCGAATCTTGAGTTACAGCTCGGCACTATAAGTCTTCCCCCAATTTTGTGAGTGGGCAAATGATTGATGATTTGTTGCAGACAGGTCCAGCAGTCTTGTCTCGTCAGATCAGGAGTGCACTGAACCATTCCGTACACACTCTGGAACGCAGTCCAATTGGACTTTACCGTAGAGAACTTTTTAGAACTGCTCGCGGCTTCAGCGGAAGCTCGGTTCATCGTGGACAAGACCAAATCTCTGAACCCTGTTTGGTTTGATGTAACATTCTGGTTGTTTATCCAGATAAATTCTCTATTAGCACTCAGGGTCGAGAGAATATTCCGGTTAGAGTATCGGAGCATACACTCATCGTAATACAGTGTGACTTCTCTCTGATTCGGACACCAATTTAAGGTGTCGTTAACGGCAAAGTCGACGCAGGTGCGGCAAACTTCCAGCGACAAGTCACCACGGCAAAGGAAAAGTCCGGTGACTCTGTCCGGGGCTTGTCCGGCGGTGGCGTTCTGAAATCCGGTGGAGTAGGATGCGTTGCGGGAAGAGAGACAGGACAAAAGGGTTCTGAGATTGGTGAAGTAAGTACTGTTTCTGGAGAAAGTTGTGGTATTCGGACATATGTGGTGTCTGTAATAGGGATCTTGAGCAGAAACTCTGAAGCTAGTGAGAAAGGAGAAAAAGAAGAGGAAGATGAAAACGGCGCATGAAGACATACTGTAATTGGGTTTTCCTTGATTTTTGTTTCTCGTTAAGCTTTGGGAAACTTTGATATATGATATAATATATTGATGTCTTGTTCTCTCTGTGACTATAGATTATTAGCGTGAAACAGAGGATGGTTTTGTGACCAATAGTATTAACGACAAGTCAAGGTCAAAGTAAATGTGTCTTGTATTGCTAGGCTTGGGCACGGAAGAGATATATTGAAAAAAATTAAGTATTCATGATTATGTACTTATATTATGTACTTTGTGGGGATAGAGAGCAAACATGAGTTATACTACTGCCTCTATTTCTATCATTACTCTAGAATTCCGTGTTTCAGGATCGAATACTGAGATCACCGTTACACACTCACTGCAATTCTTTGATAGATCAAATCAGTTGACGAAATTTCCATTATGTTACCATGTTTCTCTAGCTTTCTTTATTCTTGTGAGTGTTTTTAGATATCAATGGTGAACCCCTTCTTTTTCCTTGGTCCAGCCTTTTTCCTACGCTTGACTCAACAGAAAATTACACACTAGAGAAAACTGATTTACGTTAGATTTTGACTTTTGACTTCCGTTTTACTTCCGTATATACAGGTTTAAGTACCATTCTTCGACGATTTTCTTTCTAATAGGTCAGTCAAAGTTCAGGGCTTTTCATATTCTCCTTTTTCTCTAGGTTTTAGAATTTTTCCTCCAATATTTTTATTTTGTGCTTAGTGTTATAACTTTTTTGTATTTGAATTGATTTTTCAATAAAATGTCTTATTTGATATTTTGGATATCATATTGTAAATATTGTAATTTGATAATCGTTTTATAGTTTTCATAATATTCATATTTTAGGACTATAAAGAATTATCAATGTTTTCTTTTTTCTATCCATCCTTCAAATGTGTTTTAAATCTTTTTGAGCGTTATAACATGAATCCCATATGTTTTACGCTAAGTCTAGTGGACACGGAGCACCAGATATGTATTCGGAAAGTTTCTTCAAAACTCTTAGATGATCTATAGATATCGAGAGCAAACAACATAACCAAATTAAGTGGTCTCAACAATAACCAGCAAGTATATTGAATTAGAGTAAAAACATCGACTAAAAATGTGTATTAAGAATGATAATTCACATTTTGTGCTACTTTTCAATATTTTCCAATCCCCAATTAACCTTCTTCCAGTTAAGTACGTATCTGCTTTCTTTATGGCGTACAACCATGTAAATACATCATCAAGCATGAAAGGCTAACAGGATTCTAAAACTTCTAGAAACTTTTCGTCGGATGAGGTCTTCCTTAAACTAATTCATTCTCATGAGGAAAGAGCATGTCGCTTACGTAGCCGCCAAGCCATGGATCCATGGTCTCTGACCTAATCTCCCAATTCGGATCAAACGCTTCCCATGGCAGACTCTTGAGATCTTCCACCGAAACACCTAAATCCTCAAGTGTCACGTGTCCATTGCCCTTATTACTGTTACTAGTATTCTCACCGACAGTCTCGTCCTCCTGGCTTAAATCAATGAAATTATCATGATGATGAATTGATGATAGTAATCTCTCATCATCCTCCTCCTTCTTCGTCGTCTCTGTCTCGTGAAGATTAGTAGTAGAATAAGAAAAACAAGAGTCCAGAGGAGACATGATGTCTCTGACGTAGCCTCCAAGCCATGGATCCATGGTCTCTGACCTAATCTCCCGTGTCGGATCACACGCTTCCCATGGCAGACTCTTGAGATCTTGAACCCTAACATCCAACTCCCCAAGCGCCACGTGTCCATATCCCATACGATTAATGAAATTATCATGTTGACTTAATAATGATGAGATTATCTCATCGTCCTTCTTCTTCGTCTCGTAAAGATCAGTAGAAGAAGAGAAGCAAGAATCCACTCTTGAATCAGCGTCATTGTCCTCCTTCGCCTTCTGTAACCCCTTGACCACGCAACTTAGTTTGTCGAAAGCGTTAACGTCGTCCCACCAAGACCCTAATCTTTGCTTCTTCTTCTTCGGCTCTAGGGTTTCCTCCTCCTCTAGTGTGACCAAAGAGTTAAATGTCGGAGAATCTAGGTTAGTCTTCGGCTCTAGGGTTTCGTCCTCGTCGTCGTCGATGATGATGATTGCATCAGTAGACGACGGTGTTGATCCCAAGGAGTTGAATGTCTGAGGAACGAGGTAGCAATTGGTGAGATCCATCTGCGAGTCCATGTTTCGTTTCGTGCAAAACACTGAACCAAAGATGAATTTAAGAAAAGAATCGTAGAGAAATATAATCGAATTGAGAGAGACTATGAAAAAGCTAAGTTCTCAATCTGGCTTTTGGTGGTTTAATCAAAGCGTATGTGCTCTTTAGTTTATATAAACAGGAAGTGTGGTGGAAAAAAGGAAAACGAAACTTAAACAAAAAGGAAATTGTTTTCTCAGATAAGGAAATTAAAGGAAATTTCTTATTCTGTATTGTGTTTCTGATCAGATAAATAAAAAGGGAAATTGTTAATTTTCTCAGAGTAAAAAGGAGAAAAAGTTTCAGGGAGGTTTGTTTCGGTCCAAAAAGCCACAAAATCTACAAGGCCTAAAAATAAATAAGTTAGTGGAGTTTTACGGTATATCTTAGTACAACAATGTTGGCTATAATTAAATAATCCCACATCGGAAAAACTTTAAGATTTAATCATGTATATAAATTGAACGAGTTATTGTATTACACACCCACTGGCTTTGGCGAGTTAGCTAGCTTCTTGTGATTCTCATGTACCCTTTGAACCCAATAGGGTACGTTCAAACTTCAACCAGGGAATATATGATGATTCTTCAACGGGAAGAGAACTAAAGCCAGTTGGTTTTTGCCCTTTTGAAGTTCCAATTGAGAAACTCAATCAAAACGAAATCCAAATCCAAATGTTTAAAGAATCCAAACAGGAGTAAGATGGTCAAATGCAAAATTCATAAACATAATGCTTAGGTGCATGTCAATAGAGTAGAACCTGCTTCTGGGAGAAAGCTTTGTGGATGTAAGTAGCTTCTTGTAGCTCTCTTGCTTTGTTATAGAAGGATTACTGAAAATAATTCACTAGTTTACCCGGTTTCCTCCCTCATTATCAGTTTTTTTTTTATTAATTTTAACATACTTAAGAGTCGATGATTAACACAGAGATGCTTTTTTAAAGATGATTTTTTTTTTTGCTTCTTTGAAACCTGGAATGTCCCGAAAACACACAAAAAAAAATATAATCTGAGCTTAATTAAAACAGCATCAAATCAAAATTTAATAAATCTGATAAGTGGAGATTTTGACTCTAACCCGTTTTACTAATCATTTTAGGACTCTTTAAAGTCTTTTTCAGGTGATTTCAGGTGATTAGAAGACTTTAGCAGATGATTGGAGTGTCTGGAAGGCATTGGAGCAAAAAAGGAGCTGAAGCTGAGCAGAAGGGGCCAAAATCATATGCAGTTGGAAAAATATTATGCGGAGTACCTGCTCCCGATTTCGTCATTCCGTGGAGCACCTGCTCCAATCTTTGAAGAAAAATAAGGAAACAAATTTACCTAGCTCCAAGTCGCGTGAAAGAGAATAAAAGACCAGAGCCGCCTACTTATGATACAAACGCTTTCTTTTACATTTTTCTAGATTCGAGAGAGTTTTGCTTGTAAGCTTTTGGGAGAAGAATTCCTGCTACGTTTGAGAAGAATTCTGAACCCACTCGTTATCTCAGAGTTTATTTCATGAATTCCTTTTCATTCTGTGCTTTTGTTCTTTTTGCCATGTCTGAGTAGATCTCTTAGCTAGATTAAGGTTTTCATAGAGTTTCCTAAGTTAAGAGAATTGGATGCAAAAAGGGCTATCACTGATTTTCTTCACCATTGTTGAACTTAACAATTAGGTTGAATTGATCACTCAATCTACGATTTTAGGTTAATCTATTCATCAAAAGTGTAATAGGTTGCTAGAAAGAACTTTGGTGAGTGGTTTGTCTTTAGCCAACGACAGTTCATGCTAAGGCAATTCATGAACAATCAAACCTGCTTGTTAATGCTTGTCTGCGATATCTAGGTTCAAACGACAATTTAAAATTTCGGTTGTTAGACAAAGTTATCGATATCACGAGAGTGGGTCGATATGCATTCATGTTTGAGCTCGAGACTTGTGTTTAAATCATGTCATGAATAGTCATTCGATTTCTATCTCTGAAATTCCTGCGATTCACCTTAGTTTAGTGTTTGTTTTAATCGAATTTAAATCGTTGTTTGCTTTCTTTGCATGTTTCTTTATTTCCAAACAAATCATTTCTGTCTTAGCTTTATTCAGTCCTCACAAAATCATAGTGTAACACTGGTCTTCTGAAATTCAAATCTTTTATATTACAATTACAAGCTGTTCTATTGCAGTAGAAACTAGGAGATACTTCCAGTGAATCAAGATCTTATAAGATACCATAGTAAGGTCTTCAAGAACAGTAGAGGATGAAAGGGGTCTTTGCATAATAAAAATACCATCACCATCGTAATACATGTGTTTCTAGATGCATGTTTTTGAGACAAGGTAGAGAAACAACAAACTTGGGATCCTCAAGACCTACATTTAAAAGCTTTAAAGACATGTTTTCTAAATGCATGTTTTTGAGACAAGGGAGAGAAACAACAAACTAGGGATCCTGAAGACCTACGTTTAAAAGCTTTAAAGACATGTTTTCTAGATGCATATTTTTGAGACAAGGGAGAGAAACAACAAACTTAGGATCCTCAAGACCTACAGTTAATAGCTTTAAAGACACTAATATGTCGCTCACATACATATACTTAGCTAGGCATGTAATCTACATCACGATTCATTTCGTTTTCAACATCACGAACTCCGCGACAAATCACTTCGGCTATCCACTCCATGACTCTCTTGCTACACTCGATCGGAGGAAAATGCACCTCTCCTTTTTTGATACTTTATCCTGGACTTTTGCATGCATGATCCACGATTAATGTTTCCAAAATCAATAACATCAATAGTCTTGATTGAATCATACGTGAAAACTGGAAAAGTTTCAGAACTGATCCCATAAACTTGGCAACAAGTCGACTAAAAGCAAAAATACATACAGATAAAACCAATTTCATAGTCTCTCTCTCTTTCATTTTCAGACACACGCTCTCAGTCTTCTTCATTACCTGATTTGCTCCGATCATCCAGGTTTGCGAATCATCTCCCTTCGACTAGATGGAACAAACTATGATGACTGGAACGCTGCGCTGTGTATTGCACTTGATGCTAAGAATAAGATCGGTTTCGTGGATGGATCGTTACCTCGTCCAGCTGAATCTGATCTTAATTTTAGGCTTTGGTCTCGTTGCAATAGTATGGTGAAATCCTGGTTATTGAACTCTGTCTCGCCTCTGATTTATCGTAGTATTCTTCGGATGAGTGATGCTACCGATATTTGGCTAGATTTGCATAGTAGGTTTCATATGACCAATTTACCTAGGACTTTTAATCTCACTCAGGAGATACAGGACCTTCGTCAGGGAACAATGTCTCTATCGGATTACTACACAACCTTACAAACTCTGTGGAGTAATTTGGAGAGTACCGAAGCACCTGATGAATCCTGCACCTGTGGTAAAGCGGCTCGTCTGCAATTGAAGGCAGAGAGAGCTAAGATTGTAAAGTTCCTAGCTAGTCTAAATGAGTCCTATGCAATATTTCGAAGACAGATCATTATGAAAAAAGTTCTTCCAAGTTTGGCTGAAGTCTATAATATTCTGCACCAAGATGATAGTCAGAAGAGTTTCTCTGCAGTTGTGCCTCCTGCTGCTTTTCAGGTCTCCGAGAATAATCCTTTCAATGAGCAATCACAAACTATATGTTATGTTCAGTCTGGGCCAAACAAAGGAAGACCGATATGTTCCTTCTGCAACAAAGTTGGACATATTGCTGAAAGATGTTACAAGAAGCATTGTTTTCCACCAAATTATGCTCCTAAAGGCAAGGTTCTTGACAAGACTTTGAAATCTCAACCTGTAGCAGCTCTAGTATCAGTATCATCTACCTCAGAAGTTAAGAATAAAAATCTTGACAATCTGGTTGGTAATCTGACTAAAGATGAGATCCAAAGCTTCATTGCTCTATTCAGTTCTCAGCTTCAACCACAATCCCTCAAAAACTCTGGTGAAGCAACTACTTATAAATCTGCCATTGACGCTTCTGGTATATCATTTTCACCTTCTACGTTAAATTTTGTTGGTATTCTCACCGTTTCAAATCACTCTCTATGTAATGATACATGGGTGATTGATTCTGGTGCCACAAATCACGTTTGTCATGACAGCACACTGTTCGTTTCAATAGACACTTCTATTGTAAACGCAGTGAACCTGCCAACATGATCTACAGTTCGTATCAGTGGAGTTGGTTCAGTACAAGTTAACAAAGAGATTACTCTTCAGAACGTCTTGTTTATCCCAGAATTCAGACTGAATCTGCTGAGTATTAGTTGCTTAACTACTGATCTTAACTCCAAAGTAATATTTGATCCATCTTCATGTGAAATCCAGGATCGTATCAGGGCATTGAATATTGGTCAGGATAGGAGAATTGGTAACCTTTATGTGCTTAACACTCAGTCTCCAAAAGTTTCAGTGAATGCGATGGTGGATATTGGTGTATGGCACAAGAGGCTTGGACATCCCTCTTTTACAAGACTGGATGTTATATCTGAAGCCTTAGGAACTACACGACATAAGAATAAAGGAACAGCTTATTGCCATGTCTGTCATATGGCAAAACAGAAGAAGCTCTCGTTTCCTTCCCCTAATAATCTTTGTAATTCAACATTTGAGTTATTACATATTGACATTTGAGGACCTTTCTCCTTGGATATAGTGGATGGATTCAGATATTTTTTAACAATAGTTGATGACCATTCAAGAGAAACTTGGATTTATCTACTGCGAATAAAATCTGATGTTCTATCTGTCTTTCCAGACTTCATCACCAAAGTTGAGAATCAGTATGATAAACGGGTAAAATCAGTAAGGTCAGATAATGCACCAGAATTAAAATTTGAAGCCTTATTTCAACAAAAGGGTATTGTTTCCTATCACTCATGTCCAGAGACACCTGAACAAAACTCAGTGGTGGAAAGGAAACACCAACACATACTCAATGTTGCAAGGGCTTTTATGTTCCAATCTGGTGTTCCTCTTTCACTATGGGGAGATTGCATCCTAACTGCAGTATTTTTGATCAACCGGACTCCATCTCAACTTCTCTCAAACAAGACTCCTATTGAGATTTTGACTGGTAAAGCTCCTATATATGATCAGATTACAGCTCCACTTCACCCAAGCAACGGCACAAATTTCAGTCCAGAGCTCGTGCCTGTTTGTTTTTGGGATACCCGGCTGGATACAAAGGCTACAAACTCATGGATTTGGAGAGTAACAAGGTTTTCATTTCTAGAAATGTGGTCTTTCATGAAGACATATTTCCCTTGAACAAAGATCCAGACTCACATCATTCTCTGGAATCATTACTAAAATCAAGTGATTCTTTGTCCTCAAGTAATACTAATTTTTTATCATCTTCACCTACTAAAATTTCTACTCCTTCCCCTGAACACAAACTTGATCCAGAAAACTCCCAGCTCACCTACAAGATTACCATTGTTATTCAACACAATCGAATCTTGGTTATCCCATTTCATCTTTTCTTTCTTATTCTAAGATTTTTCAAAATCATCTCTCCTATATCAACGCTATCACCAAAATTCCAATCCCTCATAACTATTCTGAGGCAAAGAATTCAAAAGAATGGTGTGCTGTGGTTAACAAAGAGTTTGGTGCTATGGAATCAACTCAAACCTGGGAAGTTACAACTTTACCGCCTGATAAGAAAGCTGTTGAATGTAAGTGGGTATGCACGGTGAAGTTTCACGCAGATGGTAGTCTGGAGCGATATAAAGCACGGTTGGTGGCCAAAGGGTTCACTCAAAGAGAGGGCTTGGATTATAAGGATACGTTTTCTTCAGTTGCAAAACTAAGTAGAGTCAAGCTTTTGTTGAAGGTATCCGTATCTAAGAACTGGTCACTTACACAATTGGATGTTTCAAATGCATTCATCAATGGTGATTTGGAGGAGGAAGTGTTTATGAAACTTCCAGATGGATATGCTGAGAGACAGGGGGACTCTTTACCTAAGAATGCAGCTCTACGGTTAAAGAAGTCGATATATGGTCTCAAACAAGCCTCGCGTCAGTGGTATAAGAAATTTTCTGCAGCTCTGCTTGATCTGGGATTTGCTAAGGGTGATGGTGATCATACCTTATTTGTTAAAGACTGAAATAATGGTAACTTTCTGGCTGTACTTGTATACGTAGATGACATTGTCATTGCCGGCACAAGTGATGACAATGCAGCTCAGCTAACATCAGCCTTACAGAAATGTTTCAAGCTACGAAATCTTGGAGCTCTGAAATATTTTTTAGGCCTGGAGGTTGCTCGCAATTCCAATGGTTTATCTTTATGCCAGAGGAAATATGCTTTGGAAATACTTACATCAGCTGGTATGCTTGGATGTAAGCCTGTTTCTAGTCCGATGATCCCTAATCTGAAATTGTCTAAGAGTGATGGAGATCTCCTTTCTAATCGAGAAATGTATAGAAGTTTGGTGGGAAGATTGATGTATTTGACAATAACAAGACCGGATATAACATTTGCAGTTAACAAGCTGTGTCAATACTCTTCCGCTCCTCGAACTTCACATCTAAAGGCTGTATACAGAGTTCTCCAATACATCAAAGGGACTATCGGTCAAGGTCTGTTCTACTCTGCAGATCCTGATCTCACTTTGAAGGGTTTTGCAGATTCTGACTGGGCTGTTTGCCCTGATAGTCGACGTTCAACCACCGGACTTTTTCATTTTTGGGTTCTTCCTTGATTTCATGGAAATCCAAGAAACAGGACATTGTTTCTTGCTCGACAGCTAAGGCAGAATATGTGCCCTGTCTTTGGCTTCTCGAGAACTCGTTTGGTTGAAGAAGTTACTTAATGATCTCAGAGTACTTCCGGTTCAAACTCCTATACTATTTTCAGATAGTACTGCTGCGATCAGTATAGCGACCAACCTATGTTTCATGAACGTACAAAACACATAGAGTCGGATTGTCACTCGGTCAGAGAACGATTGGATAGAGGTGAGCTCAAGACATTACATGTTAGGACCGAGGACCAGGTTGCAGATATTTTTACTAAGCCTTTGTTCCCACATCAATTTCAACACCTTAAATCCAAGATGAGTCTTCTCAGTATATTTGAAAGCTCATCTTGAGGGGGACTATTGGATAGTATAGATTATGGTTTATGATGGTTTAATGTCTGGTTATGTTAAACCAATGTATATCGTAGATCAGATGTATATAATACGATGTACAGATACAATTTTGAATCAAAATAAGAAAATATATTTTCTACCAAACTTCTTCTTCTTCGTTTAGCTCTTATTCTCTAAACGCTAATAGAGGTAATTTTATATTTGTTCAAACTTGCTGCTTTCTGACCCTAGAGTAGTGATTATGTCTTTCGACTTGGTTAAATGCATATCGGTTACCTAGGGCATTGAGTTTTTCAATCTAGGGTTTAATTAAGTCAAATAAAACATAAAGGTAGGAGAAAAGATTTCAAGTGGGTTTGTTTTAGGGCTGGAACGGAGCCGGATATCCGGACTTTTCAAAGTATCCGGATTCGGCTCCGGATTTGACGGATAATCAATTTTATTATTCGGATCCGGATCCGAAAACTCCGGATATCCGGAGACCGAATATCCGGTTTGAACCGAAGATTTACGGATATCCGACCGGATATTCGGTTTCGTTGATTTAAAAAAAAACTTCAATTTTTAAAATTATAATGAGATAACATATATAATTAAAATATATCATTATAGCAAAAATTACAAATACCAAAAATTTAAAAGCATTCAAGTAGCATTCAAATAACACAAAGTTTAAAAGTTTACATAGCAAAAAAGAAAATAGTAATAGAGAAGTTAATTTATCTTCATATCCTTGTGTTATCTATTTTCATGGTCTTCTCTCACAATCTGAAATAGAAAATTATCATACAATATAAATTTCAATCATATGTAAAAGAGTTAAACCAAAAATAATTTTCAAACATAATTAAAACAAAAAATTAAATGCATATCAAAAGATTTCAAAATTTTCAAAATCTTAATAAACGGATAACGGATAACGGATATCCGATTTTAAAATTTTCTATTATCCGGATCCGTATCCGAAATAACCGAATACTTAATTTCACTATCCGGATCCGGATCCAAACTATACGAATATCCGGTTTTTACGGATCGGATAGGACCGGATACCGGATTGGATAGCGGATACCGGATAATAATTCCAGCCCTAGTTTGTTTCGGCCCAAAAAGCCACATAAAATCTACAAGGACAAAAGATAAATACAGTTGGTTCCTTGAGCTTTACGGTATATCTTAGTACAACAATGTCGGCTAAAATTATTATGTAATCCCACATCGAAAACTTTTTAAGATTTAATCATGTATATAAAGAGAACGAGTTATTATATTAATTACCAACTGGCTTTGGCGAGTTAGATAGCTTCTTGTGGAATCATGTACCCTTTGAACCCCAATAGGGTACGTACAATCTACAAATGGGGAATATATGATTCTTGAACGAGAAGAGAAGCTAGTTCGTTTTTGCCCTTTTGAAGTTTGAATTGTTTAACGAAACCATAATGTTTCCAAAATCAGTAATATCAATAGTCTTGATTGAATCATAGGGGAAAAGTTTCAGAATTGATCCCATAAACTAGGGAACAAGTCGACTAACAAAAAACATACGTACAATGGATAGAGGAACCTGAGTCCAAAGATCTTGCTTTAGGAGAAATAAACTGCAATCAAACTTTAGGAAGAAAAAATTGTTACATCATGAAATAAATGGAATTTTATCCAAATGGTTAAAGATTCCAAACAAGAGTAAGATGATCAAACATAATAAACCATGTCTATAAAACGCTACTTATATCTGCAAATTTCATGAGAATAAAGACCCACGCTACTGCTCAATAAAAAAATGGTCATAAGTAGCTGCATGTTAATAGATGAGAACCTAACATCTGGGAGAAAGCTATACGGATGTAAGTAGTTTTTGTTTCGGTGTAGAAGGATTCGTCAAACTTAGAGTCAGTTTCTTCAGGACTGCTGAATTCTCAAGAAAAGTAATTCTTGAGGACCATCTTCATAATCTGTTTGTTAATCTTAAGATACATTAGAGTCGATGATAAACACCAAGGCTCTTTTCTAAAGAGAGTTTTCTTTGGCTTCTTTGTAACAGGAACGTCCTGCACACACACACACACACAATTTGAGTTCTTGACTACATCATCAAATCAAATTTTAATAGATCTTTGAAAGATTTTCTAGATTATTATTCATGTTAATTAGTGACTTACCATGGTAAGATCTTCAAGAATAGTAGAGGCTGTGAGGAGCCTCTGCATAGTCAAATGACCATCACTTTCGTAATAGATATTTCCTAGATGCATGTTCTTGAGGCAAGGTAGACAAAAAACAAACTTGGGATCCTCAAGACCTACGTTTAATTTGTCGTTCACATACATATACTTAGGCATGAAATCTACATCACGCTTTATCTCGGACATTTCGTTCATGAAAACTTGAGCTCCGCGATGAATAACTTAGGCTATCTACTCCATGACTCTCTTTTGCTACATTCCAAGGAAAATGCAACTCTACCTTTATTATACGTTATCCTGAACTTTTGAATGAATGATCCACGATTAAGCTCCAAAAACCTGTTCACCAAACTGGGCAAGGCTGCTCGTAAACTGTTCATATTGAGGAATATACTAAATAGTGATAAATAAGAACTAATGGGTGAAAAATGAATATATTTTGTTCCAAACGAGTGATCGATGAATGAATTTTGTTCTGAAGAACTAACCGTGGATAGATTGTTATTATCCCATAATCTAGGGCATAAGTCGAGTAAACGTAGAAGTATATACAAAGCTGCGACAAGGAGACAACGTTTAGGATTTTATTTGTTATTTATCAAAAAAAAAAAAAGAGAGGCTTTGATTTACGATCATGAATCATCAATAGCTAACTTTATTTTTTCTGATTGTATCATTTTTAAATATCTATGTATTGTTTTCCAAAAAAATAACAAATTTTTACTCATTTTTTTTTGTTGTTGTAAATATTATGGATGTGAATTCTTAATGTCCTCTCTACCAATCCACTCGTCAATGGTAGAAAATATAGTACTTGCTTTTAGCCAGATGAACATTCCATGATTAAAGAATCCAAACAGAATTAATAAGAATAAATCTCAATTAGATGACATTTTAATCATCGAGTTTTTTGTTCCCAGTTAAAACCTTCTCTAGTCTGCAAGGCATAGCTGCAATTTTCATAAGAAAATATTAACTGAATGAGATCAAAGCAATAAATGTTGAATAATTTGGACTTTAAACATGTACAAATCTTCATCCATGGTTAATTAAAGATTCCAAACAAAATTAAGATAATTAAGCACATATGAAGAAGACATTATCATCCAATAGTCTATATGTGTTTCAAGTTAAACCTAAAAAGCTTTTCATCTAAAAAAGTAAAATAATATAAGCCCAATTGCGCTTTTCATAAGAATAGATAATTCCTAGCTAAACTAATTTTCAATAACAATGCTCATGTCAACAGAAAAGAATTTGACATAGAAAGCTTTGTGGATGTAAGAAGTTTCTTGTAGCTCTCTGCCTCTTGATATGTCGTATGATAAGAATATGTGCTACTCAGAGTCAGCTTCTTGAGGACTGCTGAATTCTCAAGAAAGTAATTTACTAGTTTAATCCCAGTTTCCCTTATTATCTGTTTGTTAATCTTTAACAATATGTGCTACTCAGAGTCAGCTTCTTGAGGACTGCTGAATTCTCAAGAAAGTAATTTACTAGTTTAATCCCAGTTTCCCTTATTATCTGTTTGTTAATCTTAACATACTCCAGAGTCGATGATAAACACCGAGGCACATTGGTTTAAAAAAAGTTGGTCCGAAAAGACACTACAAGAAAAAGTGAATATTGCTACGAAAAATTGTGACTAAATTGTTTTGTAACAATGTTATGACGATTTTCATACAAGATCATGACAAAATTATTTAGTCATAAAAGCGTTACATTTCGTCATAATATTGTGACCAAATTAAATGTTACAAACTTTTGTCACCAATTGTGACGTTTTTGTTATAAAATTTACAGTCACAAATCTTGTTACCGATTTGTGATCAAATCTAGTAACTAAACTATACGATTTTTGTGACCAATTAAGTCACTCATAATTACAAATGTTTTGTAAGTATATCGTCACAATTAGTTACTATTTTATTGACTTTTAAGTTTGGTCATTGATTGCGACATAATTATTATTACTTTGTGACATGATTAAAATCACACATTTATTTAAAAATAAATAAAAAATAGCTCTAATTCTATAAATATGAAAGAAAACCAATTGAATGAATTTTTTATTCTAATTTTTTTTCTTTCAGAAAACCTTGTATCTGACCAATTGTTGCTGAAAAAAATAATAATATGTATATGCTGATTTTGAGAAGTCAAAGATGATGTTATATGTTGAACATCATGGATCATTAGCATTACTTATCTAATATGCTAGTAAAGTTTTAGGTAAGAGTTTATGAACAGAAATAATAAATGTCAAATAACCAATCAGTGAATCAAATATTTTTAGTGCTACTAACAATAGAAATATAATATTTTTTTGATTGATTAATGTGTGTGATTTAGGGTATATATTTTTATTTTTATTTTTATCTCAATTGAAATAAGAAAATGTAAAAAAAAAATTGTTTTATACTAAATACACATAATAGAATAGAAAAAACTATTACAAAATAAAAAATAAAAATAAAAAGTTAATTAGTGTAGGGTATAAGGGTGTAGGATTTAAAATATATATTTTCTATTTTTATTACAAAGAAATATAAGACTTGTTTTGGATGACTGAATGTTTGATTTGTAAGATGTTTTTTTTCTATTTCTCAACTTCAAAAAAAAAATACAACAAATTATTGTTACATAATAAAAGCATAAAATAGAATAGAAAAACTATTAAAATATATAAAATAAAAAATCAGTTTGTGAGTCTTTGATTTAGAGTTTACGGCATGTGATTAGGGCTTAAAATGTAAGGGTATATGGTTTGAAACACATATTTTTATTATTTTTTATTAATAATAGAAAATATAATAATTTTATAGATTAATAAATGTTTGATTTAGTGTATAGGATTCACACTTTCAAGAATTGTTTTTTATTTCTCAGGCTTAAAAAAAAAGTGCAACTGATTATTATATCATAATAAAATTATAAAATGGAATAGAAAAGACTATTACAATATAATTATAAGAAGAAAAAGTTAGTGAATATGTTATTTATAGTTTATGGCATATGATTTGGGGTTTAAGGTTTAAAGTACATGGTATAGGATATATAGGTTTTGATGATTTAGGGTTTAAGGCATAGATTTTGGGGTATAGGGTTTCAGATTTTTGACGATTTCACAACTACAAAAAATTTAATCATTGCAAATCACTTTAAAATATTTAACTGCAAAATTTTAATTTAGTTAGAAAATAATAAATTTATAAACTCAAAAATATAAAAAGATTTATTCATTAAAAACTAAATAAAAATGAAAAACCAATGTAGAGAGATCACTCAGATCAATGACGTGGTCATTTCTCACCCCTTCCTTCCTATTCCTTTCCTTTTTCCACCATAGATTGCTATTTTTCCCATAAAAAAAAATATATCTATGTAAAAAAAATGATTAGTCTCCACAATCTTTTCTTCCTTGGCGGCGATTTACACAAAAAATAGGAACGAAGAAGAATGAACCCATGAGGAGAGAAGAAGATTTCTCTGGAAGAATACATTGATTTCTCCTACTCTAGAAAGTCCATCGACTTCACCATCTCCTACCTCAATTAGGTTATTTAAAACGATTCGATATTCCGTCTGATTCTCCTCGATCGTCATCAGTTTCTTACCTCGAACTTGTGCCATCTCTGTAGATCGTACATATGCAAGGTTTCCGAAAGCTGCACAAATGGAATAAGGTAATCACCGATCATCTCTTAAAATCAAAATCCTTAGAAATTGACAAAGTGCTTCAGATCTGTGACTGAAGCAGCAGCGATATCCTCCTACGTCGCAACCATTCTAACAATTTCCAGTTAAGGTTTTACTATTCCATAATCTCACCTTCCAAACTGTTTTTCATTTCTTCTTCTTCTATGTTGTTACAACTGGGTTGATGAATTTCAGATACATTGGGTGCATAAAAGAAAGATAGTATTAAGGTAAAGGAGACTTTGTATCTTAGTCGATATTATGATGATTAAGAATCGTGTGGTCATTACTTTATTAGTCTTTGTGAGATATCAATTGATTACCATTTAGAAGCTTTTTAAAATTTTGCCACTTTGTGAAAAAAGACATCGTGTGTTGCTTGCAGTATTTACTCTATTCGACTTGCTCAATTATCTTAATGCAAATATTAGAAATGGATAACCTGGTTTGATTACATGTGATGTGAAACTTTGACAGGTTTAGAAGTTTGGGCCAAACAACCCTAAGGACAAAGAGGATATTGGTTCACATAGTGAATTGTCGTCATTATAGTGAATTATTCTTTTGTACTTTTCGATTTGAAAGATATTGTTTCAGTCTCTTAATTTGTATTGAATTACAACCATTTGAAGCCAGGAATGTACTCGCCACAAGATCTATCTCAACGGCAAATGAGATGACAGAGGAAGATGACCAATTGGGTGACCAGATTCATGAATTAAAGGTCTCCTTCTTCGTTAAATATTGGTGCTATGTTGGCGGGTATAAGTCACATTCAAATCTCATTTTAGATTTTGGTTTTGTTGTCCACGCTATAATTTTTTTTTTTGGGCTGATGATGTGAGAAACTTTTTCAATTTAAGTTCGTAGCTTTATTGATTTGATCCTTATGGTTATAGGTGAATACAAGATCTTGAAAAATGGAAACATAAGACGATATATGCCAGAACAATTGGGGAGGCTCTTCCTCTTATTCTTCAAAGTTGCGTGAGCTGGTTTCTTCAGACGGAATCCAGACCCTGGGAAGATGCTTCAATCTTGGATTACGAGATGGGTATTGACTATTAAGCCAGGTTTACTTTAAGACCAAATGAAAGCTTCTTTGGGCAAAGACAACAACAAGTTTGAGATTTCCTGCAAGGCGTTAAAGGTCAAGCTTGAGATCCTATGACGATGCTGAGCAACCTGTACCTTATTCACAAGTTTATATACAAAAGTTGTATAAACTTTTTTTTTTATTACGTACGTTTACTTTGTAAGACTGGTCATTTGTATCATGGTTTCATTTATGAAAATAATATAATAAACTATTGCATTTTTGTAATATGTCAATTTATTTGGGGATTTGCAACTAAAGTTTCGTAATGACAGAATTGGGACATTGTAATAGTCACGAAATATGACAGTTTTAAGACTGTTTTTTAGTATGTAGGTATAACGAATAAATAACGATTTTCTAGTCATTATTTGTAACGATTTAGGACTAAAGTTTCGTCAAAATGAATGACAGATTTGGGATATTATAACAGTCATAAAATATGACGGTTTTGAAACGTTTTCTTTACTCTCTAATTGATACAGTTTTAGTTACTTCAATTTCTTGTCACTATTGATGACGAAACAGTTACTAGATATATTCGTCACAACGAATGTGACGTTTTTGTTACAAATAAAAATTTGTGACGACTGTATTGTGACTGTTTTTAAAAAACATCACAATTCCGTCACAATAATTTTAATTGCTACGAATTTGTGTTTATTGTGACAGAATATTTTGTAACAATATAGCTATTTTTTTGTAGTGAGAGGCAGACACATAAGTAAAAATTCCTGCAAACAAAGAAAAGAAAAGACTAACTGAGTTTATATATCATACAATCAAACTTTAAGATCTTAGGCAGATTATTAGATAATCGTAAAAAATGGCTTACCATGGTATTGTTTTCTAGAACAGGAGAGCCTGAGATGAGCTTCTCCATAATCGAAAGACCATCACCATTCATGTAATCCATAAATAAGCAGTATTACCACTGCTGTAATAATTGTTTTCTAGATGCATGATCTTGAGACAAGGTGGAGAAACAACAAACTTGGGGTCTTCAAAATCAAGCACTTACTCTTACGAGCTTCAAAGACACCAATGTCTTGCTCACATAAACATACTTAGGCATGACATGTATACTAGATGGTGGACACACTTCGTTTTCAACATCTAGATGTTGAACTCCGCGATGAACCACTTCGGCTAGCAACTCCATGACTCTCTTGCTACAGTCGATGGAAAATGCAGTTATTTCATAATTTATCTTGATCTTTAGTAGACACGATCCAATGTTAAAATCCAGAAATCTGTTAACCGAAATCCGTAAGACTTCTCCAAAAGGAAAGAAGTCAGTAGCGTTGAAGTCCAATCCGGAAAAATTTAGCCAGAGAGTATGAGAGTATATAAGTTAACCGAACTCCGTAAGACTTCGATAAAACGCTTGTGTCTACGGAATCTTTAGTCATAAGGTATGAGAGTATATAAGTAAGAAAACAATCAGCAATTCGCTGATTCTATCACAACCCATCCTTAGAGCATCCATCAAAATCTTGATCAGACCCTAACTCCTAAGGCTTCTCAATTTTATTACAAAACTAGGGTTCAAGGCGATTAAACGTATAAATCTAGGGAGGAATTTGGATCTGAAGAACTAACCTTCTCGTAGGCCTTTGAGTTTCTCAATAATATCCCAAAAATTTAGGGCTTAAGTCGATGAAACCTATGTAGAAGTACAAAGCTACGACTACGAGACAAAGTTTAGGGTTTAATTTATCAGAATACAAAAAGTTTAATTAGGGGTTTGGGGCGGGAGTTTAAGCCCAAAAGGCCATGAAAAATCTTTACTAATAAAATGGATTGTTTAGGGCTCCTAAGACTATCCTGAAATAAATTAAGAATTTGAAGATACACAAATTCCCTAGGTACATCCATTTGTGCAAATGTTTCACTTAACTCATTTTCTTATATGTTTTCTCTACAAACATTGCACTTAATTCATTGCGATAGACAGATTCCAATTTTTCCCATTTGCAGCTAGAAAACATGTTATTTATAACGTTTGACATGCTCTTCTTCAATTGACTTCAGCTTATACTATGCGAGCAACAGCATTGTTTTGCAATAAAACTTTTATGATATTAAAACTATCCATGTGTCCTTGATGAAGATTTTTTGTTGGAACATAAGAGGCCTTAATGGTCGTAATAACCAGGTTGCCGTATCTCGGTGGATGGCTATTAAGAGGCCTTTAGTAGGGAGTTTTTTTTAGTCGTGAGTGCGGGAAGAAATTTTTTTGAAGGTTATGTCCCGTGTCACTTCTGGTTGGCGTTTTGATGATAATTACTCTGGATCGGCTCTTAACAGAAGAATAATTGTGGTGTGGGATCCTGCACTATCTCTGATCGTCTATCTTAAATCAGATCAGTTGGTCATTTGTGGGGTTTTAAACCCAGCTAATAATCAGTCTTTTACGGTCGGGTTTGTCTATGGTAGGAATTTGGAAGAGAAACGGAGGGCATTATGGTCTCTACTGCAGCAAATTGCCTCCTCTCCTCTTATATCTCATTCTCCATGGCTTGTTGTTGGCGACTTCAACCAGGTCTTATTATCCTTTGAGATGTACTCTCTTATTCCTTATTTTGTTTCCTCCCGAGAAATGTTAGAGATGTAAGCTTGCTTTTCTTCTAGTGGTCTATTTGATTTGGCTAGTAGGGGCTGCATTTTCACTTGGACATATAGACAACTTGCAAATCATATCTCGCGGAAGTTGGATAGAAACTCTTTGTAATGAGTCTTAGTCGGATTCTTTTCCGTTATCCTCTACCATCTATGATGCTCCTGGTCCATCGGACCACTCTCCTTGTATGGTCCATATCTCAAATGCTGAGGTTCGAAGGAAGACTCCTTTAAGATTCTTTACTTTTTTCATGACCCATCCGGATTATCATGAGCTAATCTCCGAGGCATGGAATTACTCTTCTTATGAGGGGCTTCCGATGTCAATGCTTTATAGAAGGCTGCATGAAGCTAAGTATTGTTGTCAGGCCAGGAAGTCGTGAGATTTTTGGGCTGCTGCTGAAGAGTCTTTTTTTAGACAAAATCGAGAATGTGATGGTTGATGAAGGGTGATTCAAACACCCGGTTTTTCTTCAAATCAGTCAGGGCTAATCTCTCGAAGAATGTTATACATTATCTTAGAACTGATAACAACATCAAAGTTACCAATACCTCTCAGTTGAAGATTATGGTGGAACAATATTACTTCTCAGTCCTGGGCTGTAGTAACCCTTTTGTTACTCCTCTCACTGTTTCCCAGATCCAGGCTCTTCATCCTTTTTGCTGTGATCTCAGCTTATCTCAGGCTTTGTCAGCAGTTCCCACTGCTGAGGAGGTGAAGGCAGCGCTCTTTTCTTTGCCTAAGAACAAAGCGCCTGGGCCCGACGGTTTTATCGCAGAGTTCTTAACCTTTTTGTGGGAGCTGGTTGGTTTGGATGTTGTATCGGCAGTTCAGGATTTTTTCCATTCTTCTAGCTTGTTGAGGCAGGTCAACACTACTGTTATATCCCTCATTCCCTAGCAAATTGGTGCCGAGAGACTCTCTAAATTTTGGCCTGTGTCTTGTTGCTCTACAATTTACAAAATCATCTCTCGTCTTCTTTCTGCTAAGATTAAGATGTTTCTTGCTGAGGTCGTCTAGAGGAACCAGGTGGGATTTATTAAGGGTCGGTTACTATGTGAGAATGTGTTATTAGCTTCTGAGCTGGTTTCTGATTTTCACAAATCGAGTCCTACTACTCGTGGGTTCCTTCAGGTTGATCTAACTAAGGCATATGATAGTATTGATTGGAGATTTGTTATTAATATCCTCTAAGCATTTGAGATTCCTTCGGTATTTATGTCTTGAATTAAAGAGTGTATTTCTACTCCGTATTACTCGGTTAACTTCAATGGTGAGTTAGCTAGATTTTTTCCTGGGAAGAAAGGATTGAGGCAAGGTGATCCGATTTCTCCCTCTCTCTTTGATATCGCCATGGACATCCTTTCTAAGACCTTGGATAGAGCTGTGGCTCTTAACAGGTTCAGGCTGCACCCCCTTTGTCTGGATTCGTTGGTAACACATCTCAGCTTTGCTGATGATGTGCTCCTCTTCTTTGATGGATCCTCCTTATCGCTTGAAGGCATTATGGAAATATTGAAATTTTTTATTAAGCTTCTAATCTTGTAATTAATCTTCAGAAATCCTTCTTATTCCTGGATGGATTCTACTTTTACCACCCTCTTGGCTTCTCGGTTTGGCTTTGCTGGGGGCTCTCTCCTGGTAAGCTATTTAGGCTTACCTCTAATGACACAGAATATGAAACCGGCTGATTACCATTCGCTGATTGACCGTAGAACGTCATGGCTTGTTCGTCATCTTTCTTTTGCTGGCCGCTTCTAGTTGATCAGATTAGTGATTTCAGGGATGATCAATTTTTGGTGTACAGTCTTTCTTTAACCGAATAAATGTCTAACAGAAATGGAAAGACTGTGTAACTTTTTTCTTTGGTCTGGAGCTCCTAACTCGGCTTGAAGAGTCAAAAGTTTATTGAGAGTCAGTGTGTACCCTGAAGGAAGAAGGTGGGTGGGGACTAAGGCGCCTTGAGGCTTTGAACAAGTTCTTTGGTTTAAAGTTCATCTGGATCCTCTTTACCAATGCTGGCTCCCTATGGGTTTCTTGGATTCAGAAGGTTCTTGTTTGGGATAGAGTTTTTTGGGATATCAGGTCTAATTCAGGAGGCAGCTGGATCTGGCGGAAGTTGCTCAAGTTGAGAGATTTAGCTCGTCACTTCTTATGTTGCATTGTTGGATCCGGTTCTAGAACTCGGTTCTGGCATGACGATTGGACGAATCTTGGTCTAGTAGTCCTTTTTGCTGGTATTAATGGTTCGAGGATTACAGGTATTCCTTACTCAGCCACAGTTTCTAATGCTGTTCGTGATAGTGCATGGCTGCTTCCGCGGGGACGTCATCCAGTCAGTATTTTACTTCGTGATATTCTTCGATCCTCCAGGGTTAGTGCATGATATGGAAGATATCTTACAATGGCGCTATAATCCCTCAACTAATCCTGGTCTGTTTTCTGCTTCCAAAACTTGGTCTGCTTTGCATCCGTCTGGTCAACCTGTTTCTTGGTTGTCGGTTTGGTTCTCTCATTCCATCCCCAAGCACGCTTTTATTCATTGGGTGGTAGCTAGGGATCGGCTTCCTACTCGTGAAAGACTTTGATCTTGGAGATTGCCGGTCCCTGTTACCTGTTTGTTATGTAATGCGACACCGGAATCTAGGTCGCATTTGTTCTTCGGATGTATCTTCTCTGTTCAAATTTGGAAGGTCGCAGGGTTGGATCGGCAAGCTTCGACTCTACGTCTCAGTTCTACCTCGTCGAGCATGGATTCATTTCTCTCTACATGGTTTGGTTACTTTCAGTTTGGGAATGACCCTGCTCCTTAGGGCGTTTCCTCTGCTCTCTTATTCTCTCTTATATGATTCTTTTTTTACGTTCTCTTCGCTATGTATTCTGCTCCAGATTTTAGGCTATGTTTCACAGCCGTTGCTCACCTGTTAGAGCATGCTCTCTTTCTCCTTTCTCCCTCAAGCTCATAAACGATGTACTTTTTGGTGTGGACCAAAGAGAATTAAAAGTTAAAAGGTTTTTTTTTTTTTTTTTTTTTAAACTATCCATGTGGGAAAAAATAAGGACAAGTAACATAACTAGACTAATGACCAATTGACCAGATAAGCACCAGATTTTTGGAAATAAAAGTCACTTTGCAGAGGTTTTTGTCAATCTAGTGTTCTGGCTTTTCTTTGTATAAGGATGATCCAAATGGTTTTAACTCAAAACATTAGGAAGAAGTTTATCTTTCCTATTAGAAACTTATTTTCTTTTCATATATGATAGAGAATGCAAATATATGTATATAAATATATGAAATTTTGCGTGCGCACATTTGTATTTGACTCGATTTCTTCTGCGTTTTTTGAACAGAAAGAGTCACTGAAGCTGCGAACTAACATGTAACAGGAAAAAAAAATTCTTGTACTGACCGATTCAAAGGAAATCGATGACCCAACAATAAAATGCACAATTTGGCTTTTTTCTTAAACCAGTTTAACATTGCATGATTAAAGAATCCAAATAGAACTGTAAGAAGAACATATCCCAAGTAGACACTATTATCATCAGAGTTTTTAGTTCCCAGCTAAAACATTCCCTAATATGGAAGGTCTAGCTGCAGTTTCCATAAGAAAAAGATTAACTGATTGAGATCAAAGCAATAAAAGTTGAATAATTTGGCCTTTAAACATGTACGAATCATCATCGATGGTTAAACAATCCAAACAGAAGTAAGATAATTAAGCATATATCAAGAAGACATTATAATCCAATAGTCTCTGCCTCTCTCAGTTTATACCTAAAAATTCTTTTATCCTTAAAATGCAAAGCATAATTGCACTTTCCATGAGAATAGATATTTCCTACAGTGATTTTCAGTGACAATACTCATGTCAATAGAAGTGAAATTTGACATCTGGGAGAAAGCATTTTGGATGTAAGAAGCTTCTTGTGGTTCTCTGCCTCCTGATCGGTCATATGAGAATATCTGATACTCAGAGCCAGTTTCTTGAGGACGGCTGAATTCTTAAGAAAGTATTTCACTAATTTAATGTCAGATTTATTTTTCATGAACACTTTGTTAATCTTGACATACTCCAGAGTCGATGATAAACACGGAGGTGCTTTTCTAAAGACAAATTTCTTTGGCTTATATAAAACAGGAACATCCTGGAAACACACACACACACACAAAACAACCTAAGTGTAATTAAAACATCAAATCAAATTTTAAATAGATCTTAGGCAGATTTTCTAGATAATCATGTTGATTAATGGCTTACCATGGTAAGATCTTCAAGAAGAGGAGAGCCTGAGATGAGCTTCATGATAATCAAAAGACCATCAAAGCTCAAGCCGAAAATGTCTTCGAGATGCATGATCTTGAGACAAGGTAGAGAAACAACAAACTTGGGATTCTCAAGACCTACCTTTACCAGCTTTAAAGACACCATTGTCTTGCTCACATACATATACTTAGGCATGAAATCTATAGCACGTGGTGGATACGTTAATTCGTTTTCAACATTAGATGTTGAACTCCACGATGAACCACTTCTGCTATCCACTCCATGACTCTCTTTCTACCATTGAAGGAAAATGCACTACTTTGATACTTTAACTTGAACTTTTGTAGACACAGTCCGCGATCAAACTCCAGAAATCTGTTCACGGAACTCACCAAGGTTTGTCCATGAGGATGGACGTCAATGGCGTTTAAGTCCAACTTTGAAACCTTTAGCCACAGAAACTCCCATCTCTTCGATAAAATGCTTGTCTTAACGGAATCTTTGGTCGAAAGGTATGAGAATATATGAGTTAGCAAACAATCCGGCAATTCACTGATTCTATCGCAATCCATCCTTAAATTAGAGCATGCATCAAAATCTTGATGGGATCCTAGGGCTTCTCAATTATACCACAAACTAGGGTTCAAGGCGATTAAACGAAGAAATTGACGGAGGTTGGATCTGAAAAAACTAACCGTATATTTCGAATGGCCGGAGATTTTGTTATTATCCTAGGGCGCTGAGTTGTAAATCACAAAATCCAGGGCTTACACGTAGAAAATAGAAATAGAAAGCTAGCTACGAGACAACTTTTTTTTGTTCGAGACAAAGTTTGTGGTGGTTTTATTAGCGGGAGCTTGAGCTTGTTTCGGCCCAAAAGGCCACGAGAGAAACATAATAAGAACAAAAGCGAGTTATTCGTGGTTTAAGGTGAACCCAAGGTAAACAGTTTGTAGTTGACTAGCTCGGTGCATGCACTAGTATTAATATAATTATTAAAGTTTTTTTTGTTTGTCGATCCAATTATTTGAGTTTATCAATCGTTAATATGAAATAATCATATGAGTTTGTAGAAATCAAAAGTGGAATCTGAGTCCAAAATATCTTTTATGTCCAAAGTGATGACAAGCAGTGGCGGAACTAAGTTTGTTGGAGGGGGTCAACTGACCCCTATAAATTTTATAAAATTTCAAAATTTCAAAATTTCAGTTGATTTTGTAGAAAATATTAGTATTAACCTGGCAAAAAATATATAATGTATTAGTATTGATTCCAGTAGAAAACATTTCTGGTTTCGCCATTGTTTGAGCAAGCATGCTGTCATATGTCCATTGCTAGTTATCCATGATTAATTTACTAATTAACCTATTATGAAGATCTTAGAATAGGCTACTGACAAGAGAAATCAACATTCCATTGGCATATAATCTTTCATTAGCAGTGATACTGATACAATGCATAAACTGATTTCCGTATAGTTCCATTTTCTGTCTACCCTAAACTGAAATAGCCTTTGATCACTCATTAATAAAATAATTGAATCCACACATTCTTATCTCAATTCGTAGGTGTGATATCCAACAAACAAACTAGTCATCAAGCCAACTTGTTTGAGAATGTCAATGAAGGTGATTTTTTTCCGGGTGATGTTTCTTTTTAGTTCTCCTTTGAAGCAAGACATTTATCAAAAAGATGAGAGTGTAGAAGATTAAAGGAGAGAAACATAGATCGATGAAAGAACTGCAGGGCCGGATCTGAGATTTTGGGGGCTTGAAACAAAATAAAAAATGGGGGCCGCTATTCTTTTTTATAAAAAAAAAATTTAGATAAAAAAACTTTTAAAAGTGCGAACGTACTAATATTAATGATACACAAGTAATCCAAAAAAAAACTAATAGCAATCTATGGATTTCGAAAAATAAGTTTTCTTATATTTTTCTCCACAAAATCATTTATCAAACTTTGGTAGTCAAGCTTTCCAACCATATCTCTCTCAATTGACAACATTGCCAAACCATTCAGTCTCTCCTCTGACATAGTTAACCGCAAGTAAGACTTTATTAACTTCAGCTTGGAAAAACTTCTTTCAGCCGAAGCAGCAGAAACTGGAATAGTTAGCATCACTCTATATGCAATCCACGTATTTGGATAACCATGACCTTCAAATCTTCTTAAAAAATCTAACACTTCAACAGCTTTCTTGATCTCAGTTGGCAAAACATTTCTTAGAATTTTGATCTCTAGATATAAATGATATCCATCAATGTCTGAATTGGCACCATGTTTAAGAGAAGATTCAAGGTTGATACATTTTGCCTTCAAACTATCATCCGTTGCCGATTTGAGCTTATGTAGATCAAACAAAAATCCAAAAGTTTTTTCATACTCTTCAAATTGTTCAAACCTTATTTGAAGAGATACTATAGCTTGATCCACGATTCTCAAGAAATAATCAATCTTAAACTTCTCTTCCTCACTTAGCATCTCAGATTCATCATCTCTTTCTACTGCTTCATCAAAATGCTTCTTCCTTTTAATAATGCGCTTTCGTTTCACTGAAAAGTCTGGTTCGATATCCATAGACTCTGCAATAATCTTAGCTTCTGCTTTTGCTTTTTCAAATCCAGTTTCTCTATAGTTTTTCAGAAACGATACTAACCCTTTCAATTGAACAATAGCATTATCAATATCAATATGCTCTGATTGCATCATCTTACTTACGGTATTGACGGCGAACAGAAGATCATACCAAATAACCATACCAAATAAGAACTCAAACCCTCCAATTCCATGAGTTTCGCTTGTGGCAAGAGCTTCAGCATCGCTACGAGCTCCAGGATCATCACAGTTTTCTGCCAAGTAATCCAAAGCATCTCTTATTTTTGGAGCTTGAAATCGAATTG